>NC_055988.1:175460811-175776764 GCF_018446385.1 Zingiber officinale | reverse complement strand
TATAAATTTAGGCCATAATTAAATAGTTTGTATGATTTTTTTTCTTTTTCTTCTGTAGGTTCTTTACTTTTATATATTATTAGAATTTTACTAAGTTATGTATTCATAATTCTTGGTCTAAATTTGTTCACCACTGTCCTAAATATCGGGCCTTAGAAATTTAGTTGGAATGATATGTTTCACAAAGGCAATTAGAAATCAAATAAAGAGAAGATACCTTCTTGCCCATTGATTCATTAGGAATAAGCAAGTACTGTGAAACATTGATTCAGCGTCGTAGATTAGTAGAAGCAGCAAGCTCTTGATCTAAACAATACTTGATGAATAGACTTCGCATGGCTTCTCCACTTTAATTTTTTACATGATTAAAGAAAATGTGTATGCTTTAGCAGTTAATTAATGTCATGTTAATTAATTTACTATGACAAGTTACATTTGATTATGTTCACATTTTACTGATGCGTACAGAATTTAAATGCATTCACATTTTACATACGACAAGTTACACAATTAATTTTATTGATGCGTACACATAAAGAGATCACCTGCCACAACTTACCAGGGGTGGCCGAGAGGAAGAGGCATTTGCGGCCAAGCATGGAGGAGGAGGAGAACGGGGGGGTTGGGGAAGAAGAAGCCCGGGTGATCGGGGAAGAAGAAGCATGGGCAGGCGGCCGATCGGGGAAGCAAAGCCACGGGTGGGGTCGGGGAAGAAGAATCACGGGTGGGGTCAAGGAAGAAGATGCATCGGCGACCGGGCGGGCAACCGAGGAAGCAGTCACGGGTGAGTCGGTGAGCGGGGAAGCAGAGACTCGGCGGCGAGCGAGGAAGAAAGGCGCTAAGATGAAACGCGAAAAGCAGAAGAGAAAAAAAGAAAAGAAGAAAAGGTTCGGAGGAGGGGGGCTGGGCCATCAAAAAAAAACTAAATGAATAGGGAGGAATGAGTTTAACGATAACCTAAGGATGGGTGGGTTATAAAATTAGGGGTATCAAATCCATATTTTCATTCTGATTCTCATCTACCAAGCATCAAGAATGGGAATGAAACAAATTTCATTCCCATCTTAGCATCCTAATCCCACCTACCAAGCACCTCCTTAGTTTATGCTTGACTCTAATCACGTCTTCAATTGCCTAGCTCCACTGGGCCTTAGGTAGTGCCTGGTTCCCAACCAAAACTCCCATCGCCTAACCTCACTAGGGTTCCATTGCCTGGTTCCGAGCGAGGACTTATATCACCTAGCCTAGTTGGGACTTTTCTTCTTGTCAAGTAACTTGCACATGCATATTTGATAATATTTCATTAGTACACAAAGCATACTAACTTTAAACTTAACCATACATCAAAACATAGGTTTGATGTTGACTTTTAAACTTCCTTCATTTTATCTAAGTGATTCAATTAAACTAAACAAAGTTTAAATAATCTACTTGAACATATAAGACTTGCAAAGTTAGCTAAAATCAGCACAACAAGTCAAGTAGATTAAGTAGTTTAAAATCATGATCTTGCTGGAGTAAGATATCTCTAGACTTTCCAGTTAATGACCCATAATATGAAGGGAGCTTTCATCATGGGAATCACAACTTGAGGAGTTACTCTCTCCTTCTTCTTCTCTTAAAGGTTCTTCTCGATGGTTGGAGAAGGTTTACTTGAAGTATCCAGGCCAAGAGTGTGGTTATTATTGTTGATGTTGAGGACATATTCTCATGAAAGTGAAGTATAGGCAAAAGTGAGAGTGTCCAGCCTTGGGGTCTCTGGCTATCCACCACTTCCCACTCGGAGGGTTGCATACTAGTGTCAACATCTGCCTCATATATGATCCCATCATCCATCAAGCATGTATTATTATGAGTTGTAATATGAACAACAGTAAGGTTGGTTGAGCATGCATCATAAGTCCTATCAATGTTTGGAGTATCATCAAAATACATCATCACCATATACAATAGTAAAGAAGTCCTGTAGAGCTACAGAATCATGATCGCAATCACTATCATATTTACACTCCATCCCCTCTAATACATGATTTGACTCTATATCCAAGCATGGACTTGATACATCAACTTGCTGTAGGAATTTGGAAAATAAGATCCCTTCTTGCACCAAGAGCTCTTCTAATTCTTACAGTTTGGTCTTTATCTGACTACAAGCAGGAATATCTGAGACTTGGGTTTCTCCTAGTTAGTCAGCTCATCAAGTTGTAATTGATGTGGTTTATCTATAGTAAATCATCTTAAAATTTTGATGGACTCTGATTTGCTTGAGAAGACTGGTTAACACTTTGTATATAATTGTCACGCCCCGAGGATATACTTGTCCTCCAAAATGGACAGTACCCCCTAGTGATAATATAAGAAGTAACTGATATTAAACCAATAAAAACCAACACAAACATCGATGCAATATAAAATCATAACTCATAATGACAAATACGTATATGTATGCAAGCACATGTGAACATATTAAATTAATTAAAACATAACTAACGACATAAACACTCAATACAAAGAGGAAACACAAACTACAAGCAGGGGAAAGTAAAGTAGCACTCATATAGAAATCCGAACTCGAGTGGGACTGGCAGACAGGATCTCTGAGCGACACACATCCTCTATCTACTAACCTGAAGGATCAAAGAAGAACAATGGGTAGTGAGTATATAATAAAAATATACTTAGTGGATAGAAGAAAATAATGCATAGATAGAATACTGACAGTAGATCAAAGATACAGTCTTAGGAAAATTACTTACTAACCAATGTAGGTGTCCCAACATAACCACCAGCTAATCAAAGTATAACCAATAAATCAGAAGTACATACAGTACATCCAAACCTGCACGAACAAATACATGACCGACATATAGCAAGTATATAATAAAAACTGACTATAGGAGAACGCTCTACCACGAATCGTCCCGTGGGCAGTAAGGGTAAATGACTAGTCACTATCCGTGGGAGAACGCTCTACCACGGATGATCCTGTGGGCGGACAGGGTAAATAACTAGTCACTGTCTGCGGGAAAACGCTCTACCACGGATGGTCCCGTGGGCAGATAGGGTATATACCAATGGTCACTAACGACCCTCTCACCCACGCATGGGAGACATCATATACTAACGGTCACTGATGACTCTCTCAACCATGAATGGGAGACAATGATCGATAGGATATACCAACAGTTGCTAATGACCCTCTCAACCACGAATGGGAGATAATGGTCGACAAGATATAGCAACAAAGGGGTCTAGTAGGATTCTTGTATTCCTACACTATGGTATAGTTCAAGCATGAACCTATATAATAATAAGGGTCTACAAGGGTACTCGGTACCCCATATTACGATATCATCCTACTCATACATAGGCAGACAATAGACAATCAGGTTCCCAAGTTACTAGTCATCTAGTACTAATGTCTCGACTATTTCCATGGAATCGTCATAGATATAATAAACAATGGGATTAATATCAAGAAGTCCTAAGGGCTGATTTGAAGGGGAAAGCCTGGTGGAATACGCTACCCTTTTGTCAGGGAGTGATTTCCTTCAAGTGTAGATCAGTATAATTTCACCATCATATATGTCCTCGCACCAGTATACAACTATACTACCTATAATATCAGTGTTATGCAGACAAGAGCCTAACTATATAACCATAGTATAATACAAATTCACGAACATAAGTTATAGACCTAATTAACAATAAGGGTCTATTAGGATACTCAATATCCTACACCCTAATATGAATGATCCTGTCTGAGAGCTTGCGGGATGAAGCACTGGGCAACGATGAGTAGTGATATATAATAACTCTGATGTCGATGAACGGAGATAAATCCGAGAAACCCACAGCGGACCTTACCGACACTCGAATATAAAACAATCGATCTGAGAACACGAAAGCGGATCTATGAATAATACCTCACAAAAAAGGAATTCCGGCGAGGTGACTCCGGGGATCAGTAAAATTCTGCAATCCGATGGGTGAGATGATCTCGTCTGCCTGCACACGATGAGACCAACCGACAAAGAGTTAATGACCTAAGACCGGAGGTGGGAATCCCTGACTAGGCCCTCCGACACTCAAGTTAGTCTCCGACGAGAGAAAAAAGAAGCAGTATGAAAATTAGGTTTTGATGTGATGCAATGCGTATGTTTGCGTACCTTGCCAGTGGAAAGGATTCCTCTTTTTATTCCACCTCATCTAACCTCCACAGTCATGAGGTGGATCCCGATTTGTTAAAGTTTGTTAAGAGATGATGTAAGCTAGAACTGCAATAATAGTTTAAAGAATCTTTTTCTTACCCCAGATGTACCGTCTTTGTCGTTTAGCATACCTGCAGAGAATTCTAGAAGACATTTGCCTTCAAATTGATTTAGCTGTAATATGATTATATATTGTTATGGTTCACCTGTTACATATACTGTATTAGTATCATAAGCTTATTTTGCATATATGAGAAATATCTTCTGTCTATACTAGTCTCAGTCGACATTCTATATTCGATCAATTACTTATACTCGACCAAGACTTCATTATAAATATGCCAGAGACTATGCAAGGTTGAAGACCTTTATGTTCGATCTACTTCTTATACTCGACCTGTCTATTGAACCTAGGCGGTCATACCTTGCCAGTCGTGATTGATCAGTCGGACGTATAAAGGCACCATTACCCTCTAACCCTTCCTTTGGTCGACCGTATGTCGTTAAATGCTTCTGCACTCGACAGGTCTATTAAGCTCAACCGGTCCTACCTTATCGATCGAGATTAATCGGTTGGGTGTGTATAGGCCTTTAGGATAGCTTAAATGCTAAGTGCTTCTACTTTTGATCGATCTATTACACTTGACCGATCTTTGCCTACCGAACTCATATGCTCGGACGGTCTATTAAAAGCGACCGACCCTCCATCATTGACCAAGACAACCCAGTCGGGCTTATATAGGCACTATTTACCCAATAACCCTTCCTTCAGCCGGTTGTAGGCTAAGGATCTTGTGAGACTATATGCCTCTACATTCGGTCGGTCTATGAAACCCAACTAGCCCCTACCCACCAAACTGATAGGCTTAACTGGTCTATCGCACTCGCTTGACCTTTGTCTATTGCACAAGGCTAAGAACTTTTACACTCGACCGACTCTCTATGTTCGGTCGGCTATGTATGCCCGGTCGAGTATCCGTTCTCGATCGGTCTTTGCTTGCCAAACTTATATATTCGGGTGACCCTGTTATGCTCCGAACAACCCCAAGTTAGACTTTCTTCTCATCGAGTCGATCCTTTATATCTGACTGACCAAACACATTCGGTCGGTCTTTTTGGTCGGTTCTATATGCTCGGTCGGTCCACCATGTACGATCTGCCATGCGTGTAGCGACCCCCCTTTACAGGGTCTAGCCTGTTCTCGTTATCCTTCTTCCCGTCTCCTAAAAAGGGGTCCTCTTATCATAACCCATATCAATAAACAAAACAAACAAAGGTTTAGCAAGATGCTCAACATCCTATGCTATGGTATGATCAACCTAACAAAGTCAAACCATCTACTAAGGGGTCTATCAGAATATCCAATGTCCTACACTAGGGTCTGGTAATATCATGCATACACATATAGAAACAATCATGAATAATAAACGAGACTACATAGCTATCACTACAACAAATATGACTTTTCGCAGCGTGTCATCAACGGTGCACAGTTAAAGCATGCTGTTAATAATGGTTTTTACAGCGCACCTAATAAAGTGCGCTGCGGATAGTATTATATTTGTACAAACAATGGCATGCAGAAAAAATATGTTGTCAATAATCTTTTCTGCAGCGTGCAGAGTGCACTGCTAAAACTTAATATTAACGGCTTACAAAGCGCAGGGGGGGGTGGGTAAATGTATTATACTCCCCAAAAGAACAAAATACAATCATATGATGACTACAAAGTGCAAAAGAGGTTTATGACTTTGTATGGCACCATTAAACAAGCATCACTCATCAAGACCTCACAAGTGTCTACAAAGTACCAAACATGACTTGGACTTTGTATGATATCACAAAGCATTACCATACATTACAAAAGAATCACTATACCTATACCTATATTAATACTTATACCTATATTAATAATTGTTATTAAAATATTAACAGCATGCTGTTAATAATTTTTTAAAATTTAAGAATTTTAAATTTCCTAAATCGAAGGGGAGTCTTGGTGCAACGATAAAGTTATTGCTTTGTGACCAAAAGGTCACGGGTTCGAATCCTAGAAATAGCCTCTTGCAAAAAGTAAGGTAAGGCTGTGTACAATGGATCCTTCCATGGGACCCCGCATAGCAGGAGCTTCGTGCACCGGGCTGTCCTTTTTTTTTTTTTTTTAAATTTCCTAAATCCTACCCAAACCTTCACAGAATTATTTTCCGCTGAAACCTCCGCCAAAAACACTTCGTGACCTAACCTCCTCCGCCAAAAGCCCTCCCTTTTCCGTCGAAACCCTTGACTACGTGTCGGAGAAGTGTTATCCATGGCCTTTCCTCTGTGGGTGGGGACAACCTGTTGTGTTGCCCTTTGCCATCCGTCATCATTCCTCTGGTGGACAAGAACTTGGAGATATTTGGCCTCACCCTCACTCTGCTCAGTCTCTTCCTCTCTCCTAGGCTTTCGTCTGATTACTCACAATTAGATATTTTTTTTATTCAATCTAATTGAGGACTGTTGCATGTATGGGCATGACACTAACGCTACAAGAGATTGTGATGTGTCTGTTATTGTGGAGATATCAAATTTAAACAAAGTCAAAGTGAGTTATACAAAGGACTTACTTATGTTGATTTATCTGCATAAACTCCTAATAATTTTAGTTATCTTTTGTTGGCACACATAATGATGCCCTTTAGATGTTTATGTGCTGATAAAAGGAAAATAAACAATATTCTTTGTATATGTTGGATGGATTCAGATGTTGATCTATGATTATTAATTTGTTTCAATGAAATCTCCTGACTTTAGTTTTTTTTCCATTTCCCTATATTTTAGGATCCTAAAAGAAAGGTACACAACTCTGTTAAAGGTGTATTGAAATTGGAGGTTGAAAAGCTCTTCATACTTCACTGGTTGATGTGGATAATATCTCTGACGGTGGAAGCATAATCATTGACTCAAATGATTATGGTGATCATTTTACTGAAACTTCTTTAAGAAAGTATCATAGCAATGGTCCTGATATCCCTAGGAGTGGTAGTTTGAAGTTCATCAGCATTAATCGAAAATATATTTGTACGAATGTGTTAATCCCAGCTAGAGAAGATCATCTTGATTTTAGTGGTCATGTAAGTAGTATTTTGTCTTCTATTTATCAACATTCAATCTGCAACTTACTTTAACACATCCTGAAGTTCAGTAGATTTGTCTATTCACTTTACTTAAAAGCATAATGTTTCTAAATTAGAGGTGCTACTTTGCTAGTATTGTTGTCATATTTTCTTTACAAAACATTACTCTTCCTGATTCTTAAAGCTTCTCTGTGTCATCTCTTGAATTTTATGAATGGGCACTTGTGAACATTCTCTATTGGCTATTACGGTGGCTCTCTTAGGTGAAAAACACACTTTTTAAGGTTATTCTTTCATGAATATGTAGTGATTTATAGAAAGTGTGTATCTTAGTTATTTCAAGTTGTAAGCTTATTATAGTTGTTTTGCATATTTGTTTGTTTGTTTTTTTTTGTCACAAGTTGTTATTTTGGAAAATTAAATCAAATTAGCTACTATTTTTGCTTGCATGCTATTATTTAGCATAACAATATATCATTAATTTCTTTTAAAATATCCCCTTGTGGAAACCTATATTTGTTTAGTTACCTCTCTCTTATCAAAACTTAATGCACAAAGAATGTTTTGTTGATTAGGGCACATAGACAATTAATTATCCCATTTTGTTTTAGTCTGCTAAAATTTTGATCTTTATAGCTCATAATTTTACAGTTTCAAGCTTTTGATTTTTTGGAGGATGACTAGAAGCGAGCCGTTCTCACAATGTTTCCATTGTCTTTATGTTTATCCTTTAACTGTTAGCTTGGGTCGTAAAAGAAATTTCTTCATAAAGATATAAATGCGAAAGGATGACGCTAACATCCAAAAGCTGCCATTAAAGGTTTGTGTTAATGAGAAGCGGTTAGGGTGTTGTTTATCACTTTCACTTTAGAATTCTTCAATATGTGGAGTTTCTGGTTGTTTGGTTGCTCGGGCTGAGTTTCCAAAGGAACAAGGTCAAACTCTTGAAAAGTATGCTCTACACCAATTGCAGTTGGAGCTAGAATGGCTTCTTGCTACCATGATGAAGTTAAACTTTGCCTCCCTGCTATTTTGACACCCCAACACCATCTCTTGTTTCCTTTTTTTTTGTGTCAATCTTCTGATGACAGGTTGTGCTTGTAACATAGTTATGCCTTTTCATATTTAACTTGCGTTTCTTTCCCATTTTCACATCCCTTTATGGCTTCATAGGTTGTGCTTATTCCTGTGCTAGTCGGTGCAGTTCTGAATAAGTATCTCATTTTTGAAGTAACAAATAGTTTGCTATCATGGAAAAGTTGGTAAGGAACATATCTTTTGATATATATGTGTATTTAGTTTGAAAATCTTGGAATACAATTAAATAATTTATATTTTAAATATACTAGGGCAACATTTATTGTTGAATTTTAGTATTTTGACACTGGCTCTATTTTTGGACATGCTATTAAATAAATTCACATATGTGTGAAGCTTTCTTTTAATCCTTTTAGGCTAATTATAAAGCTGTTGGTGATAACATCGTAAGCCTGTTATTTTCATAATTGAGATAATGGGAAGTTAGAGGGAATCATTGTTGCACATTGTGCTTTGTTTGTAGCGTGGATTCCAGTCATACCGACTGATCCGGTGGTAAGAACAGGGACCCCCCTTTTGAGGGAAGTCAAAGTCATGTGGAAGTCAAAGGGTCAAACGGCCGACCGGAGAAGGGGAGACCGGTCGGACGAACGAGGTCCCAGCGGAATCACAAACAACCCGACGGAGAGTCGGGTCTCCGATGCTCATGGGGAACAGGGTCGCCGGGCCGATCGGGGAGCCTACTCTGCCGAAGGCATAAAGTAGCATTACTGTGAACAATCGGCAGAGCATACGACCAGGAATCTCCCGAGCGGACCAGCACATACGACCGGCCGGACGTGAGGGGACGGCCGACCGGCTGGACGCTCGGCATGGGGTAAGAAGAGACAAAAGGACAAGGGAACAGCTTCTGACAGCGGGTATGTTCAACGACCAGGCCATACGCAGGATCTTATGACAAAGGGTTCCGTTGTCCCATCAGACACGTGCTCGGACTGTAGCAGTAAGGAGGTTAGCTTGTCTGACAAGGACATACTGAGGTATGGGCTGAGGACACGTATTCCCCTCGGTACGTGTGCGTGAGCTCCTTCACAGCTCTATATAAGGAGCCTCAAACTTCGCTGGAGGTACACATTCTCTGAGATTGAGAGTCACTTCTTTGTTGTCCACTTGCCTGACTTGAGCGTCGGAGGGTCGTCGCCGGGAACCCCTTCCCGGCCCGACTTCTTTGCAGGTTCGCCGGAGGTCCGTACGACCGATCGGAGATCTATGTCAGTAATTCGGAGAGCGCCACGTGCCCAGCGTCCGTTGATTCAGCGTTCGGACAGGATTAATTTGGCGCCGTCTGTGGGAACGATCCTGCATCCGATCGGAAGCAATGGACGAAGTTGGACGACCGCACTCGGTGATGCTCTCCACAGAGGAACTCGACGCTCTGATCGAAACACGAGCCGCTAAACTTGTGGAACAACAAAGGCAGAAGTCGCAAGCCGAGCGGATTGAGCAGCAAGCAACATCAACATCAGGGGGCCGAGCGGAAGCACCGCATGCCACGGTTCCATTTCATCGGGCCCTATTCCGCACGCCTCCTGAAGCCGCAGCAGTGAATCACGATCGAGGATCTTCATCAGATGAAATACCAATACGGGACAACAGAAAAGGCAAGGCCCCCCGAGCGGGCGCCTCTCCCGAACGGGTCAACCGTCAATTCTCAAAGGTCATCCTGCGGGACCCTCTGCCGAAGCACTATGTGCCCCCGACGATTGGTGAATACAACGGAACCACCGACCCGGATGATCATTTGGGTAAGTTTGACAACACAGCTACCCTTCATCAATACACAGATGGAGTAAAGTGTCGAGTTTTCCTTACCACCCTCTCGGGATCGGCTCAACGGTGGTTTCGGAGGCTGCCGGACGGATCCATCACAAATTTCAAAGACTTCCGCACCGCCTTCCTCCACCATTTTGCAAGCAGTCGGCATTATCAGAAGACAAGTGCCAGCCTGTTCGCCATCAAACAAGAGCCCGAGAGCCGCTCAGAGCTTATATCCAGCGATTCAACCGGGTGGCCATGGATATTCCAATTGCCACATCAAAAATGATGATGAATGCGTTCACGCAAGGTCTCGTGGACGGAGACTTCTTCCGCTCGCTCATTCGGAAGCCGCCACGAGACTACGATCATATGCTACACCGGGCCAATGAATACATCAATGTGGAGGAAGCCCAAGCGGCCCGAAGGAAGGAAACTCCAACCGAACGGGCGCCCCCTGCCGAGCGGAAGCCGCACACTGCTCGTCAGCCGCCCAGAGGACCGCAAGCTGAAGCATCCCGCCCCCAGCAACATGCAAGATCCCACGCCATTCAAGAAGTGTCTGCCGAGCGGCCCAAACCTAAAAAGAAGGTATGGACCCCAATGTTTTGCTCATTTCACCGAACAGACACGCATAATACAAGAGACTGCCGAAGCCTTCCCTTGATCGCCCACCCCGTGCCCCGAGGTGGCCACCGTCGATCGCCATCATCCGACAGGCGACAGCGTCCTCGCGAAGCCGATCGGATGATATCCGACAGGCGGCAGAGACAGACTCCCGAGCGGCATCATACTCCGAGGCGTGAGGACAATTCCCGGAGGTCTAGGGAGCAGCCTAGGCCGTCCGCTCGGGAAGAAGAAAATAGAAGTAACACTTCCCGAGGCGGAATCAACATCATTGCTGGCGGGCCGACCGGAGGCGACTCCAACCGATCAAGGAAGGCGAGCGTCAGGCAGCTTCAGATCCATGCAGTCGGCTGCAGCCAGGAAAGGGCGAGCGGACCCGAAATCAGCTTCGGGCCTAGGGACTTGGAGGGAGTCGAAGTGCCACATGACGATGCTCTCCTCATCAAAGCGATAATAGCTGACTACACTATTCACTGTGTTTTCATCGATACAGGAAGCTCGGTCAATATCATATTCAAAAAGGCCTTCGACCAACTACAAATTGATCGAGCTGAGCTGCTGCCCATGACAACCCCCCTCTATGGGTTTACGGTCAATGAAGTTATGCCGGTCGGACAGGTCCGACTGGCTATTTCGCTGGGGGAAGAGCCGCTTAGAAGGATGCGGACCGCCAACTTCGTCGTGGTAGACTCTCCCTCTGCATACAACGTCATTTTGGGGCGCCCGACGCTCAGCGAGTTCCAAGCGGCCGTCTCCACCTTCCACCAGAAAATCAAGTTCCCGGTGGAAGATAAAGTGGGAGAAGTACGAGGAGACCAGCTGGCGGCTCGGCGATGCTACGTCGAGATGGTCCGAGCTGAAGCTAATGCCGCTCGGAAGACGCCACGGATCGAGGTGAACACTATAACCGAAAAACCACCCTCTTTGGTTTATGAAGAAAAAGAGGAAGTGCATATTCACCCGACCCGATCGTAGGCCACCACATTCATTGCTTCCGACCTGGAGGCAAGTCAGAAAGAGGAAGTGATCAAATGTCTCCAGAAAAACTGTGATGTCTTCGTTTGGTCGACACACGAGCTGCCGGGAATCTCGCCAAGTATAGCGCAGCACGAGCTCCACGTCCGACCGAACGCTCGGCCGGTGAAGCAAAGAAAGAGGGACTTCAGTGCCGAACAAAATGTCATCATCCGAGCGGAGGTGGAGAAGCTCCTGGAGGCCGGCCACATACGCGAGGTTCAGTTCCCGAGCTGGCTGGCGAACGTGGTACTAGTCTCCAAGCCGGGCAACAAGTGGAGAGTGTGCATCGATTTCCGGGATCTCAACAAAGCGTGCCCGAAGGATTTTTATCCTCTGCCCCGGATCGATCAACTGGTGGACTCCACAGCCGGCTGCGAGTTGATATGCATGCTCGACGCTTATCAGGGCTACCATCAAGTGCCGCTCGCCCGAGAAGATCAAGAGAAGGTTAGCTTCGTTACAGCCGATGGCACATACTGCTACAATGTGATGCCGTTCGGACTGAAGAACGCGAGGGCAACCTACCAGCGCTTGATGAACAAAGTGTTCAAGGAGCAGATCAGACGAAATTTGGAAGTGTATGTAGATGACATTCTCATCAAGTCCATCCGGTCGGCCGATCTTTTTAAAGACATGGAGGAGACCTTCCGAACGCTGAGGAAGTATGGCGTCAAGCTGAACCCTCAGAAATGTCTGTTCGGAGCAAAAGGCGGACGTTTCTTGGGTTACATAGTGACCGAGCGGGGCATCGAGGCGAATCCCAGTAAGGTGAAAGCATTACAAGATATGCCGCCCCCAAGAAATCTGAGGGAAGTACAACGGTTGACCGGTCGGATAACAGCATTGTCCAGATTCATCTCAAAGACAGCCGATCGGAGCCTCCCGTTTTTCAAAATTTTGCGCAAGGCTACCAAGTTCCATTGGGATGAGGAGTGCGATCGGGTGTTCGAAGAATTGAAGATATATCTAAACTCTTTGCCCGTGCTAGCCAAGCCAGCTGTAGGTGAGCCGCTCTGCATTTACTTATCTTCGACCGAGCAAGCAGTAGGCTCGACATTAGTGAGTGCGAACGGAGAATAACCCGTGTATTTCTTAAGTCATATTTTAAAGGACGTTGAATCTCGCTACACTGGGCTCGAGAAGTTGGCTTTTGCTTTGGTCCTCGCCGCCCGGCGCCTCCGTCCCTATTTCTTGGCCCATACTATCATCGTCCAGACGAATAGCCCATTGGGAAGAGTGCTGTTGAATCTAGAAGCGTCCAGATGGCTCATCAAATTGACAACGGAGTTGAGAGAATTTGATATTCAGTACCAACCCCGCTCGGTGATAAAGGCGCAGTTCTTGGCAGATTTTATCACCGAAGTACAAAGGCCAGAGCCCGAAGCTATATGGAAAATATTTGTGGACGGATCGTCCACTCGGCTCGGGAGCGGGATTGGCGTGCTATTACTCTCCCCCCAAGAAGAAAGGATGCATTTATCCATCCGGCTGGATTACAGAGCTACAAACAACGAAGCGGAGTATGAGGCCCTTATAGCTGGCTTATAGGCCACCCGGCATGTGGGGGCCGGCCGGGTGACGCTGCATTCAGATTCTCAGTTGGCCGCTCAACAGCTCTCTGACACTTTTGAGATTAACAACGCTCGGCTCAAGCTCTACGCTGAAGCCTTTAAAAAGCTCAAGGCCAACTTCAGAGAAGTCATTATCCAGAAGATACCCCGAGCGGAAAACTAGGTGGCAGATGAGTTAGCCAAACTAGCAAGTTCAATAACGCCGGTCGTCATCCAGCAGCCAATTGAACAAGTATCTTTGGTGGCCCACGTCGACCGGATGGAGAGACTCGAGTTTCCGGGCGATTGGAGGACAGCCATCATAGAATTTCTTCGATCGAGGGCAACACCATCCGATCGGGAAGCAGCCCAGCAATTAAGGAGGAGAGCTGGTCGGTTCACGCTCATTGGAGACCGACTCTACAAGAAGGCTTTCTCCCGCCCGCTCTTGAAATGTGTGAGCTCGAAAGACGCGGCATACATCCTCCAAGAAGTGCATCAAGGATCGTACGGAGGGCATCCGGGCGGACGATCGTTGGCTAAGAAGATCTTGTTGGCCGGATACTTCTGGCCAACCTTGGACCTTCGCGACGTGCCTTTCCTGCCAGAAGTATCACAACTTCTCCCACCGACCGGCGGAGGAAATGAAAGCAGCTACCGTATCCTGTCCGTTCGACGAGTGGGGAATGGATATTGTGGGTCCATTTCCTATGGCGACCGGTCAGCGGAAGTTTATACTGGTGGCTGTCGACTTTTTTCCAAATGGGTGGTGGTCGAGCCACTCGCCAAGATCACTGAGCATATGGTCAAGAAGTTTATATGGCAGCACATAATTTGTCGTTTCAGCATCCCTTGTCGGCTCGTATCTGATAACGGACGACAGTTTACGGGGAAGCAGCTCGAAGACTGGTGCAAAAGTTATGACATTGAACAACACTTCACTTCCGTGGCGTATCCACAAAGCAACGGCCAAGAGGAAGTAACCAACAAAGAAATCCTTAGAATTCTTCGAGCCCGACTAGACCACATGGGAGGAAGCTGGGTGGAAGAGCTGTCAGGCGTCTTATGGGCCATCCGCACGACCCCAAAGGAAGGAACGGGCGTCATGCCTTTCCATTTGGTGTATGGCGGCGAAGCGGTGGTTCCGGTCGAAGTCGGGCTCAAGTTCGTCCGGATCCAGAATTATGATGATGATAACGCCGAGCGGAGGAACATGGAGCTGGATTTGGTCAACAAAGAGCCAGCCAAGGCGTCCGTCCGGCTGATGGCGTACCGGCAACGGATGAAGCAAAACTACAACCGACGAGTAATCCCCAGAGCATTCCAGGTTGGCGACCTTGTCTGGAAGAAAGTAAAGCCGGTCAGAGATGTTGGCAAGCTGGAGGCTCCTTGGGCGGGCCCCTTCAAAGTCATCGAAAAGCTCCGCTCGGGTGCTTATTATTTGGAGGATGAAGACGGACGGCGACTGGATTGACCATGGAGCGCGAACCATCTCCAGCCGTACCGAGCTTGGTGAGAGGTGCGCTAAATGTAATTTTATATATGTTTTAGTCGCCCATGTCCTTGTAATGCAAGAAGCAAAATGTTAAGATAGCCAATATCATCGCTGATCGGCAGCGTTAAAATTAGCATTAAAGGTCATCGAGCTCCGACGTTAAATATCGAGAGTCGAGCCTGCGACTATAAACCCTCCGAGCGGAAGACCGTCAAGCTCCGACGTTAAATATCGAGAGTCGAGCCGGCGACTATAAACCCTCCGAGCGGAAGACCATCGAGCTCCGACGTTAAATATCGAGAATCGAGCCGGCGACTATAAATCCTCCGAGCGGAAGACCGTCGAGCTCCGACGTTAAATATCGAGAGACGAGCCGGCGTCTATAAACGCTCCGAGCGGAAGACCGTTGAGCTCCGACGTTAAAAATTGAGCGATGAACCGACGCTTATAAAGACTCCAGATGGATAGCTGTTCGCATGGTACGACCCGGTTGTAAGCGCCAACCCATAACCAGTCCTACCATTAAGACAAGAATAAGGCCATCGTACGGCCGAGCGGCTCCCTTATAAAGAATACTTAGCGTGAAAAAATTATTAGGACTGAAACAAAGGCTAAGGATGTATATTGGTCCAGCAAGCAAATAACAAGCAAAAACAGAGTTCATTCACGCCGAACGGCGTTAAATATCGAGAGTCGAGCCGGCGATTAACCCTCGGCGGAAGACCGTCGAGCCCGACGGTAAAAATCGAGAGTCGAGCCGGCGACTATAAACCCTCCGAGCGGAAGACCGTCGAGCTCCGACGTTAAATATCGAGAGTCGAGCCGGCGACTATAAACCCTCCGAGCGGAAGACCGTCGAGCTCCGACGTTAAATATCGAGAGTCAAGCCGGCGACTATAAACCCTCCGAGCGGAAGACCGAAAAATCGAGAGTCGAGCCGGCGACTATAAACCCTCCGAGCGGAAGACCGTCGAGCTCCGACGTTAAATATCAAGAGTCGAGCCGGCGACTATAAATCATCCGAGCGGAATACCGTCGAGCTTCGACGTTAAATATCGAGAGTCGAGCTAGCGACTATTAATCCTCTGGCCGAAAGAAGACATAAAGAGAGACTTTTGTAAGTCAATTTGGTCGATCGGTCAACTAACCAAAATCACTTTGTAAATGTCCGGCGGAAATCCCGTTTGCAAAACAGGATATATTCAGTCGAGCGGACTAGCTATCCAAAAGACTCCGTAGAAATCCCTTTCTAACACGAGAAAGGTGAGAGGAAAGGCGAATGACAAGGAGAATTAAGGGAATACGAACGGTAGTTGGTAGTTCGACCGGCCAACACACATACTGATTGATAAATGAAGCAAGCGAAAGGATAGCATTTAAAACCTTAAGGCCGAGCGCCTGAAATACAAAAAAGTGACCGTTTTTAGCCGAGCGGCTAGATTACATATAAACTTCTATTCTAAGTAGTCGTAGAGATCCTTCGGGATGTTGTCAAGGAGCGTCACTTGATCTGCGGCCGGGATGAGAGCCGAATCGGGAAGAAGACCCTTGGACTTCAAATATGTTGTGGTGGCGGTCATAGCAAGGTCAAAGGCAGTGTACATCCGTTCGTAGACTTTCTCTGAAAATTCGGCCGAACGGATGTAGTTTAGCCTCAAGGTCGCGACTCGGCCAGGCTCAGCCTCTTGATATTCTTTGAATGCCGCTTGGGAGGCGGCGAGGGACTCCTGCAGAGTTTTCAGTTCGTCCTTCTGCTTAATTGCATCAGCCGAGCGGCCTGCCTTCTCCCCATCGAGCTGCTCCATCAGCTCGTTAACTTTTTGCTCTAGCCCCCGAGCCTCTACATTCTTCTTCTCCAGGTCGGAGATAGTCGTGTTCTTCCGCTCGGTCGCCAGGCTTATCTTGCGATCCAATGATTTATTCACGCGATCAAGTTCAGCCATATGGTGAGCCTGGTCGGTCGTCTTCTTCCGCTCGGCCTCCAGTAAATCTTGGGTCTTTTTGAGCTCCTTCTGAAGATCAGCATATGAAGGGCCTTGGGAAGGAGCGCCGCCCGAACTCCGTAGCCTTTTGAGCTCCTCATCCACCATAGCGAGCCGATTGGAGACAACAATCTCCTCCACCCATCTCTGACAAGAAAAATTGTTAGTAGCCGATCAGAAAGAATGTGTAAAGGACTTAAAGAAAATGCACTTACCCCTGTGGCCTGTTGCATGTGGCTATTGGCCAAGTTGCTGAGTGGAATCATCGCCACACGCGCCCGAGCGTCGGCCCACATTTCGGCTAAGGACCCCTTCATTGTGATCATATGCTCGAGCGCGGTTGGTCGATCGGCCTCAGGCGGTAATTCTTCGGTCGGGAGGTGGAGTGAGACTCGGACGGTGCGGCGCTGACTGGGGGTCGTCTGGGCGGAAGCCAGAGAAGGAGCGGAAGCCGGCACAGAGAACTGGGACAAAATTGTAAAGCGGTGGACTTGGCGGGGAGCGGGCGGAAGGACGCTGACTAGAACGACCTCAAGAGGGTCCGCAGACGCGTCAAGTTGGGAAGGAGTCCGATCGGATGAAATCGCCTCGATCTCTGGCGCTTTTCCTCGGGAAGCGGCGGTGGCCCGCTCGGATGGATGGATCGCAGAAGTAGCCGAGTGGAGTGACGTTTCTGCCCGGAGTCTTTTTTGTCGGAGGGGGCGCTCTTCCTCTTGCGCCGAGCCCTCTTCCCGAGCGGAAGGCTCTCGACTAGCAGTTGCGCCAGCCACTGGCTCTGGGAGAGAAGCCTGGGCGGCCGACTCCCCATTATTGGTCCCGCTCTCCCCCTCATTAGATCTGACCGGCTGGATGCCGAGATCTTCCATCTCTTTGGCCGCCGTGGCTTCGAGCGCCGCCACCTTCCTCTTCAGAATACCAGCCATCACCGACTCCATGACAATATTCGCTGCAAAGGAAAAAGGAAAAAATCAGTTAGCAAGCAAGGCAAATGTACAAGTAAAATTCTTACCGAAGCCGCTCGGGAGGGGTGTTCTGATCGGACTCAAGCCGAATATGTACATAACCCCTTCTGGAAGGAATTTGTTGATGTCAAAACGCAGACCGGCCAGCATATTGGCAGCGTGAAGATACTCCGACCGGGTCTTGAATCTCTTCAGCTCTGGTGAAGTTGGTGGTTTGATCTGCCACTTCGTAAGGAAGGGGGCCCGCTCGGGAAGGCGAATATAAAAATAGAATTCTTTCCAATGCTTATTGGAAGAAGGTAGTTTATTGAAGAAAACTAAGCCTGGCCGAGCCTGGAACATGTAAGTGCCCGGCTCGGACTGTTTAGGGTAATAGAAATAATAGAAGACCAACTATCGGAGGGGAATGTTATGGATCTTGAATAAGACGACGACGCCGCATAGGAGGCGGAAGGTATTGGGGACTAGGCTTCCGAGCGGAATGCCGAAAAAGTTGCAAACTTCTACAAAGAAGGGATGGATCGGAAATCGCAGACCGGCTACAAACTGGTCGCGGAAAACACAGAAAGCTCCGTGCGGCGGTTTGTGTGGCCGAGCGGAATCTGTGGGGAGGATGATTTCAAGGTTGGAGGGGATGTCAAAACTATTAATCAGAACATCGACGTCGCGTCGATCGAAGCGCGACTCCATGGTAGAGTACCATGGGCCGAGGGTTTGGTCTTCGGGTTGAGAAGAATGAACCATTGTCCGAACGGATGAAATCAAAAGAAAATGAAAGAGGATAAAAGGAAGAAGATGGCAACGAAAAAGTAGCCCGAGGACGAAAACTTGGGAAAGAAATGCAAAGAAAACGCCAGAACCAAAGAGAGAAAGAGGAAGAACCTTACAACGAAGAGGAGGATCGAAGGAAGAACACCGAAGATAGTCGGAGAGCAAAGGAGCTGGGTCGCCGGAGAACTGAGAACGAGAAGCTGTGAGGCACGCAAGAGCAAGAATGCGGCGAAGGAAGAAAGCGAAGCTTTTATAGGGTGGAGCCCGAGCGGCCTCCACCGTCGGATCCAGGTCACGAGAATCGGAGCACGCATCACGCCGTTCATTTCGAACCGCCTCGGTCTCATCACCCGTGGCGCCTCCGCCGTACACTGATGACAGCAATGCCACGTGGCATTCCACCACGGGAGAGCATTTAATAAGCGCCTTATCGAGGCACAGAGCGCGTGCTTGGCCTTAATGACGGAGATTGGCACGAATTCTGAGGAGATCCGAGGGATAGGGGCGTTGACTGCGGCCGTACTTATCTCCACACCGGTCGAGCGGGGGTGGTTTCTTGTATGAGCCGCTCGGCTAAACAATCGTCCAGTCAGTCGGACTAATCGCCTCCTTCGACTAGACTTGAAGGGGAGGCAAGTGATCCGGTGGTAAGAACAGGGACCTCCCTTTCGAGGGAAGTCAAAGTCACGTGGAAGTCAAAGGGTCAAACGGCCGACCGGAGAAGGGGAGACCGGTTGGACGAACGGGGTCCCAGCGGAATCACAAACAACCCGACGGGGAGTCGGGTCTCCGATGCTCATGGGGAATAGGGTCGCCGGGCCGATCGGGGAGCCCACTCGGCCGAAGGCATAAAGTAGCATTACTGTGAACAGTCGGCAAAGCACACGACCAGGAATTTCCCGAGCGGACCAGCACATATGACCGGCCGGACGTGAGGGGACGGACGTGAGGGGGCGACCGACCGGCCGGACGCTCGTCATGGGGTAAGAAGAGACAAAAGGACAAGGGAACAACTTCTAACAGCGGGTATGTTCAACGACCAGGCCATAAGCAGGATCTTATGACAGAGGGTTCCGTTGTCCCATCAGAGACGTGCTCGGACTGTAGCAGTAAGTGTTGGTGCAGCGGAGGCCGGCAAGAGGGGGGGGTGAATTGCTCCTGAAAAAATAAATAAAAATACTCTCCTCGGATTTCAACTCAGAAATAAATGCAGCAATAGTAAAATTAAACAGTAAAAGAAAGACACAGGAGAATTAACCTGGTTACAACCAAGGAGGTTGTTAATCCAGGGCAGTAGAAAAAGCGCAGTAAAAAAAATCTCCTTTGCTAAAGGCGGAGAAGCCTTTTACACTTTCAAAAGCTCAGAACTATTGCTAGGAAACACTACAGATTGAATGCTTGAGTTGATATAGAATTCCTAGCTCCAGGGGCCTTTATATAGGTCCTGGAAATCCTATCCCGAGGCTCCAAGGCGCCTCCAACGAGGGTCCAAGGCACCTCCATGGGAGTCAGCGGATAAAACTTTATCCGCGCGCAGAACGGTCACTTTGACTGGTTGAAGGCGCCTCCAACCTGGTTGAAGGCGCCTTCAAGCTGGAGGCGCCTCCAGTCAGGTTGGAGGCGCCTCCAAGCTGGCAGTTCAGCTCCTTTGACTTCGTTTCCAGCTTGTTGCGACTTCCGATGCTCCGATCTTTTGGGTGATTGCAGCCAACCGAAATAGGGCTCACCCGAACCCAATTTCCGGCCTTCCTCGAGCAGCCTTCCATCCCGGCTTAACGTCCCTCGAACGCAGCGCACGCTCTTCACGCCCACCGGAGTACTCTTCCGCAGCTCTCTCGTCCTTCGGACGCACCGAGCCCGTCGGCTCCCTTCCCATGCCGTCCTTCTCGTTAGTTGCGTCTTCCGCTCGATTTCCTGTGCTCCTAAGCTCCTGCACACTCAGACACAGGGATCAAATACAACGCAGGATCTAACCAACTTGGTTGATCATATCAAAACTATCACGGGGTCCAACAATCTCTCCCTTTTTGATGTGCATCAACCCAAGTTCAAGTTAGGGACAACATAGACATAAATAGTAATTTTAAAGGTAAATTACTAGACTAACAGGTTAAGTACAATATTGCAATAAATAAAATTGCAACACTTTTTTTTTAAAAAAAAATTTGCAATTTATAAACATTTAAAATTTTAAACTTAAATTTTTCTTATCTCCCCCTAAACTTGTACTTTTCTCTCCCCCTTTGATCACAGAAAAAAATGGAGTTAAGAAAATATGAAAAAAAATAACTTAAGTTAAGTGAAATGTATAGAATTTTTAAAAAAATTCTAAGTTAAAAAAAAAATTTTAAGTCAAATTTAAATTTTTGAGTTTTAAAAAAATCGTCTAAGTCAAAATTAAGTCAAAACGAATTTTTCCCAAACAAAATTTCTAAGTCAAATTTTTGAATTTAAAAAAAAAAATTCTATGTCAATATGATTTTTTTTTTAAAAAAAAAAATCTAAGTCAAAAATCAATTTTTTCAAAAAAAATTTCTAAGTCAAATTTTTGAATTTTCAGAAAAAAAATTTTCTAAGTCAATATGAATTTATTTAAAAAAATTCTAAGTCAAAATGAATTTTTCCCAAAAAAAATTTCTAAGTCAAATTTTTGAATTTTCAGAAAAAATTTTCTAAATCAATAAAAAATTTCTAAGTCAAATTTAAATTTTTGAATTTTCACAATCTGACTTTTTAGAATTTTAAAAAGATTTAAAAACATTTAAAGCATTATCTAATTCTAGTTTAATGCTTTTTCAGAAAGTTAATTAAACATTTTCTTTCAATATTTTAGCTTCCAGGTCGTGGCGAGGCACTAGGCCTTCTTGATTATTGGAGCAACAACCACTTCCTTAGAGAAAGCTTCCATAAAGAATTTCAATGTTTAATTTTCTCACTGTAAGCTTTTAATTTTTGATAGATTAATTAAGTACAGATTTTGGAACCCAATAGAGGTTCCTTCCTACAGAATTATTCAAAAATCTAGGAGGTACATAGTTTCTTGGTATTTTCCTAAGTTGTCCTTGATGCTTCCTTATATACCAATTTAATTTACCATAAATTCTAATTTTTGACTTTGGAAATTTCTTTAAGTATGCATCATTTTTCAATTTTTCTATTTTTCAATTTCTAATTTTAAATTTTCATTTTCTGATTTTAAATTTTCATTTTCTTTTTCTAATTGATCTAATTCTTTAGACAAAGCTTTAATAAACTCAAAAGACTGTTTAGAGTTTAGGGCACGTACCTTACTTACCTCATCTTGCGATGCTCCCCCTTCATCATTGCTTTCTCCTTCTGATGTTCCTCCCCCTTCATCTATGCTCATTTCTGAGCTGGACGTTTCTTCTAGCTGATGGTTGGCCATCAATGCTAGTCCCGAGAATTCTTCGACTTCGGAGTCGGAGAACGACGAATCATCCCACATGGCCTTTAGATTGTGTTTGGGTCGAGTGGGATTCTTGCTCCTTTCCTTACTTTTGCTCTTCAGTTTTGGACAGTCATCTTTGATATGTCCTTCTTCGTTGTAATTGTAGCAACGAACCACCCTTTTCTTTCGCTGGAGCTTTTTCGACTGCAGTCTAAATTTGTTAGAATTTAAAAATTTATTAAACCGTCTTACCAGTAGTGCCGCTTCAGATTCGTCGATCGAAGCTTCAGAATCGGGATCGTCCCTCCTTGCTTGTAGGGCGACGTCGAGGTTTGACTTCACTACTTCTTTAGGCTCTGCAATCCGAGACTCATGAAGTTCAAAGGTAGAAAACAAACTTTCTAAGGTACTTACCTCAAGGTCCTTAGAGATGTAGTAAGCATCTACTAAGGACGCCCATTCCGGAGTCCTCGGGAAGGCGTTGAGCGCGTATCGGATGGAGTCTCGGTTCATTACCGTTTCGCCGAGATTCGTCAGTTGCGTTATCAGCTCCTTGATCCGTGCTTGGAGTTGCGCTACCTTCTCGCCGGTGTTCATTCGGAGATTCGTTAGTTGTGTTCGAAGAATGTCGCGCCTCGCTAGCTTTGCTTTCGAGGTGCCTTCGTGGAGCTCTAGGAATTTCTCCCAGAGGTCTTTTGAGGAGTCGTAGCTTCCGATCCGACATACCTCTTGGGGCGGAAGAACACTGAGCAAGTGAAACTCATCTTTTCCGTTCGCCACGAAATCCGCCTGCTCCTTCTTTGTCGATTGGAACTCTTCTTTGTCTTTAGGAGCTGCAAAACCGTATTTCATTGTTAGTAAGATATCGAACTCGTTTTTGAAGAATACCTCCATTTTTCGCTTCCATGTAGCGAAATCTCCGTCGAACTTCGGGGGGTGAATGTTCGCTCCGGCCATCGTCTTGATCGTAGTGCTTCAGTTGGCGGTTAGTCCTTCTGAGGCGATCAGGCTCTGATACCACTTGTTGGTGCAGCGGAGGTCGGCAAGAGGGGGGGTGAATTGCTTCTGAAAAAATAAATAGAAATACCCTCCTCGGATTTCAACTCAAAAATAAATGCAGCAATAGTAAAATTAAACAGTAAAAGAAAGACACAGGAGAATTAACATGGTTACAACCAAGGAGGTTGTTAATCCTGTAGGACCGTTAGATTCGATAGAGGGGGGGTGAATATCGATTCGAAAACTTAGAGTATAAACGCAGCGGAAAAGTAAAAATAGACACAAATGTTTTTTACTTCGTTCGGAGCCTGTGACGACTCCTACTCGAAGGCCCGTGGTCCTTGACCACTTTCGTTGGGCAATCACTAACAAATCGAAATATGATTACAGAATGAATACAGGAAATGCTAGTGAAAATAAAGCAATACCGACAAGGAAATTAAATAGAAACTGAAGGAGCACTTTGTCGGAGCGTTGTTGGCGTCGCACTGAACGTCGAGCAGCAAGACCAGTGAGAAGAGTTCTCGGATGAATTGTTTTGAAGCTCTGCACGGGGCTTCTTTTATATCTTGTTCGGGCGCTGGATCCCTTCGGGCGCACGGAATCTGACATACCTGGCCGTGATGCTCACGTGGCGACGACTCGGTGGATATAATTTGCCTTCGGCGCCGGACCTCCGGCGCTCGGACCTCGGCGCCTGGACCTTGGTGCCGGACCTGTTCAATCTCCATTTTCCTGCAAAACAAAGTTAGTCAGGGCAATATATATCCTGCAAAACAGATTATTAGCACATTTATAATAGTATGAATTAGCATAAGTTAGTATGACTTAGATTCCATCTTTTCGAGACCGGAATCTAGTCACGATCTCGACTTAGACATCCGAAATGGATCTAAGCCGGATCGACGCCTAATGTTCCCTTCACGGGAACACGTCCTCGCAGTCACTCCCCTCCAGTGACTTACCTCACTTACCTGCCAGACGTCCGGTCAGCCCTTCGACCCGTCTAGACTTCTTGCCAGCTATCCGGTCAACCCGTCGACCTAGCTGGACTTCTTGCTAGCTATCCGGTCAGCCCGTCGACCTAGCTAGACTTCTTGCTAGCTATCCGGTCAGCCCGTCGACCTAGCTAGACTTCTTGCCAAGCGTCCGGTCAGCCCGTCGACCCGCTTGGACTTCTAGCCAGCTATCCGGTCAGCCCGTCGACCTAGCTGGACTTATCCTGCACACTCGATCAGAGTGTTAGATAACGACGAACCTAACTTAACCTGATTTGTCATTCATCAAAACCTGAGTTAGACCGTTAGTGCTAACCGCACCAACAATCTCCCCATTTTTGATGGAATGACAACCTGGTTAAATTAGTGATAAATATATGCAAAAATCAAGCATGATTTTTGAGGTTTTTAAGTTAGTTTTTCAAGTTTGCATTTAGTTGCTCTAACTTAACCACCTAACCCTCCCCCTTTGGCATTCATCAAAAAAAAATAAGGGTACACATAGTGTAGAGTTACTGTAAAACAGCTGATCTTGAAAAATATCTGAGTTTGGTTCAAAAAATTCAAGAAAAAATCCAAGTAAGAAAAATTTTTAAATCAAGTTTTTCAACTTTTCAAAAAAAAATTTAGTTTAAGTAACATTTACTTTTACTTTTCACTTTTTCAAAACAAAGCAAAAATTAAGTGAGATTAAATTTTGCCAAAATAAATTTTTAAGGCTAATTTGATAAAAGCTAAATTTGTAAAGTTTAATAGTCAACTTTTTAAATCAGGTTTGGAAATTAGGTGGAATTAGTCTTTCAAGTTCTTCAAACACTTAGTTAAGTTTAACTTTTTGTAAACATAAAACATTTTTCAAACACACAAATTTTAGTTAACTCTCCCCCTGAACTTGATACTTAAATTTGACCAGCTGTCTAACCAATTTGGTACTAACTGACTATCAGAAGATAGTAGCTTTCACTTGGTTAGTCAGATTAAGTTGACTTTACTGATCAACTTAATCTGATTAATATCTGAGTTGTATTTAACGTCCAGACTTATGCTGATACACTGAAATAAGCATCTTAAGTCCAGACAATTGGCCTATGCATCTCACCCTTTTCTATGTTTGTCAAACACAAGCAAGGTAAACCTAAGGTGTTGGTGAGATGCTCAAAAACTAGACCTATGGGTACATGCTTTCTAAGGATTCAAAACTAGTCTAAGGTCAAAACTGTTTTTGAAATCTAAAAATGGAAAGTTTTGAAAACAAACAAGTTTAACTTATAATTTGATAAAACCATTTTTGAAAGTATTTTTTGAAAAAAGATAGAACATAATCAATGTAAGTCTGAAATATCACTAGATAGATCCAAAATATTTTACAGGTGGTGTAGCTACAGAAGTGAGTCATAACTAGATCTACTGAGACGATGAAGGGGTGGTCCAGATCCCAAGGATCGGAGAAGCGCCATCAGCTCAGTGTGTCGGGTATCCCCGGCAGCTCGTAACTCGGCAACCTCTCGCCGAATGTCCCGATGAAAATCTGAGTTCTCCTGCTGGAGACTCCCATAGCTCTCTCTAGTCCGGTCATACGGTCGACTAGAGTGCGGGGAGCATGCCATGGTGCTCGAGCTGGGGGCGGTGGTGGAGCCTGTGCGGCTTCCTCTGGAAATAGTGCGAGCATGAACTCGTCCACCTGTGCGTCTGGATCGGGCTGGTGCTGTGCCCCCCTCCGCCAAGACATAGTCCCGTCATCCCTATCTATCTGGACACCAGCTAGGGAGAAGTTCCGAGCTGCTATAACATCGAACTCGGTCATATGGGCAATGTCTCCTCTAGTGATATCAATGTGCAACGAGGACATATAGGCTGTCAAAATGTGACAAAATGGCATGTGGACTCGTCTATCAGTCACGAATCCAGCTGAGTAGATAATGGTGGAGAAGATATGTAGGCTGATGTCTATATCTAATCTATCACTCAGGGCATAGAGTAAGAACGAATGGAATGGGCGCATCACAGCGATGTCCTGAGTAGTCAGTGGTAAAATGCAAAGGACTAAAACCCTATAAAGAGCGTAGTCCTGGACCCGAAGTTCTACCGACCTAAACTGTGTCACAGTGGGATCTCGCTCTCCCCCAAAAAAATACGAATAAATAGTATCGAGAGTAATATGTTAGTAGGGATCTCCGAATGGTAGATCCCTGGGAGGATAGCACAAAAAGGAACAGGTAGATGGACGCAACTCTAAAAACTCTCGGATAGTCGTAGGGGAAAATGTGATATCAGTGCCCGCTGCCCTAGTGGTATAGGTGAGATCGTCTATTTTCACTAGGTTATTGCAAAATTCGGCACACAGACTTATGTTTATTGGACTGGTACATTCTACAAGGTTCCTTAAGTTATAGTGGTCTATAACCTCTAAAACGGAGGGACATGAAACTAAAAAGAACGACCTATCTATGCAGGTAGTCCTAATGGCCCTATAAATAGTTGACTCAAACTTAATCCTAAGTTCGTCTGTGGGAAACCTAGGGTCTGTACTAGCATTGGAGGGTCCAGCACCAGTATTTGTTCGTTTCCTACTGTATATATATATAATAAAATATTCTAAGAAAAAAATGAGAAGACAAATTCTAATAAAATTTTAGAGAGGGGAAGAATTTTTACCGAGGAGCCATCGACAAATATAGATCTGACGACCTCGGTTGAATCGCAACAGCGTCTTCACCGCAAGAAAATTTTGATTTAAAGTACTTTCGCACTGAGATTCGGAGTGAACCTTGGCAAAAGTGAGAATTGGCGGGGCAAAGATTGGGGGCACCTGCTGCCCCTTATTTATAGGGGACTCCGGGCTCCCGGATGCCTTCCGGGCGCCCGGGGTTGATTTAGGGCGGGGCGCCCGGATCCCCTTCCGGGCGCCCCGGAGGGGAATACCAGGGGCGCCCGCCCCTGGTTTTTGAATTTTTTTTTTTTTTTAGTTTAAAACTAAAATTTTGAAATTAATTTTTAAGTTTTAAAATTAAAATTTTGAAATTAATTTTTTAAGTTTAAAATTACAACTTTGAAAATGATTTTTAAGTTTAAAATTAAAATTTTGAAATTAATTTTTTTTAAGTTTAAAATTAAAATTTTGAAATTAATTTTTAAGTTTAAAATTAAAATTTTGAAATTAATTTTTATGTTTAAAATTAAAATTTTGAAATTAATTTTTAACCTTATTCATTTCACCCGATCTAAATTTTCAATCAGGGAATCCTATGATTTCGTGAGATGAAATTGGATTTTTAATTATGGAGTTTTGGTTTAACGTGTGTTAGATTCAGATTTAGTTTTGGTTTCCACAAATAGGCATTCTTCGGATAAACTTCTAAGCTTGGTGAGTCACATGGACATCATTAGAAGTAACCAACCTTTCGAGGTTTTCCGAATAGTCCTATCCACGGAATTTAGTACTAAATCTTGGTCTAACTGGTTAGGATTCATTTAAGGGTAGCTTCGGTCAGTTCCACTTGGCCAAATGCACCAGATCGAAGCCATATCTTTCTAGACATGCGATGCCCAAGCTTCCCTAACGTACTATCATCCAAAAATTTCACCAGTACCATGATTCAAGTTAAACTTGGTCTCTTTTTAACTAATCCTAATTACCCTGCCGGGTTGGTAAATTTTGGGTTACCCTGTCGGGTAAGTTAGTTTTGGAGGTGCCAGCTATTCTGGAGCCTCCCCCTGAATTATTGGCCTTTAATAAATTTTGATTTTAGGCTTGTGTCGATTCTTTTTATAGTTATGGTTAACTTGGTGGTAATTTTGTTGATATTTAAACTGTTTAGATTTTGAATTTGATTTAGGTTTGTATTTTGGATTTTGGTTTGGTTTATTCGATTTTATATAATGTATTTTTTCTTTAGGTATATAATATTGATTAAGTCCTACTTGCGTGGTCAGACACGCTTTCGGAACCCAAGCTAGATTGGTTGATTTGTATTGGGTTATTAATGATTTGAAGGTTTTATTTGAATTCGACTTATATCCTAGTCCGGTTTTATTATAACATGCTTTTTGATTATTTAGGATTAAGTCTAAATTTTTTGATCTTGTTGTAAATTTTTCTAGCATTTCTTTTAAATTTTTAACATCATTTTTTAATGATAGATTCTCCTCCTCAAGTGTTAGATCTTGAGTTGGATTTGAATTTTTGATTTGTTCCTTGAGGTTTTGATTTTCCTCAAGAAGTGATTTGTTTTCATTTTCTATTTTGGTTAATTTACTATTTAAACAGGAAATAATTCTAAAAAATTTTTTGTTTAAATTAAAATATACCTCATTCGGGCCTTCGGAAACGAGTACGGACTCGTGGCTTGTTTCGGGTTCAGACCCGTCTTCATCTTCCGACTCGTCTTCTGTTTCGTCTTCGCGGGCCATCAGTGCGAGGTGTGTTAGGACCAAAAGTAGCTAGAGGGGGGGTGAATAGCTCGTCGCGTTCGCTCGGTGCTCGGCGTTGCTTGTTCCTTCAAAGATGTGCAGCGGAAAATACAGAAACAAACACACAACGCTAACACGGTTGGTTTTACTTGGTATCCACCTCACAAGAGGTGACTAATCCAAGGATCCACACCAACACACACACCCTCCACTAAATAAAACTCTCCTTTATGGTAACTACCAAGGGCGGAGAAGCCCTACAAGACTCAATACAAGAAGAGAGGGAAAGGATACAAGAAATACAAGCTTACAATGAGTACAAAACCCTAACCCTAGCTTCTCTTCTTGGCTTTGATCCGCCTCTTGACTTGGAGAGCTTCCAAGATCCTTCAAGAACTGGCGAGAGAGTGCTGTGGAGGAGTTGGCGAGAGCTGAGTGAATCGGGAAGGATACCGCAGCCATCGAACGCTGCAGCTATAAACGATGCGGTCGGATCCCGATCGATTCGAATGTTCCCAATCGATCGGGAGGCTTTGGATCGATCCACGGATCGATCCGGCGCCTCTGCTCGAAGCGCGCTGGATCGATCCACGGATCGATCCGGCGCTTATCGCGCGAACGGCGTCCCAATCGATCGCGATCGATTGGGACCTGCGGATCGATCCGGATCGATCCGAGGCTCTGACCGGCGGGGCAGTGCGGATCGATCCACCGATCGATCCGAGCTGAATCGATCCATCGATCCGGGCACAGATCGATCCAGCGATCGATCCGACGCTTGATTTTGTCCAAAACCAAGTCCCAAACCTCCCAAACCAACATCCGGTCAACCTTGACCTGTTGGTATGTCATGCCTAGCATCTAGTCACTCCCTTGACCTGCTAGGACTCCCTTACCAAGTGTCCGGTCAATCCCTTTGACCCACTTGGACTTTTCTCTGTGCCAAGTATCCGGTCAATCCCTTTGACCTACTTGGACTTTTCTTTCATGCCAAGTATCCAGTCAATCCTTTGACCTACTTGGACTTTCCAGCACCAGATGTCCGATCATCCTTGATCCATCTGGATTTTCCCTTGCCTGGCTTCACTCACCAGGACTTTCACCTAGCTTCACTCACTAGGGTTTTCCATCCTAGCTTCACTCACTAGGACTTTCACGCTTCACTCACCAGGATTTCCATCCTAGCTTCACTCACTAGGACTTTCACCGGCTTCACTCACCGTTTTCCATCGCCTAGCTTCACTCACTAGGACTTCCTACTCTGGCTTCACTCACGGGACTTTTCTTCTGCCTAGCTTCACTCACCAGACTTTCTGGCTTCACTCACCAGGACTTTCATACTGCCTAGCTTCACTCACTAGGTCTTTCATTCTGCCTGGCTTCACTCACCAGGACTTTTCTTCTACCTGGCTTCACTCACCAGGACTTTCATTTTGCCTAACATCCCAGTTAGGACTTCCCAGTCAAGTATCCAGTCAACCTTGACCTACTTGACTCTTCTTCAATCAATATCTTATTGTCAAACATCTAAACCCAAACCAAGACTCAGCTTGGTTACCCAGGTCAACCTTGACCTGAGGGATATTGCACCAACAATCTCCCCCTTTTTGATATTTGACAATACCACAATAACACTTACAATCCCATATGTAAGTTAGGCTAATCCCATAGCCTCCTTCTTCATGCCACTAGGTAATGAAAGCATAAATTAAGCTCTTCATTCTCCCCCTAAGAGGGCAAACTCCCTCTAGGTAATGAAGGCCTAACTACTCCCTTTCATGAGTCCTTTCATTCTCCCCTATGACCTTCCCATAGGTAATGAAAGCCTAAACTTAACCATACATTCTCCCCTATTGGCACACATCAACCCATCGTTGGACACACATCAACCTATGCTCCAATTAGGCACACTTCAACAAATCCATTTGTTGAAGACTCTCCCCGAAGAGTTGCTCATCGTTGTTCACAACATCACTCGTTGTGATCAACACGATAATGAAGGTCTCATACCCTTCATTTATCCTTAACTTCTCCTTCAATGTAACAACTGCCCAACCTTGAGCATTATCTACCACTTGAGTGTCCACTTGAAATAATGAGGATATCCACTCCCCATTTCTCCCCATTTCAAGTTTAAATGCTCAACCTTGAGCAAGTTCACATAGAAGGTTAACCACCTTCCAAGGTTCATGAAAAAATAATTTTCATGTCTTTAAAGAGTCCCTCCCCCTAAAGACATGGTGGTAACTTCTGTCATTGCACCAACAATGACTTGGAATCCCTAAAACATTAGGAAACCCAAATTTAGAAGTTTTGAGGTTCAAATATTCAAAATTTGAAACAACCTCAACCTAAACTTCTACTTAGTCTTCGTTAACCAATCCATCCTTGTTTTCAACATGAAAACACCCTTTGTATGTATACAAATGTATTTAAGGGGTTTGGAATGGTTACCTAGACTCAAAGAGGTTCAAAGATGCTGAAATCAGGCCTTCCCAGCCAAAATCAGCAACTTGGATCGATTGGAGTTGGGTTCCAATCGATTGAACCTTTCTGAATCGATCCACTGATCGATTCAGACTCCCTGGATCGATCGGCTGATCGATCCAGCGAGCTTCTGCTCACGGGAATTGCCGTTTGAATCGATCCATGGATCGATTCAGGAACTCCAATCGATCCATGGATCGATCGGAGCTCTGATAGTTGCTGAAATTCCATTTCAGTCAACTTCAGAAACCCCTAGAAAATTCTACAAAAATCCAAAAATTATGAAATTTCGTGTAGACATTATTTAGGGCGTTTACTATCACGGAAAAATAGTTTTCTATGAAAATACTTCATATTTTCAAAGATTGACACAAACTTGAGAACTTGCAAAAACTTTAGTGTTTTATTCAAGTTTGTGTCTAACTATTCAATGGTGATTACTATCAAAAGATAGCCTTCACCAAGGTTTTCCAAAAACATTTTTTTAAAACATTTTCAAAACCAATATCCCATCACCTTCCTTGGGCTTAATGCACATGACTTGTACATTAGCTTTCCCAATGATGGGAAAACACATAACTATGTGTTTTGATGAACCTAAAACTCAAAAGAATGCACTAAATCAACATCTTGAGTTTTGTTCATCTTTCTAACATCTCACTTATATCTATTGTGGACAAAACACATACAAGTCATCTTAGAGGTCTTTGTGAGATGTAAATTTTGGTTTTTGCCCTAATCTAGGGATCATGCATATTTATCTAGGCATTTTAGAAATGTTAGACATCCACCTAGGATGTCACTTGTCAATAAGTGTCGTTAAATGCCATTCGTCCTTAATTACAAGGAATTAAACTTAATGCATGATTATGTTATGGCATACATCAAAAGAAAATAATTTTCAAAAGAAAATATCCTATTACTACATGATGTATGAATGTCATGACATGGTATTTTTGGATTTTTCATAATAAAACATGAATGCAAGACTAGACATGATGTCATGGCATATGATGGGCAAACAATCATGGCAAGATTTAGCATAAATAAAATATACCTAGATTAACTATCTAAGTATCCTTAAAGTCTTAGCTAAACTTACACCTTAAACCTAGATTGCCCTAAAATGCTACAAGAGAATGCCAAAGCCTAAATTTGGCATTTCTAATTTCCTTGATTTAATGTATGCCAATTGAAAATAAACATGTCCTCAAATGTTGGCATATTCCATTTTTCCACAAGAGTAGCACTTTTAAATTAAGGCTTAGTTTGCCTTTAATTTCCTAAGAACATACCAAAATCCCAACTTGGTAGTTCTTGTGTTTTCTCAAATTTGTGCCACTTTAAAATAAAATCAATACTTCTCCATTTGGCACATTTTACTCTTTCAAGGAGTAATCAATATGTCCATTTCATTTTCAAAGGTTAACTAAAACCTTGAAAATGCTCCTTGAGTGTCAATTTCCTCAAAGTTGGGTTAACTACCCTTCTAATCGGAGTTGACACTCTCTAACCCATCTATGGGGTAGAGAAGATGCTCCTAGGAACCCAACACCTATTGGTGCTCCTTGGATGCTCTAGGTACTCACTAGGGATAACTTCCCTAGATACCTTCCTAGTGACCTTGTTGGGCTTCTTAGAAGCCTTGGTCACATTTTCTAGGTCAACTCTAGGGATAGCCTCCCTTGTAACCTTGTTCGTGACTTTCTTAGACTTCTTAGAAGTCTTAGTCACTTTGGTTGCAAAGATACTTCTAGGGATATCTTCCCTTGTATCCTTGACTTGACCTCTAGACTTAGGGTTCGTTCCATAACTATATGGAACCCTATGATAACTAGGCACATCCTTCTTAGCGTTTGGTTTGTATCCCAAACCTTTATGGCCATTGGATGACTTTGATTTTCCTAAACCTAAGTTATGCTCACTTTGCCCTAATAGGATATTTTCCATCATTTTTAGGGTCTTCTCCATTTTGTCAAGTCTTGACCTCAAGACTTGATTTTCTCTCACTAAGTCCTTAGTATTTGATCCATGAGCATTTTTGTTTTTGGGCTTGTATCTAAAATCCTTAGAGTTTTCGCCTAGATTTTTACCTACAATCCTAGCCTTAGGTGTAGTAGTTTTAGCATGAAAAGCTATATGTTTTTCTTTAACGCTATCATGCTTTCTATTTTCATGGTAAATAGCATTAAAATGATAGAAATTTGACCTAGCATGCTTTTTACCATTTTGTAAGGGAATAGGCTTAATGAAAGTTACCTTCCTTTTTACCTTAGAGGCTCCCCCTTGACTAGAGCTTCCTCCATGAGCCTTGACCACCTTCTTCCCCTTAGGGCATTGACTTCGGTAATGCCCCTTTAGATTGCAAGAGAAGCACACGATGTGCTCCTTGCTCTTCTTTGTTCCGGGGATGGTCTCCTTGGGCTTCTCCTTGCCCTTTTGTGCCACTTGGCCCTTCTTCTTGGCCAATTTAGGGCATTTGCTTTTGTAGTGCCCACTTTCCCTACACTCAAAACATATTATATGATTTTTATTTTTAATTGAAACATTTATACCTTCTTGTATAGGGATGGCACTTGCTCCTCCATTTGATATTTCTTGAATTTCGGAGGTGGCACTATCTTCTTCTTCTTCACTTGACCCGGATGTAGAAGCTTCTCCTTCTTCTTGATCCGACGTCACCAAGAATTGCTCCCCCTCAATCCTAGAGGTGGAGGCTTCATCATTTTGAACGTGAAACAAGGAGTATGCTCCCTCCTTGTTCCCTTCGGTGCATTCCCTTGAGGATGAAGCTTCTTGGATTTCCTCTTCTTCGGAGGTTGAGCATCTCTCAACCTCGGAGTCCTCCTCTTGGTCTTGATCCAATGAGTCGCCCTCTTTGGATTCTCCTTGATTTGATACAGGGGAGGGGATCTCATGAATTCTTGCCAATTTGCTCCAAAGCTCCTTGGCATCTTCAAACTCTCCAATTTGTTCCAAGATGTTGCTTGGCAATAAATTGACCAAAAGCTTGGTCACTTTGTCATTGGCCTCACATCTTTGGATTTGGTCTTTGCTCCACTTGCTCCTTTTGAGTACTTTGCCCTTGGAATTTGTGGGAGCTTCAAAACCTTCCATGAGAGCAAACCATTGCTCTATCTCCATCATAAGAAAATTTTCGATTCTTGATTTCCAAGAATCGAAGCTTGTAGATGAATATGGTGGAGCCACCCTTGTGTCAAATCCAAGTCCATCTTGGAATTGCATCTTGAAGTTGAGCTTGATAAAGTCTTGAACTTGAAGAATTTGCTTCAACTTCTTCACCCTCTAGCTTTTCTTGTTATGCTTGACCCTTCCGGCGATGATTCCGGTGAAGAGCGGTCTCGCTCTGATACCACTTGTTAGGACCAAAAGTAGCTAGAGGGGGGGGTGAATAGCTCGTCGCGTTCGCTCGGTGCTCGGCGTTGCTTGTTCCTTCAAAGATGTGCAGCGGAAAATACAGAAACAAACACACAACGCTAACACGGTTGGTTTTACTTGGTATCCACCTCACAAGAGGTGACTAATCCAAGGATCCACACCACACACACACCCTCCACTAAATAAAACTCTCCTTTATGGTAACTACCAAGGCGGAGAAGCCCTACAAGACTCAATACAAGAAGAGAGAAAGGATACAAGAAATACAAGCTTACAATGAGTACAAAACCCTAACCTAGCTTCTCTTCTTGGCTTTGATCCGCCTCTTGACTTGGAGAGCTTCCAAGATCCTTCAAGCGGCGATCTGAGCTTTGTGTTGTGGAGGTTGGCGAGAGCTGCAGAGTGAATCGGGGAAGGGATACGCATGACCATCGAGCGCTGCGGCTATAAGCGATGCCAGCGGTCGGATCCCGATCGATTCGAATGTTCCCAATCGATCGGGAGGCTTTGGATCGATCACGGATCGATCCGAGCGCCTCTGCGGAATAAGCGCTGGATCGATCCACGGATCGATCCGGCGCTTATCGCGCGAAGCAGCCGCCAATGATCCACGATCGGTGGGACCTGCGGATCGATCCACGGATCGATCCGGAGGCTCTGACCGGCATTGGGGCGGTGCGGATCGATCGCGATCGATCGAGCTGGATCGATCCAGCGATCGATCCAGCACGGATCGATCCGATCGATCCAGCACTTGATTTTTGTCCAAAACCAAGTCCCAAACCTCCCAAACCAACATCCGGTCAACCTTGACCTGTTGGTATGTCATGCCTAACATCTAGTCACTCCCTTGACCTGCTAGGACTCCCTTACCAAGTGTCCGGTCAATCCCTTTGACCCACTTGGACTTTTCTCTGTGCCAAGTATCCGGTCAATCCCTTTGACCTACTTGGACTTTTCTTTCATGCCAAGTATCCAGTCAATCCTTTGACCTACTTGGACTTTCCAGCACCAGATGTCCGATCATCCTTGATCCATCTGGATTTTCCCTTGCCTGGCTTCACTCACCAGGACTTTCACCTAGCTTCACTCACTAGGGTTTTCCATCTGCCTAGCTTCACTCACTAGGACTTTCACCTGGCTTCACTCACCAGGATTTCCATCTGCCTAGCTTCACTCACTAGGACTTTCACCTGGCTTCACTCACCAGGATTTCCATCTGCCTAGCTTCACTCACTAGGACTTCCTTCTGCCTGGCTTCACTCACCAGGACTTTTCTTCTGCCTGGCTTCACTCACCAGGACTTTTCTTCTGCCTGGCTTCACTCACCAGGACTTTCATACTGCCTAGCTTCACTCACTAGGTCTTTCATTCTGCCTGGCTTCACTCACCAGGACTTTTCTTCTACCTGGCTTCACTCACCAGGACTTTCATTTTGCCTAACATCCCAGTTAGGACTTCCCAGTCAAGTATCCAGTCAACCTTGACCTACTTGACTCTTCTTCAATCAATATCTTATTGTCAAACATCTAAACCCAAACCAAGACTCAGCTTGGTTACCCAGGTCAACCTTGACCTGAGGGATATTGCACCAACAAGGTGGCTCTGATGTTTCTGTTCTTCTTCCTCTGATTCGTCCGAGGAGTCGTCCCACGTTACTTTGAGTGCCTTCTTTCTGGTTGGCTTTGGTTTGTCGAACTTCAGTTTTGGGCATTCGTTCTTGTAGTGTCCCTTTTTATTGCAGCCGTAGCAAGTCACGTTCTTTTGTTCTGAGGGAAAACTGATCTTTTGAAGATCCTTTTTGCTGAAGCTCCTCTTTCTCCTGGTGAACATTTTTCTTACCAAGTTCACCAGGTGTTCTTCGTCTTCAGAGTCTTGGTCGGAGTCTTCTTCAAATTCAGCCTTGCTTTTCTTTTCTTTGGAGGAACCTGCAAATAAAGCTACACCTTTCTTGGCTCCAGCATTAGTTTGTTCGTGTAGTTCTAATTCACAGAAGAGCTCATCTAATTTTAATTTAGAAAGATTCTTAGAAATTTTGTAGGCATCCACTATTGATGCCCACAAACTATTACGTGGAAAGGCGTTTAATGCGTACCTTATTAAGTCTCTATTATCCATCTGGTGGCCTATCGCATGAAGCCCGTTGAGGATATCCTTGATCCTCGCGTGGAGCTGATTCGCCGTTTCACCTTCCTGAATTTTTATATTAAAAATTTTATTCAAGAGCAAGTCTCGTTTGGTTACCTTGGCGTCGCTCGTTCCCTCGTGCAGTTCGATCAACTTCTCCCATAGCTCTTTAGCGTTTTTGTGTGGACCGACTCTGTTCAGTTCTTCTCTTGTCAATCCGCACTGTAGAGTGTTGATTGCTTTATTTTCTGTTGATGCTTTTTTCTTCAAATCTGCTGTCCAGTCTTCAAGATCCACTAGATTCCCGGAGTTGTCCACTGGAGTTTTGTAGGGTCTCGTAATGCTCATCCACTGGTCGAAGTCTGTTTTGAGGTAGACCTCCATGCGCTTCTTCCAGTACGGAAAGTCGTCCCCGTTGAAGAGTGGAGGTCGCACTGTGCTGAATCCTTCTTGTTGGGACATTCTGTGCACAGGTAAATAACCGAAAAAAAATCCCAAGACTTGATCTTGGATTAGTAGTGCGGGAAGAGAGAAATAGTAAAAAAAAATATAGATTGGTGTTGCACTAATTTAGCAAAAAAAATAATAGAAAATTATAAACCAGTTTGGAGTTCTGAGTGTAAAACTGAAGACCGAAAAAAAATTTCACCCCCAGTCTGATTGGTGGTTGCACCAAATCAGAGGCGATCTGACTCGATACCACTTGTAGGACCGTTAGATTCGATGGGGGTGAATATCGATTCAAAACTTAGAGTATAAGCGCAGCGGAAAAGTAAAAATAGACACAAATGTTTTTACTCGTTCGGAACTGTGACGACTCCTACTCGAGGCCGTGGTCCTTGACCACTTTCGTTGGGCAATCACTAACAAATCGAAATATGATTACAGAATGAATACGAAATGCTAGTGAAAATAAAGCAATCCGACAAGGAAATTAAATAAGCGAAGGAGCACTTTGTCGGGCGTTGTTGGCGTCGCTGAGCGTCGGCGCAAGACCAGTGAAGAAGAGTTCTCGGATGAATTGTTTTGAAGCTCCTGCACGGGGCTTCTTTTATATCTTGTTAAGCGCTGGATCCTTAAGGCGCACGGAATCTGACAAACCGTGATGCTCCACGTGGCAACGATTGGTGGATATAATTTGCCTTGGCGCGGATCTCTTCAGCGCCGGACCTCAGCGCGGATCCTCAGGCGCCGGACCTGTTCAATCTCCATTTTCCTGCAAAACAAAGTTAGTCAGGGATATATATCCTGCAAAACAGATTATTAGCACATTTATAATAGTATGAATTAGCATAAGTTAGTATGACTTAGATTCCGTCTTTTCGAGACCGGAATCTAGTCACGATCTCGACTTAGGCATCCGAAATGGATCTAAGCCGGATCGACGCCTAATGTTCCTAAGCGTCCTCGTAGTCACTCCCTCATGACATTTCCGGTGTTACACGTCCGGTCAGCCCTTCGACCCGTCTGGACTTCTTGCCAGCTATCCGGTCAGCCCGTCGACCTAGCTGGACTTCTTGCTAGCTATCCGGTCAGTCCGTCGACCTAGCTAGATTTCTTGCTAGCTATCCGGTCAGCCCGTCGACCTAGCTAGACTTCTCGCCAAGCGTCCGGTCAGCCCGTCGACCCGCTTGGACTTCTCGCCAGCTATCCGGTCAGCCCGTCGACCTAGCTGGACTTATCCTGCACACTCGATCAGAGTGTTAGATAACGACGAACCTAACTTAACCTGATTTGTCATTCATCAAAACCTGAGTTAGACCGTTAGTGCTAACCGCACCAACAAATCCAGGGCAGTAGAAAAAGCGCAGTAAAAAAAATCTCCTTTGCTGAAGGCGAGGAAGCCTTTTACACTTTCAAAAGCTCAGAACTATTGCTAGGAAACACTACAGATTGAATGCTTGAATTGATATCTAATTCCTAGCTCCAGGGGCCTTTATATAGGTCCTGGAAATCCTATCCCAAGGCTCCAAGGCGCCTCCAACGAGGGTCCAAGGCGCCTCCATGGGAGTCAGCGGATGAAACTTTATCCGCGCGCAGAACGGTCACTTTGACTGGTTGAAGGCGCCTCCAACAAGGATGAAGGTGCCTCCAACCTGGTTGAAGGCGCCTTCAACCTGGTTGAAGGCGCCTTCAAGATGGAGGCGCCTCCAGTCAGGTTGGAGGCACCTCCAAGCTGGCAGCTCAGCTCCTTTGACTTCGTTTCCAGCTTGTTGCGACTTCCGATGCTCCGATCTTTTGGGTGATTGCAGCCAACCGAAATAGGGCTCACCCGAACCCAATTTTCGGCCTTTCTCGAGCAGCCTTCCGTCCCGGCTTAACGTCCCTCGAACGCCGCGCACGCTCTTCACGCCCACCGGAGTACTCTTCTGCAGCTCTCTCGTCCTTCGGACGCACCGAACCCGTCGGCTCCCTTCCCATGTCCTCCTTCTCGCTAGTTGCGTCTTCCGCTCGATTTCCTGTGCTCCTAAGCTCTTGCACACTCAGACACAGGGATCAAATACAACGCAGGATCTAACCAACTTGGTTGATCATATCAAAACTATCACGGGGTCCAACAGTAAGGTGTCAGGTAAGCTTGTCTGACAAGCACATACTGAGGTGTGGACTAAGGACACGTATTCACCTCGGTACGTGTGCGTGAGCTCCTTCACAACTCTATATAAGGAGCCTCATACTTCGCGGGAGGTACGCATTCTCTGAGATTGAGAGCCACTTCTTTGTTGTCCACTTGCCTGACTTGAGCGTCGGAGGGTCGTCGCCGGGAACCCCTTCCCGGCCCGACTTCTTTGCAGGTTCGCCGGAGGTCCGTACGACCGGTCGGAGATCTACGTCAGCAATTCGGAGAGCGCCACGTGCCTAGCGTCCATTGATTCACATTCGGACAGGATCAAAGACATCTTCTATACTTTAATATCAAATTAATTATTCAACATATTTTGAAAGTTGTTTCTTCAAATATAATGAGTTATTACTTGAAAATATGTTTGCTTATTTCTTCAGGTTCACCTGTTATTACATTTGAATTTATCATCAAGTCTTTATTGCGGAGTTTAGATGATGTCATGCCAAAAATGACATTGGATGTCAATCATACATTGTTTATGGCTCAATTTTTTAGGGTCATCTATACACTTTTATATCCATGGCTCAAACATAGATGGCTTCTCCAGCCTCTACTTCTTCCAGCTGAGGTTTACAAGATGAGTAAAGTTAATCACTAGCATTTGTTGGATATTTTAGTTATTGCTTCAATTTTTTTTCCCAAAAAAACTTCAGCTACCACATAACTATTTAGGTGATCAGCAAATGAACCTACCTAATTTTCTCATAAAAATTAATACACGTGATTAGTAGAGGTATTCATTTTCTGATCACCTAAAAATTATTTCTGATTTATGTTTGTGTTTTTCTTACTCATGTTAATATCTTACTTGCCTTTCTTTGCAGTTGGAGAGCATCAAGCCGATCAAATTTTAATTGTAAAAGCACAGAAGGTTAGTGAGTGCTCCTCCCTGTCAAAATAGTTTTTTGTTATGTTATTAATGTGTTTCCAACTCTCTTTGTTTCAGAATAAGAAAACTATCATTTGATTCTTTTCAGACACATAAATCAATGATTGGTTATCTAATGCTAACTTATGTCGTTTAATTCTTATAGGACTAGTCTCATGAATGTTACCTTGTGAGAACCAAGTGTATATTAATTGTGACTATTTTATGTATTCCAATGCAAGAGAGTTAGAAGAACCAATGTAGCAATCAGAAATCAATGTGGATTTTGAACTACTTGCACTACTTGATCAGAGAGGCATAGAAGGAGAGGAAAGGCTTGCTATTCATAATTTTTTTTACCTTATCAACCTATAACACAATTATTCCTATTCAAAATAAAATTATGATATTTATTTATTTTTATATTTTTATATGCTTGTAACATAGTTATGCCTTTAATGATAATTGTATGATATTGATAATTATATGTGTGATATATATATATATATATATATATATATATATATATATATATATATATATATATATATATATATATATATAAAATTTTATATGCAATTAACTGCAGCGCGCGGTCGCGTGCTGTGAATGATATTAACTACAGTGTGCAGCTACACACTACGAATGCAATTTACCGTAGCGCACGGCCGCGTGCTGCGAATGCAATTTACCGCAGCACACGGCTACGCGCTACGAATGTAATTTACCGCAACGCACGGCCGCGAGCTGCGAATGCAATTTACCGCAACGCACGGCGGCACGTTGCGAATGCAATTTATTACAGTGCGCAACCGCGCGCTGCGAATGCAATTTATCGCAGTGCGCAGCCGTGCGCTGCAAATGCAATTTACCACAGCGCACAGCCGTGCGCTGTGAATGCTTTATGACTTTTAACAGCATGGAGTTGTGCAGCATGCGATGCGCGATGCGGATAGCATAATTGTGCACCGTGGAAAGTCATTTTTGTTGTAGTGATCAATCAACATGTCAACATATAAGGATATAAGGACAACGATAAAGTATCAAACTCAGAAGCACTATTGAACATATTTAAAGTAGGCGAGTAACTGTAACCTCATCAGATATTGTAATAAACAATCATGCAATATAATCCAAGCAATCAAAAAGATAAGCAAGATCTACCCACCTCGATGTAGCATGTCTAAATCGTCTTCAAGTTCGTGAAATTGTTTTGAGCTCAAATCCTACAAATATACCATATAGAGAGTCTAAGAGTCTATTAATCAATAATCAAACCCTATTGATTAATTAATCAACTCACTAATTAATTAATAATTCAATTGATCCAATGATTAGTAAAACTAATTTATCTATAATCACATCATATGTTAATCCATTAATCCACCTATCATTTTATTCACGCTAATGTATCCCTTATCAAATGATTCGTTAATCAACTTAACTTAATCAATATTAATCAATCATTTAAATCAACCTAAATAAATTATCTATTTATCATTATGCTAATCAAGCAATAAGTGGTTATCTAAGTCTGCCTTCTTCTACTTGCAGCAGCTGGTAGAGGGAAAGGGAAGGCGGCTACGCGTCATCGCAGAGGGGTGCTAGGCTTGGGACGGCGAGGTTAAGCCAGCCGACAGCAACATTAGGATGTGCGGGCGCGTTCGAGAAGTTTTAGCACAGGCACTGGTATCTGCTGGGAAACGACGGAGGAGCAGCACCTTGAGTCGACGAGGGAGCATCGCCAACAGTTGAGCGACGCCGATCACTCTCACGGCGGAACAACGCCATCGTGCACTGGTGAAGGAGAGACACGGACGTCTCTCGTCGGTCGACGCCGGGTTGGGAGCACGGCGGCGACAAACACTGCAGGAGGAGACGATTGCGGCACCAGCGTCGACTGCTTTCGTGGTCAACGGGATGGCTGCTACGTTAACAACGCCGTGGGCGTGCACAAGGGAGGACCAGCGGGGCGTCACCGCGAGTATGCAGCGACGGTGGTCTGCGACTTCGGTCGCGCGTGAAGAGGTGGCAGTGTCTTCTTCTCCGGCAGTGACTCACGGCTGCAGGCGGTCGGTGCGTCGGCCGGAGGTGGGCGGTGCGGCTACTGTGCGCGTGCAAGATCAGGTGGGTAGCAGCGAAATAGAGGAGGATAAGGGGTGCACCGGCCGAGGATAGGGGCAGCGACGATAGTCGATCGCCGGCTGTTGCTGTGCATGGCGAACAACGATGTGCGCGAGCAAGCACGAGAGGAGAAATGCCCCCACGGGCGGGATCAGCCGGTTATGACATGGTATTCTTGCATCATGAGTTGGGAGGTCAAAGGTCTGCGGCAGCAATTGCGATAACATCAATATCTGTCCGTGCTAAACACCTAAGACCGCCATGTCATAACTGGGCCCGTATTCACCGTGATTTACTCCCTCTCATACTTGTGGGGCCGGGGTGAGGGGGCCGCTGGGTTGGCGGTTCCAACCTTTGCATCAAGCACGAGAGGAGAAACGGCGAAAATCAAAACTTAGGTTTTTAATTAATGTAACTTAGGTTTCTATACTTATTAACTCTCACTTTAATTGGGTATTATAAATAGACTTTAAATATTACTCATTTATACCTCTTAAAATCTAAAATAACTCATTTAAATTCAAAAAAATAATAATAAAATTCTATAAATTCATAAAATCTTATTTCCATATATTATCCACTAAAACCCATTTATTTCTCCTAAAATCATATAATTATATCAACATTTAATTATTTTAAATCCTTGCTATATTTTTGGTATATTACAATAATTATAATAAAAAATTTAATGATCCATCCAATCTTGATTGCAGTGTTGAGGTAAGTCGAGGATCTACTGCTGTGATTATAACTGTTCATTCTCCTTAGAAGTGTGTTGGGGTCAAAAATTCTGAGTTTGATGATCTCCTCAATTATATCTAGAAATACAAGGAATTGAATCATATATATCTTGATGTACAGGTTGGAATAAATTCTAAAGTTTCATGGGAGATGTAGTAGCTTTTTAGAAGAAGTGGCATAAAACAGCTAGATGGGATGAGCTGCCACAAACTCCTAGATACCATTCTACTGATACATAGCACTAGATGAATGGGAAGACAATCAATGGTTGTCGAATATGGTCCCCTTAGTGGCTCTTGTAATGATGATATTCTGATCGACATGGAAATACTTTCTAGACAACTATATAAACACATGAAGGCAATGACAAGAGGTCCGAATTTTGAAAAAAAAAACTCCACCAAGTTCTATCTTTCATCTCCACCTCCATTCTGCAAATTCTAACTTGAGCGTCAGAGTAGCTTGTGATTCGTCCCCCGACTAGTCTAATCCTTTCTTTGAGTGCATCTCAGCTCCCATCATCTTCTCCGATGATGACCTCCGAAGCTCATGCAAGTCAGCAAGTTCGTTGACTAGTAGCTTGACCATGTACAGTATTTGGATGAAACAACTACTAATACTTATATTTTCTCGGTTATTCTGCCCAAACATGGATGAGGAAGATGTTGGAAAATTGGTTTTGGTGACCAATAGGAGTAAGACAGATATTTTGCGAGTAGACCATCGTAAATCAATTTCTCGAGTGAATGAGAAATTAATGTCTAATGAATGGTTGGTCCGATATGATTGGACGGAAATTTGACTCACATAGAGTTGGACTCATAGATGAACGCTAACTTAAGTATGTGGAACCATTGAGGAGTATGAAATTATAATTAATTTCGTTGATTAATTAATTGATTGATTAAAATATTAATCATCATGATATTAATTAATTGATTAATTAATATTTACAATATATTAATTAAATAGTTAATTAGATTAATTAATTAAATTAATTGATTGCAGATGAGGTGTTGCGGAAGAGTACGCTGGAGGACGAGAAGGAAGTGTGCGATGTTTTTGAGGGATGAGAAGTCAGAGAGGAAGGTTGCTCGATAAGGCCAAAAAATGAGTTCGAGTGTGTCCTATTCTGAATGGCCAAAATCACCCAAGTGAGCGGGGCCTGAGCGTAAGACCCAAACAAAAAGTCAACCTAAAGTTGACTGTGGTCCAAGCGGCCGGAGCTACTCTGAGCGCCCGGACCGGTTTGATCTAGCTGAGGCGCCTTGGTGAGACGCCCCTGTGTGAAGGTGGTCCGGGTGCTCGGAGCTGTTCCAGACACCTGGACCACATAAAATATTATCTTTCACCCATTGCGTAGTCATTGCAACACAGATAAACTTTTATCCACACCTAGGCGCCCAGAGCCTTTCCAGATGCTTGGACTGTGCCATGTCAGTAACGGTCAGTTTCGACCAGTGAGTTATAAATAGAGCTCTGGTCTTCTCCTTTCAGAACAACACACTGTGTACTTTAATTCTCTTTTAGTTTTTCATTTATGAGCATTATTTCCATCTACGAGGCTTCTCTGCCTCCGACATTCTGCTCAAGAAAGAGATCTTGATAGTGAGCTTACATTCCTTGGAGTAGCAATCTGCTGATTGCCAACCAAGTAAAAAATTTGTTTGTCTTGTACTTGTTTATTGCTTTATATTTTATTTGTGTAATTGATATAGCCCAATCGAGTTGAGAAAGGTATTGTTGTTTATTTTTTTTACAGAGCAATTCACCCTCCTTTTGCCAGCCACAAGAGACAAACAATTAGGTTAGTAGCGCCAATACTAAGAAGGGTATGCCTCTTACCCGAATGAGTACTTCGATAACTGAAAAGGGATGTTGAGAGTATAAATGGGACAAGGTCCACATCGTCATACCGAGCTTCACCGGTTAGAGTCATCAGCTCATCGTCGAGATGACAAACTCGACCCAATTGTTGGATCAACACCACAGATCCATATACCCATATCTAAAAATTCCAACAAGTTTAAGACGATTTTGGCGGTTATGACGATCGTGGGTCCCACTCATACTAGAGAGAAATTGGAGAAATTCTCCTTAATCATCTTCAAACGATGATAGTAAAAGACATTGTATTACTTAAAAAAAAATGTATCTTTTAAGGTTACTATCAAAAGATGTCTATCTAAAAGTGAACCTCAAGTGATGGGAGAGTTATTCACAAGGAAGAATATAATTTTCCTATGTGAGAACTGATCCTGTCCGAACGCTGAGTTGATGGACGCTGGGCACGTAGCGCTCTCCGAACTGATGACGTGGATCTCTGATCGGTCGTATGGACCTTCGGCGAACCTGCAAGGAAGTCGGGCCGGGAAGGGGTTCCCGGCGATGACCCTCCGACGCTCAAGTCAGGCAAGAGGAAAACGAAGAAGTGGCTCCAAGGATGCGAGATCGCGTACCTCCGGCGAAGTCTGAGGGCTCTTATATAGAGCTGTGGGGAGGCTTGTGCACACCTACCGAGGCGTACACGTGTCATATACCATACCTCAGTATGGGCTTGTCAGAGGAGCATGCCTGACACCATACTACTACAGTCTGAGCACCTCTCTGATGGGACAGCAGAACCTTCCGTCGTACGATTCTGAGTATGGCCTGGTCGTCGAATATGCCTGCTGTCAGAAGATGATGTTCCCCAATGTCCCTTTGTCCTTGTCTCCTTTCTCCCTGAGCCGAGCGTCCATCCGCTCGGCAGGCATCGGTCCGACCGGGCGTAGGTATCGGTCCGACCGGGTGCTCGGCTGAGGCTGTTCCTTCACAGCATTGATACTTTACGCCATGGCCGAGCGGGCTACCCGCTCGACCCGACGACCCTGTTCACCATGAGCGTCAGAAACCCGACTCCCCGTCGGGTTGTCATTGATTCTGCCCGAACCTGATCGGCCGGTTGACCCGACCCTTCTCCGATCGGATGGGCCTCATGCTGACCATTTTGCCTTTTGACCTCCACGTGGCGTTGACTCCCCTCCAGAGGGGGTCTCCCTACCTTACTGCCGGATCACTTGCCTCCCCTTCAAGTCTAGTCGAAGGAGGCGCATAGTCCGATTGACTGGACTCCCGTAGCGCCGAGCGACGCATCCAAGAAACCATCCTCCGCTCGGCCCGTGCGGAGGTAGATACGGCCTCAGTCAACGCCACCCTCCCTCGGATCTCCTCGGAATTTGCGCCAATCTCCGTCATTAAGGCCAAGCACGCGCTCATTAAATGCCCTCCAATGGCCGAATGCCACGTGGCGCTGCTGTCGTCATCGTACGGCGGCGGCGTTGCGGGCGACGAGACCGAGGCGGTTTGAAATGGACGGCCCGATGCGTGCTTTGGTTCCCGTGACCTGCATCCGACGGTGGAGGCCGCTCGGGCTCAACCCTATAAAGCCTTCACCTTCTCCCCCTCCTTGCCGCATTTGTGCTTTCGCATACCCAGAAGCTTTCCTTGTCGTTCCTACTCTGGTGATCTTGTTGCTGCTTCTTCCGGCGACCTCTCACACTCTTCCTTCGATCTTCGTCTGCTTATTTGTAAGGTTCTTACCCCTTCTCTGTTATCCTCATGTTTTTTGCCGAGTTCTCGCTCTCTGGAGTAGCCTTGTTTGTCGTCTTCTTCTTTCTATCATTTGCCTCTCCTCGCCTTTTGTGGTTTCGTCCGTTCGGACAATGGCCAGTTCCTCTCAGCCTCAAGACCCAGCCTTCGGCCCGTGGTATACCACCATGGAGTCTCGCTTCGATCGGCAAGATGTCGATATTCTGATGGACAATTTTGACATCCCCTCTGATTTTGAACTTATCTTACCCTCACCCTCCGCTCGGCCACACAAACCGCCGCGCGGAGCTTTCTGTGTTTTCCGTGACCAGTTCATAGCGTGTCTGCGCTTTCCAATCCATCCCTTTATCGTAGAAGTTTGTAATTTTTCGGTATTCCGCTCGGAAGCTTAGTCCCTAACACTTTCCGCCTTCTATGCGGCGTTGTTGTCTTGTTCAAAATCCACAACATTCCCCTCCGACCGGAGGTCTTCTACTATTTTTATTATCCTAAACAATCCGAGCTGGGTACTTACATGTTCCAGGCTCGACCCGGTTTAGTCTTCTTTAATAAACAGCCCTCTTCCAATAAACATTGGAAAGAGTATTACTTCTATCTCCGTCTCCCAGAACAGACCTCTTTCCGGACCCAGTGGCAGGTTGGACCGCCAATCTCCCCTGAGCTAAAGAGGTTCAAGACCCGACCGGACTACCTTCACACTGCCAACATGCTAGCCGGTCTGAAGTTTGATATCAACAAGTTCTTGCCTGAAGGGGTGATGTACATATTTGGCCTGAGTCCGATCCGGACTCCCCTCCCGAGCGGCTTCGGTAAGAATTTTACTTGTGCATTCGCCTTGATTTCTAACTGATTTTCTCCTTTTTTTCCTTTGCAGCGGACATTGTCATGGAGTCCGTGATGGCCAGAATTTTGAAGAGGAAAGCGACGGCGCTCGAGGCCGCAGCTGCCAAGGAGATGGAGGCACTTGGCATTGAGTCGGTCGGCTCACACGAAGGGGAGAGCGGGACTCACGAGGAGTCGGCCGCTCAAGCCTCCGCCCGGGATGTGGCCAGAGGCGCCACCCCTAGCAGGGGGCTAATTGTCCATGAGGAAGGCTCGGCTCAGGAGGAAGAGCGCCCTCTCCAACAAAAGAGGCACCGAATAGAGACACCACTTCGCTCGGCCACTTCCGCGGTCCAGCCGTCCGAACGGACTACCGCCGATTCTCGCGGCAAAGCCCCAATGGTTGAGGCGATTTCGTCCGATCGGACACCATCCCAGCTGGATGCGTCCGCGGACCCCCTCGAGGCCATTCCTGTCAGCGCCCTTCCGCCCGCTCCCCACTAATTCCAACGTTCGGCCATTTTGTCCCAATTTTCAGCGTCGGCCTCCGATCCTTCCCCAGCTTCCGCTCAGACGACTCCCGGTAGGCACCGTACCATCAGGGTCTCCCTACATCTCCCCACCGAAGAGTTGATGCCCGAGTCCGATCGGCCAACCGCGCCCGAGCACATGATCACCATGAAGGGGCCACTAGCGGAGATGTGGGCCGACTCTCGGGCACGTGTCGCGATGATTCCACTTAGTAATCTGGCCAATAGCCATATGCAGCAGGCCACTAGGGTAAGCGTGTTTTCTCAAGTCCTTTCCGCATTATTTCCGATCGGCTATTGACAATCTTGCTTATGTCAAAGATGGGTGGAGGAGATCATTGTCTCCAATCATCTGGCGATGGTGGACGAGGAGCTAAAGAGGTTAAGGAGTTCGGGCGGTGCGCCCTCTCAGGGTCCTTCATACGCCGAGCTGCAGAAAGAGCTCAAGAAGACCCAAGCTCTGTTGGCAGCTGAGCAGAAGAAGACGGCCGATCAGGCCTATACTCTGAGAGAACTTGAAAGACAGGTGAAGACGCTCGATCGGAAGATAAGTCTTGCCACGGACCAGAAGAAGACGGCCATCGCCGACCTGGAGAAGAAGAACGTCGAGGCCCGGGGCCTGGAGCAGTGAGTTAAAGAGCTGATGGAGCAGCTAGACGGCGAGCAAGCGAGCTGCTCGGCCGAGGCGATTAAACATAAAGATGAATTGAAGACATTACAGGAGTCTCTCGAAGCTTCACAAATTGTCTTCAAGGAATATCAAGAGGCAGAACCTGGCCGAGTCACAGCCCTGAGGCTGAAGCACATCCGCTCGACCTAATTTTCAGAAAAAGTATGCGAGCGGATGTATAATGCCTTTGAGCTGGCCATCACCGCCACAACGGACTACCGGAAGTCCAAGGCTCAGCTCCCTGACTCTGCCAGCATCCCAGCCCAAGACTATGCGGCGCTCCTCAACACCATCCCAAAGGACCTTTATGATTTCCTGGAATGAAGGCATTTTGTAATTCGGCCGTTCGGCCTAAACTTCCCTATTTTTTTGTTGTAATTCGGCTGCTCGGCCTTGATTTTTCTAATTTCAATGAAAAATATATCTTTGTGCAACTTTGTTTTTACTTTGCATGCTTGTGAATGATTGGTTGGGGCCTATGACACACAACTCGGCCAACTAGGCCTCCCGAGCGGGCGTAGGTGGCATACGACTTGTCACTACTTTCCCTTGCCGCTTATCGTCAAGCGTCTTTCATTCCGGCCGGGGGGTTTATAGTCGCCGGTTCGACTCTCGATATTTAACGTGGGAGTCCGATGGTTCTTCCGACCGGAGGGTTTATAGTCGCCGGTGCGACTCTCGATATTTAACGTCGGAGCTCAACGGTTCTTCCGACCGGAGGGTTTATAGTCACCGGTGCGACTCTCGATATTTAGCGTTGGAGCTCGATGGTCTTCCGACCGGAGGGTTTATAGTCGCCGGTGTGACTCTCGATATTTAACGTCGAAGCTCGACGGTCTTCCGGTCGGAGGGTTTATAGTCGCTGGTGCGACTCTTGATATTTAACGTCGGAGCTCGACGGTCTTCCGGCCGGAGGGTATATAGTCGCCAGCGCGACTATTGATATTTAACGTCGGAGCTCGACGGTCTTCCGACTGGAGGGTTTATAGTCATCGGCGTGACTCTCAATATTTAACGTCGGAGCTCGACGGTTCTTCGGACCGGAGGGTTTATAGTCGCCGGTGCGACTCTCGATATTTAACGTCGGAGCTCGACGGTCTTCCGAACGGAGGGTTTATAGTCGCCGGTGTGACTCTCGATATTTAACGTCGGAGCTCGACGGTCTTCCGGCCGGAGGGTTTATAGTCGCCAGCGCGACTTTTGATATTTAACGTCGGAGCTCGACGGTCTTCCGGCCGGAGGGTTTATAGTCGCCGGCGCGACTATGGATATTTAACGTCGGAGCTCGACGGTCTTCCGACCGGAGGGTTTATAGTCGCCGGCGCGACTCTCGATATTTAATGTCGGAGCTCGACGGTTCTTCCGACCGGAGGGTTTATAGTTGCCGGTGCGACTCTCGATATTTAACGTCGGAGCTCGACGGTCTTCCGACCGGAGGGTTTATAGTCGCCGGTCCGACTCTCGATATTTAACGTCGGAGCTCGACGGTCTTCCGGCCGGAGGGTTTATAGTCGCCAGTGCGACTCTTGATATTTAACGTCAGAGCTCGACGGTCTTCCGGCCGGAGGGTTTTAGTCGCCGGCGTGACTCTTGATATTTAACGTCGGAGCTCGACGGTCTTCAGGCCGGAGGGTTTATAGTCGCCGGTGCGACTCTTGATATTTAACGTCGGAGCTCGACGGTCTTCCGGCCGGAGGGTTTATAGTCGCCGGTACGACACTCGATATTTAACGTCGGAGCTCGACGGTCTTCCGACCGGAGGGTTTATAGTCGCCGGTACGACTCTCGATATTTAACGTCGGAGCTCGACGGTCTTCCGGCCGGAGGGTTTATAGTTGCCGGTGCGACTCTTCATATTTAACGTCGAAGCTCGACGGTCTTCTGACCGAAGGGTTTATAGTCGCCGGTACGACTCTCGATATTTAACGTCGGAGCTCGACGGTCTTCCGGCCGGAGGGTATATAGTCGCGGCGCGACTCTTGATATTTAACATCGGAGCTCGACGGTCTTCCTACCGGAGGGTTTATAGTCGCCGGTGTGACTCTCGATATTTAACGTCGGAGCTCGACGGTCTTCCGGTCGGAGGGTTTATAGTCGCCGGTAAGACTCTCGATATTTAACGTCGGAGCTCGACGGTTATTCCGACCGGAGGGTTTATAGTCGCCGGTGCGACTCTCGATATTTAACGTCGAAGCTCGACGGTCTTCCGACCGGAGGGTTTATAGTCGCCGGTGTGACTCTCGATATTTAACGTCGGTGCTTGACGGTTCTTCCGGCCGGAGGGTTTATTGTCGCCGGTGCGACTCTCGATATTTAACGTCGGAGTTCAACGGTTTTCTGCTCGGAGGGTTTATAGTCGTCGGTGCGACTCTCGATATTTAACGTCGGAGCTCGACGGTTCTTCCGGCCGGAGGGTTTATAGTCGCCAGTGCGACTCTCGATATTTAACGTCGAGCTCGACGATTTTTTCGGTCGAAGGGTTTATAGTCGCCGGTGCGACTCTCGATATTTAACGTAGGAGCTCGACGGTCTTCCGGCCGGAGGGTTTATAATCGCCGGTGCGACTCTCGATATTTAACGTCAGAGCTCGATGGTCTTCCGACCAGAGGGTTTATAGTCGCCGGTACGACTCTCGATATTTAACGTCGGAGCTCGACGGTCTTCTGGCCGGATGGTTTATAGTCGCCGGCGCAACTCTTGATATTTAACGTCAGAGCTCGACGGTTCTTCCGACCAGAGGGTTTATAGTCGCTGGTGCGACTCTCGATATTTAACGTCGGAGCTCGATGTTCTTCCGGCCGGAGGGTTTATAGTCGCCGGTGCGACTCTCGATATTTAACGTCGGAGCTCGACGATCTTCCGATTTGGCTGACGATGTCCTATACTTGTGCTAATTTTCTAATTTTTTACTCCTACATTTCAAATATACAACAGAACGGAAAATATACAGCATACATTGCATTGGCGCACCTTTCACCCCGCCCGGTAAGGCTGGAGGTGGTTCGCGCTCCATGGTCGATCCAGTTGTCGTCCGTCTTCGTCCTCCAGATAATAGGCACCCGAGCGGAGCTTTTCGATGACTTTGAAGGGGCCAACCCAAGGAGCCTCTAGCTTGCCAACGTCCCCGACCGGCTTTACTTTCTTTCACACTAGGTCGCCGACCTAGAATGCTCTAGGGATCACGCGCCGGTTGTAGTTCTGCTTCATTCTTTGCCGATATGCCATCAGCCGGACGGACGCCTTGGCTCGCTCCTCATCGATCAAGTCCAACTCTATCTTCCTCTGCTCGGCATTGTCATCATCATAGTTCTGGATCCGGACAGACTCGACGCCGACTTCAATTGGGATAACTGCTTTGCCTCCGTACACTAAATGGAATGGCGTGACGCCCGTTCCCTCCTTTGGGGTCGTGCGGATAGCTCATAGGACGCCCGGTAGCTCGTCCACCCAACTTCCTCCTATGTGGTCAAGTCGAGCCCGAAGAATTCTGAGGATCTCTCTGTTGGTTACTTCCGCTTGGCCGTTGCTCTGGGGATACGCCACGGAAGTAAAGTGTGGTTCAATGCCATAACCTTTGCATCATTCTTCGAGCTGCTTCCCGACGAACTGTCGCCCGTTATCAGATATAAGTCGGCGAGGAATGCCGAACCGATAGATTATATGCTGCTAGATAAACCTTTTGACCATCTGCTCGGTGATCTTGGCCAGTGGCTCAGCCTCCACCCATTTGGAAAAGTAGTCGACCGCCACTAGTAGAAACTTCCGCTGACCGGTCGCCATAGGGAACGGACCTACGATATCCATTCCCCATTGATCGAACGGGCAGGACACCGTAGATGCTTTCATCTCCTCCGCCGGTCGGTGGGAGACGTTGTGGTACTTCTGGCAGGAGAGGCACGTCGCGATGGTCCGAGCGGCGTCTGCTTGCAGGGTTGGCCAAAAGTACCCGGCCAGCAGGATCTTCCTAGCCAGTGATCGTCCGCTCGGATGTCCTCCGCACGATCCTTGGTGCACTTCCTGGAGGATGTACTCCGCGTCCTCTGAGCTCACACACTTCAAAAGTGGGCGGGAGAAATCCTTTTTGTAGAGTTGGTCTCCAACGAGTGTGAACCGACCGGCTCTCATCCTCAATAGTTGGGCTTCCTCCCGATCGGACGGTGTCGCGCCCGAGCGCAAAAACTCCACGATGGCTGTCCTCCAATCACTCGGGAATGCGAGACCCTTCATCCGGTCAATGTGCACCACTAAGGATACTTGCTCAATTGACTGCTGGATGACGACCGGTGATATTGAACTTGCGAGCTTAGCTAACTCATCTGCCGCCTGTTTCTCTGTTCGGGGTATCTTCTGGATAATGACTTCTCTGAAGTGGGTCTTGAGCTTTTTAAAGGCCTCAGCGTAGAGCTTGAGCCGAGTATTGTTAATCTCAAAAGTGCCCGAGAGTTGCTGGGCGGCCAGCTGAGAGTCTGAATGGAGTGTCACCCGACCGGCGCCTACATGCTAGGCTGCCTGCAAACCGGATATGAGGGTTGTTGGTGTGTATAATGAAAGCCTAAGCTTTGTAAACTTTCATTATGAATATAGAATCACATTTGGTCAAATTGTCTACTTTTAGTTGTTCACTTAATTTATATTGTAGATAATATAGTATGTGGTGTCACATACAGAAGATGATATTATCAGTACCTTATAAATTATAAACAGTAGCTCACGACCAAAATGGAAAGGAACAAACCATTAGAAGGTCGTAGTGTAATTAGGTATCAGTTTATCTTGACTGTATAATTACACTAGTACACTCAGAGTGTATTAAGTAGAACCATTTGAAGTCGTTTCTTTTATACTGACTAATAAAGAAATAAAGACTTCAGTTATTATGGAAGCGTGTGCTCTTAATCCTAATATAATAACAAGCACATATATTTGATATTTATTTCTTTAATTTATCAATAGGTGAGATTTAGTTCGATAAATCAATAAGCCTGATAAGTTGGGAAATGGTATCACTTATAGTGTGTGTTGTTGATTATAGAAGGAAACTGTGTCCTAGAGATACTAGGTTGATAATGTCCTCAAGAGGAGCTCATAAGGATTGTCATGTTAAACCCTGCAGGTGGACTTAGTCCGACATGATAATAAGGTTGAGTGGTACTACTCTTGGACTAAGATATTAATTAAATGAGTTGTCAGTAACTCACTTAATTAGTGGACATTCGATATCTTAAACACAGGGAGACTAACACACTCATAATAAGAAGGAGCCCAAAAATGTAATTTGGGATTGGTGCGGTAGTTCAATAATAGTTCTCTAGTGGAATGAATTATTATTGATAAAATTAAGTTGTGTGTTCGGGGCGAACACGGGATGCTTAATTTTATCAGGAGACCAAAACCAATTCTTCCTCTCGGTCCCTATCGTAGCCTCTTGTTTATAGAGTACTATACCCACCTATACCCACCTTGTATACCCACCAATAAGGGGCCGGCCAAGCTAGCTTGGGAACCAAGCTAGGGCCGGCCTAGGTATAAAATTGGGTGGACGGCCCTAGCTTGAACCCAAGCTAGTGGGGGCCGGCCAAATTAATTTAAAAAGAGATTTTAATTTTAATTTTTATTATGTGGGAGATATAATTTATTAAAGAGAATTAAAATTAAAATATCTCTCTTGTAAAAGATCTACAAAAGATTAAAGAAAAAGATTAGATCTCTTTCCTTATTTGTAGATTGGTGAGGTATTTTATTTTCTCTTTAAAAATTATTCACATGTTGTAAAATTAAAATTATAGAAATTTTCTTTTATCAACCATGAAGAGATTTTGAAAAGAAATTTTATTTTTTTTAAATATTCGGAAACAAATTAGGAAGTTTTAATTGTTGATTGAAACTTGTCCAATTTGATTTCATTGATGTGGCCGGCCATAAGATTTCAATTGGGGAAATTTTATTTTATTTTTCTCAATTAAATCATGTCAAGGAAATTGAGAAAATTTTATTGTAATTAAATTTCCTAATTTGCCTAGGCCAAGGAATATAAAAGAAGGGGTGAGGGTGCCTTCAAGAGACACAACCTCTATTATTTCTCTCCCTCTCTTCCTCTTGTGGTGGCCGAATACTTCATCCCTCTTGGAGTTCTTGTGGTGGCCGGATACTACTTGGAGAAGAAGAAGAAGAAGGAGAGAAAGCTTGCATCTCTTGGAGCTTGGTTGGTGTTTTGTTCTTCATCCTTGGTAAAGCTTTTTTGTGGCCGAACCTAGCTAGGAGGAGAAGAAGGTGGTTGGTGGTTTCTCATCTCGGAAGATCGTTGCCCACACAACGTCCGAGGTTAGAAGAGGAATACGGTAGAAGATCAAGAGGTCTTTCTAGAAGGTATAACTAGTAGTTTTTCCTTTTCCGCATCATGCTAGTTATTTATGGAAATAATACCAAATACAAGAGGCTTACGTTCTAGTATTTCGAATATGTTTTTCGATGTTGTGTTCTTTTGTTTTATTTATCCTTGTGATTTGATTGTTCTTTTCGGTTAACCTAAAGTTATTTTAGGAAATTAAATATTAGCTTTCTATAAAAGATTTTGTCTAGTCGGTGGTGGTTGCTCCCATATCCAAGAAGGCCATGTGCCTCTCCACGTCAGTACTGGGAACCAATTATGGAAATTAATATTTAATGGAATTAATAACTTAAGGTGATTTGGGTCGAACGTGTTAAGTTCCGCAGGAGACCCAAGTCAAAACCTAAAAGAACGAATAGATTAAGTTTTGGATCAAACGTGTTAAGTTCCGCAGGCGATCCAAAATTTAATTTAAAAGAACACATGGTAGCTAGGAAAAGGTTCAGACCTTTGTACAAAATTTTTGTACAGTGGAACCTCTAGGTTTTCCGAGTAGCAACCAACAATTGGTATCAGAGCTAGGGTTTTGCTTCTGTGTATTTGGTATTAGTTTAATTATGCACATGTCATACATAATTTAGGCAGGATAATAGTAGGATATGCTAACTTTGTGGATGCAGGATCCAACTATTATGGCTTTTAGATATTATGTGTGTGATTGGACCCTTAGACATGTCAAGGGCATTTATATGTGTGTGCATGATTGTATTAAAAATACAGCAGGAGCTGTATTTAGTTTTAATTAGGATTTTATTTTTGATCTAGATACATGTACATTCCTTTTATGGAATATAGGATCAAAATTGTAAAATTCTATTTATGTCGCGGATCAAATCTTGCAAAGCGTGGAACCTTCTGAGGACCAGAGGCGCAGTGGAACAAGGAACAAGATGGATGCGACAACTAGACCTGGTGGCGGTGGCCAAATATGGCAGCAGCTTGGGATGACAACACACGGAGGACAACTATAAAAGCCATAATAGTTGAAAATTAGATTTTCTATTTATTTCTTTTATATTATGCTGTGTGTGCATGTTAGTATACATGACTAGTAGGCTAGCATAGTTAAAATTCCTCGTTTATAAATAACTAAGTGGGAGAGGGATTTTTGAATAAATCCCATGGTCTCCATTACTGGTTTGTAAGTGATGCAAACAAGCTTGCACGTTGGCTCTGAGTGCCTTCCTCCATAACGGATGAGCTTGTTTGTGGATCACTAGAACAGACTTCCATTTTTGGATGACTATAGGAAGTTAATTAAGAGCGTGTGATCTTCCCCAATGGAAGGGGCATAATCTTATTAATGGACTTAGTGTCAAGTAATGGTATACACTTAGACACACCTAATAGTATCCTCCCCATCGGAGTCACCGCTATTATTTGTGTGACCAAAAGATATCAACTATTAATTTTATTTGTCAAAAAGTTAGATTGACAAGATAATAAAATTAATGGATTAAAACCCTCCTTTTACAAATGTTGAATTTGTATACGTCCACACTAACGTGGCATACAAAATTCACGGTGTTTTGAGGTGTTGGTTAATTTAAAATAGTATTGTTTGAGGAATCAATATTATTCTAAATTTAAGAGTTCTGACCAAAAGTTATTTGTGATCTTAGGATGACTTTCAACCCACTGTCCATCATACTTCAACAGAATAGACTTACTGGACCAAACTACATAGATTGGAAAAGAAACCTAGACATTGTTCTTACTGCTGAAAGCTATAAATTTGTACTGACTGAGCAGTGCCCTGAAGCACCTACTGGTGAATCTACTCAAGAGGAGATTGAATATCATAGGAAATGGGTAAAAGTTGATGAGATGGCGCGGTGTTACATTTTGGCTTCAATGTCAAATGTATTGCAACATCAGCATCAAGATTTACCAACAGCTTATGATATTATGAACAATCTCAAGGAACTCTTTGGTCATCAGGATAGGGCTTCTAGGCAAGAAGCCATGAGAAAGATAATGACAGCCACCATGCAAGAGGGTACTCCTGTGAGGGATCATATCCTAAAAATGATGGCTTATCTAAACGAGATACAGATCCTTGGAGGAGAAATTGATGGGGAAACCCAGATCGATATGATCCTCCAAACGCTACCTAGAAGTTTTGAGTAGTTTCGCCTGAACTATAATATGAATAAGAAGATTTATTCATTAGCGGAACTACTGACAGAACTTCAAGCAGCAGAAGGATTATTTCGTCACAATGCTCAAATTCACTATGCTGAAAATGGTTCTACTTCTAAACCGAGAGGAAAGAAGAAGAAGAAACAAGCTGGTTCAGCAAAGAAATTGAATAAATCTCAGAGTACGGGATTTAAAGCTGGAATGAAGAAGCCGAAGGGCAAGTGCTTCATCTGCAAGCAGGCAGGACATTGGAAGGCGGACTGTCCTCGTAGGAACCAAAACAAAGGTATATCTCATACTCTAGTTGTTGAAACATGTTTAGCGGTGTTATCTACCAGCACCTGGTGTGTAGATACGGGAGCCACTGATCATGTCTGCAATTCCTTGCAGGGGTTCCAGGAAACCCGACGTCTATCTGAAGGAGAGATTACCGTCTACATGGGCAATGCTACTAAGGTGGCAGCTGTTGCAGTGGGAGACGTCTACTTATCTTTTAGTAGAAATAGGAATTTGGTTTTAAGAAATTGTCTTTATGTAACCAGTTTTAGAAAGAATTTAATTTCAGTTTCTAAACTGTTTTTAGATGGATATTCAGTTTCTTTCAGTAACGATGTAGTTATTAAGAGAAATAAAGTGATTATCTGTTCTGGTACATTAGTTGGTGATTTGTATACTTTAAATCCAATTTCTTCCACAAAGCAAAACATGGAAATTTATAACTCATCTTCTAACTCAAATAAAAGAAAAGAACCTTCGGAAATGAACCAAGCATATCTTTGGCATCTAAGGCTTGGTCATATTAACTTAAGTAGGATTCAGAGGCTTATAGCCGATGGACTTTTGGGTTCATTAGAGTTGGAAGATTTTCCAACTTGTGAATCCTGCTTGGAAGGTAAAATGACCAAGAGGTCGTTCAAGGCCAAGGGGTATAGAGCCAAAGAAGTGTTAGAGTTGGTTCACTTTGATTTGTGTGGTCCTATGTCTGTCCAGGCAAGAGGAGGTTTTGAATATTTTGTCTCTTTCATAGACGATTATTCAAGATATGGATACATTTACCTAATGCGCCGCAAGTCCTAGTGCTTTGATAAGTTCAAAGAATACAAGGCTGATGTGGAAAAACGACTAGGTAAAAGTATCAAGACACTACTATCGATCGTGGTGAATACCTCTTAGGAGAGTTTAGGAATTACTTATCGAAGGTCGGGATTCAATCACAACTGTCCGCACCTGTTACACCCCAACAGAATGGTGTGGCAGAACGAAGGAATAGGACTCTTATAGAGATGGTTAGATCGATGATGAGTTATTCAGAATTACCAAATTCGTTTTGGGGATATGCTCTGGAAACAGCAGTGTATGTTCTAAACTTAGTACCTTCTAAATCAGTTTCTTCTACTCCCATAGAATTGTGGAATGGGCGAAAACCCAGTCTAAGATATATTCGGATTTGGGGTAGTCCAGCACATGCTGAAACCAGATGCTGATAAGTTAGAATCTCGTACATAAGTTCGAGTGTTTGTGGGATATCCCAAAGGAACGAAGGTGGTTTATTTTATAGTCCTAAGACCGTAAGGTCATTGTTAGCACCAATGCCCGCTTTTAGAAGAAGACTATATAATGGATCACAAGCCCAAGAGTAAAGTTGTTTTAGAAGAACTAAGAGAGGACACGCCTACTTCAACAGGACAAGATGAAGTACCACAAGAGACCGCAACACGTGTCACACATGATACACAACCACGCATGCCTCGTCGTAGTGGGAGGGTTGTAAGGCACCGAAGATTCATGTTTTGGGAGAGTCTTCGACTTGATCCCTGGTGAACCTGATCCCGGACATATGACTAAGCACTCCAAGATATAGATGCAAGATCTTGGCAAAAGGCGATGAATTCAAATAGAGTCTATGTACTCTAATAAGGTCCGAGCTTGTAGAACCACCGATGGTGTAAAAGCCGTTGGATGTAAGTGGATCTACAAAAGGAAAAGAGGGATGACGGAAGGTAGAAACCTTCAAAGCTAGGCTTGTTGCAAAGGGTATACTCAGAAAGAGGGAATCGATTATGAGGAAACCTTTTCACCAGAGCCATGCTTAAGTCTATCCGGATACTCTTATCCATTCGCTCATATGGATTATGAGATTTGGCAAATGGATGTCAAGACTTTCCTTAATGGAAGTCTTGAAGAAAACATCCATATGAAGCAACCAGAAGGGTTCATTGAAAAGGCAAAGAGCATCTAGTGTGTAAGCTCAATCGGTCCATTTATGGACTGAAGCAAGCTTCAAGATCTTGGAACATCCGGTTTAATGAAGTAATCCAGTCATACGGATTTATTCAAAGTCCGGATGAGTCTTGTGTATATAAGAAGTGTAACGGAAACGTGGTGGTATTTCTTGTACTATACGATATTTTGTTAATTGACAACAATGTCAAGGTATTATCAGACGTAAGGGTATGGTTGTCCAAACAATTTGATATGAAGGACTTAGGAGAATGTGCACACATTCTTGGGATCAAAGTTATAAGAGATCGCAAGAAAAGAATGTTGTGTCTGTCCCAAGCTTCATATATAGATACAATCCTTGCTCGTTTTAGCATGCAGGATTCCAAGAAAGGTTTCTTACCTTTTAGGCATGGAATAGCTCTATCTAAAGAGATGTCTCCAAAGACGTCAAAGGAGATAGAAGACATGAAAGCAGTTCCTTATGCTTCGGCTGTAGGAAGCCTTATGTATGCAATGCTATGTACGAGACCTGATATCTGCTTTGCCGTGGGCATGGTCAGTAGATATCAGAGTAACCCTGGACAAGGACATTGGACTGCGGTAAAGCATATATTAAAGTACCTGAGAAGGACTAGAGATTATATGCTAGTTTACCAAGCAGACGATTTACTCCCTGTGGGTTACACGGATTCAGATTTCCAATCAGATAGGGACAGTAGTAAGTCTACATCAGGCTATGTGTTTACTTTAGGAGGTGGAGCCATTTCATGGAGGAGTGTTAAGCAGAAATGCGTTTCGGACTCAACCATGGAAGCTGAGTATGTAGCAGCCTCTGAGGCAGTCAGGAACTTTCTATTGGACTTAGATGTGATTCCTGGTTTGCCCAAAATCATCACAATTTATTGTGATAATAGCGGTGCAGTTGCAAACTCGAAGGAACCACGAGCTCATAAGACAAGTAAACATATAGAGCGCAAGTACCACCTGATACGAGATATTGTGAAGCGAGGAGAAGTTGTCATCGCCAAGATTGTATCAGCGGATAACCTGGCAGATCCTTTCACTAAGGCCCTTCCGGCAAAAGCTTTCGATCGGCATGTGGAGGGAATGGGAATCATATGTATGGTAGAAGATATGGCAGCTTAGTCATTAGTATAAGTGGGAGATTGTTGGTGTGTATACTGAAAGCCTAAGCTTTGTAAACTTTCATTATGAATATAGAATCACATTTGGTCAAATTGTCTACTTTTAGTTGTTCACTTAATTTATATTGTAGATAATATAGTATGTGGTGTCACATACAGAAGATGATATTATCAGTACCTTATAAATTATAAACAGTAGCTCACGACCAAAATGGAAAGGAACAAACCATTAGAAGGTCGTAGTGTAATTAGGTATCAGTTTATCTTGACTGTATAATTACACTAGTACACTCAGAGTATATTGAGTAGGACCATTTGAAGTCGTTTCTTTTATACTGACTAATAAAGAAATAAAGACCTCAGTTATTATGGAAGCGTGTGCTCTTAATCCTAATATAATAACAAGCACATATATTTGATATTTATTTCTTTAATTTATCAATGGGTGAGATTTAGTTCGATAAATCAATAAGCCTGATAAGTTGGGAAATGGTATCACTTATAGTGTGTGTTGTTGATTATAGAAGGAAACTGTGTCCTAGAGATACTAGGTTGATAATGTCCTCAAGAGGAGCTCATAAGGATTGTCATGTTAAACCCTGCAGGTGGACTTAGTCCGACATGATAATAAGGTTGAGTGGTACTACTCTTGGACTAAGATATTAATTAAATGAGTTGTCAGTAACTCATTTAATTAGTGGACATTCGATATCTTAAACACAGGGAGACTAACACACTCATAATAAGAAGGAGCCCAAAAATGTAATTTGGGATTGGTGCGGTAGTTCAATAATAGTTCTCTAGTGGAATGAATTATTATTGATAAAATTAAGTTGTGTGTTCGGGGCGAACACGGGATGCTTAATTTTATCAGGAGACCAAAACCAATTCCTCCTCTCGGTCCCTATCGTAGTCTCTTATTTATAAAGTACTATACCCACCTATACCCACCTTCTATACCCACCAATAAGGGGCCGGCCAAGCTAGCTTGGGAACCAAGCTAGGGCCGGCCTAGGTATAAAATTGGGTGGCCGGCCCTAGCTTGAACCCAAGCTAGTGGGGGCCGGCCAAATTAATTTCAAAAGGGATTTTAATTTTAATTTTTATTATGTGGGAGATATAATTTATTAAAGAGAATTAAAATTAAAATATCTCTCTTGTAAAAGATCTACAAAAGATTAAAGAAAAAGATTAGATCTCTTTCCTTATTTGTAGATTGGTGAGGTATTTTATTTTCTCTTTAAAAATTATTCACATGTTGTAAAATTAAAATTATAGAAATTTTCTTTTATCAACCATGAAGAGATTTTGAAAAGAAATTTTATTTTTTTTAAATTTCCGGAAACAAATTAGGAAGTTTTAATTGTTGATTGAAACTTGTCCAATTTGATTTCATTGATGTGGCCGGCCATAAGATTTCAATTGGGGAAATTTTATTTTATTTTTCTCAATTAAATCATGTCAAGGAAATTGAGAAAATTTTATTGTAATTAAATTTCCTAATTTGCCTAGGCCAAGGAATATAAAAGAAGGGGTGAGGGTGCCTTCAAGAGACACAACCTCTATTATTTCTCTCCCTCTTTTGTTCCTTGGTGTGGCCAGCCATCATCATCATCCTCTCCCTCTCTTCCTCTTGTGGTGGCCGAATACTTCATCCCTCTTGGAGTTCTTGTGGTGGCCCGATACTACTTGGAGAAGAAGAAGAAGAAGGAGAGAAAGCTTGCATCTCTTGGAGCTTGGTTGGTGTTTTGTTCTTCATCCTTGGTAAAGCTTTTTTGTGGCTGAACCTAGCTAGGAGGAGAAGAAGGTGGTTGGTGGTTTCTCATCTCGGAAGATCGTTGCCCACACAACGTCCGAGGTTAGAAGAGGAATACGGTAGAAGATCAAGAGGTCTTTCTAGAAGGTATAACTAGTAGTTTTTCCTTTTCCGCATCATGCTAGTTATTTATGGAAATAATACCAAATACAATAGGCTTACGTTCTAGTATTTCGAATATATTTTTCGATGTTGTGTTCTTTTGTTTTATTTATCCTTGTGATTTGATTGTTCTTTTCGGTTAACCTAAAGTTATTTTAGGAAATCAAATATTAACTTTCTATAAAAGGTTTTGTCTAGTCGGTGGTGGTTGCTCTCATATCCAAGAAGGCCATGTGCCTCGCCACGTCAGTACTGGGAACCAATTATGGAAATTAATATTTAATGGAATTAATAACTTAAGGTGATTTGGGTCGAACTTGTTAAGTTCCGCAGGAGACCCAAGTCAAAACCTAAAAGAACGAATAGATTAAGTTTTGGATCAAACGTGTTAAGTTCCGCAGGCGATCCAAAATTTAATTTAAAAGAACACATGGTAGCTAGGAAAAGGTTCAGACCTTTGTACAAAATTTTTGTACAGTGGAACCTCTAGGTTTTCCGAGTAGCAACCAACAAGGGTCTCATACTCTGCTTCATTATTTGTGGCTTTGTAGTCCAGCCGGACGGATAGGTGCATCCGTTCTTCTTGGGGAGAGAGTAATAGCACACCAATCCCGCTCCCGAGCTGAGTGGACGATCCATCCACAAATATTTTCCCCATAGCTTCGGGCTCGGGCTTTTGCACTTCAGTAACAAAACCTGCTAAGGACTGCACCTTTATCGCCGAATGGGGTTGATACTGAATGTCAAATTCACTCAACTCCGTTGTCCATTTGATGAATCATCCGGATGCTTCTGGGTTCAGCAGCACTCTTCCCAATGGGCTATTTGTCCGGACGATGATTGTATGTGCTAGGAAATAAGGACGAAGTCTCCGAGCGGCGAGGACCAAAGCAAAAGAGAGCTTCTCGAGCCTAGTGTAGCGAGATTCAGCATCTTTTAGAATATGGCTCAAGAAGTACACGGGTTGTTCTTCTCCGCTCGTCCTCACTAATCCCGAGCCTACTGCCTGCTCGGTTGAAGATAAATAAATACAGAACGGCTCACCTACAGCTGGCTTGGCTAGCACGGGCAAAGAGTTCAGGTACGTCTTCAGCTCCTCAAACGCCCGATCGCATTCCTCGTCCCAATGGAACTTAGTAGCTTTGCGTAGGATCTTGAAAAAAGGGAGACTCCGGCCGGCTGTCTTAGAGATGAATCTTGATAATGCAGTTATCCGCCCGGTCAGGCGCTGTACTTCCCTCAGATTTCTTGGGGGCGGCATATCTTGCAACGCTTTCAACTTGCTGGGATTCGCCTCTATGCCCCGCTCGATCACTATATAGCCCAAGAAACGCCTGCCTTTTGCTCCGAACAAACATTTCTGAGGGTTCAGCTTGACTCCATACTTTCTCAGCGTTCGGAAGGTCTCCTCCATGTCCGAAAAAAGATCAGCCGCTCGGACGGATTTGATGAGAATATCATCCACGTACACTTCTAAATTGCGTCCGATCTGCTCCTTGAATACCTTGTTCATCAAGCGCTGGTAGGTCGCTCCCGCGTTCTTCAGTCCGAACGACATTACATTGTAACAGTAAGTGTCGTCGGGTGTGACGAAGCTGACCTTCTCTTGATCTTCTCGGGCGAGCGGCACCTGATGGTAGCCCTGATAGGCGTTTAGCATGCATATCAGCTCGCACCCGGCTGTGGAGTCCACCAGTTGATCAATCCGCGGCAGAGGGTAGAAATCCTTTTGGCATGCTTTGTTGAGATCCCGGAAATCGATGCAAACCCTCCACTTGTTGCCCGGCTTGGAGACTAGCACTGCATTTGCGCGCCAGCTCGGGAACTGGACCTCCCTTATATGGCCGGCCTCCAGGAGCTTCTCGACCTCCGCTCGGATGATGGCGTTTTGTTCGGCGCTAAAGTCCCTCTTCCTTTGCTTCACCGGCCGAGCGTCCGGTCGGACGTGAAGCTCATGCTGTGCTATACTTGGCGAAATTCCCGGCAGCTCATGTGTCGACCAAACGAAGACGTCGCAGTTTCTCTGGAGACATTTGATCACCTCCTTTTTCTGGCTTGCCTCCAGATCGGCCGCAATGAACGTGGTGGCCTCCGATCAGGCGGGTGGATCTGTACCTCCTCTTTTTCTTCATAAACCAAAGAGGGTGGTTTTTCGATTATGGCGTTCACCTCGATTCGTGGCATCTTCCGAGCGGAATTAACTTCGGCTCGGACCATTTCGACGTAGCATCGCCAAACCGCCAGCTGATCTCCTCGCACTTCTCCAACTTTATCTTCAACCGGAAACTTAATTTTCTGGTAGAAGGTGGAGACGGCCGCTCGGAACTCACTGAGCGCTGGTCTCCCCAGGATAACATTGGATGCTGAGGGAGAGTCGACCACGACGAAGTTGGCAGTCCGCGTCCTTCTGAGCGGCTCTTCTCCCAGCGAAATAGCCAGTCAGACCTGTCCGACCGGAAGAACTTCATTGCCCATAAACCCGTAGAGGGGGGTTGTCATGGGCAGCAACTCAGCTCGATCAATTTGCAGTTGGTCGAAAGCCTTTTTGAATATGATGTTGACCGAGCTGCCTGTATCGATGAAAATGCGGTGAATAGTATAGTTAGCTATTACCGCTTTGATGATGAGGGCGTCGTCATGTGGCACTTCGACTCCCTCCGGGTCCCTGGGCCCGAAGTTGATTTCGGGTCCGCTCGCCCGTTCTTGACTGTAGCAGACCGCATGGATCTTGAGCTGCCTGACACTCGCCTTCCTCGCTCTGTTAGAGTCACCTCCGGTCGGCCCACAAGAAATGATGTTGATTTCGCCACGAGACGTGTTGCTTCTATTTTCTTCCTCCCGTGTGGACGGCCTAGGCTGCTACCTAGATATACGGGGATTGTCCTCATGCCTCTGAGGATGATACCGCTCGGGAGACTTTCTGGATATCCGCCGACCGGCTTCATGGTGTTGCTGTCGCTTATCGGCCGATGGCGATCGACGACGGCCACTCCTGGGAGCGGGGTGGGCGATCAGGGGAAGGCTTTGGCAATCTCGTGTGTTATGCGTGTCGGTCCGGTGGAACGAGCAAAACATGGGGGTCCATATCTTCTTTTTTGGTTTGGGCCGCTCAGCGGCTACCTCTTGGATGGCGTGGGACCTTGCTTGTTGATGGCGGACTGCTTCGGCTTGCGGTCCTCTGGGCGGCTGGTGGCAGTGAGCGGCTTCTGCTCGGCAGGTGCCGGGCGCTGAGTTGGAGCTTCTTTTCTTCGGGCCGCCTGGGCTTCCTCCACATTTATGTAATCATTGGCCCGGTGTAACATATGATCGTAGTCTTGGGGCGGTTTCCGAATAAGTGAACGGAAGAAGTCACCGTCCACGAGGCCTTGCGTGACCGCATTCATCATTGTTTCCGAGGTGGCTGTTGGAATATCCATGGCCACTCGGTTGAATCGTTGGATGTAAGCTCTGAGCGGCTCCCTGGGCTCTTGCTTGATGGCAAATAACGCCGACTGCTCGCAAAATGATGGAGAAAAGCGATGCAGAATTCTTTAAAGCTGGTGATGGATCCGTCCGGCAGCCTCCGGAACCATCGTTGCGCCGATCCCGAGAGGGTGATAAGGAACACCCGGCATTTCACTCCATCTGTGTATTGATGTAGTGTAGCTGTGTTGTCGAACTTACCTAGATGGTCGTCCGAGTCGGTGGTTTCGTTGTATTCCCCGATCGCCAGGGGCACATAATGCTTTGGCAGAGGGTCCCGCAAGATGACCTCTGAAAACTGCCGGTTGATCCGCTCAGGGGAGGCATCCATTCGGGGAGCCTTGCCTTTTCTGTAGTCTCGCCTGGGCGCCTCGTCGGATGAAGATCCTCGATCAAGGTTAGCTGGTGCGACTTCAGGAGGTGTACGGAATAGGGCCCGATGAAATGCAATCGGGGTAGGCGGTGCTTCTCCTTGGATGCCGATCGGATCCTTATCTCAGCCCCATGCCGCTCGGCCTCCTGACGCTGACGTCGTTTGTTGCTCCAGTCGCTCGGCTTGTGCCTTCTGTTTCTGTTGCTCCACGAGCTTAGCTGCCCTTGCCTCGATCAGATCGTCGAGCTCCTCCTGGGAGAGCATCACGGTGTGAGGTCGTCCAGCTTCGTCCATCTCTTCCGCTCGGATTCAGGTGCGTTCCCACAGACGGCGCCAATTTGATCCTGTCCGAACGCTGAGTCGATGGACGCTGGGCACATGACGCTCTCCGAACTGATGACGTGGATCTCTGACCGGTCGTATGGACCTCCGGCGAACCTGCAAGGAAGTCGGGCTGGGAAGGGGTTCCCGGCGACGACCCTCCGACGCTCAAGTCTGGCAAGAGGAAAACGAAGAAGTGGCTCCAAGGATGCGAGATCGCGTACCTCCAGCGAAGTCTGAGGGCTCTTATATAGAGCTGTGGGGAGGCTTGTGCACATCTACCGAGGCGTACACGTGTCTTATACCATACCTCAGTATGGGCTTGTCAGAGGAGCATGTCTGACACCATACTGCTACAGCCTGAGCACCTCTTTGATGGGGCAGCAGAACCTTCCGTCGTACGATTCTACGTATGGCCTGGTCGTCGAATATGCCTGCTGTCAGAAGATGAGGTTCCCCAATGTCCCTTTGTCCTTGTCTCCTTTCTCCCCGAGCCGAGCGTCCATCCGTTCGGCAGGCATCGGTCCGACCGGGCGTAGGTATCGGTCCGACCGGGTGCTCGGCTGAGACTGTTCCTTCACAGCATTGATACTTTACGCCACGGCCGAGCGGGCAACCCGCTCAGCCCGGCGACCCTGTTCACCATGAGCGTCGTAAACCCGACTCCCCGTCGGGTTGTCTTTGATTCTGCCCGGACCCGATAGGCCGGTTGACCCGACCCTTCTCCGATCGGATGGGTCTCATGCTGACCATTTTGCCTTTTGACCTCCACGTGACATTGACTCCCCTCCAGAGGAGGTCCCCCTACCTTACTGCCGGATCAAGAACCATGCCTTAAAAGGATGGATGACAAAATTATACCGTGGGTATAATATAACAATGATGGTTAAGACTTTGTGGGGTCATTTGATTAAAATCACAAAGTTGAGGATAGTAAGTTTAAACTATCTAAAAAGAGGGCTAATGAAAGTCTTCAGATAGAAGATTAAGCCCACTTAGTAAAAAGCTAAAATTGAGTCTGACTCAATAAGATCTAAGTGGAGATCAAAATAGATGAGTTAGAAAGATTGCATCACATGTGTTGCAAGTGACTGAGAATTGAGTCAAGTATCTCATGAAGAATAAATGCAATCATGATCAGTACTCCAATCAAACGACTATAGCTATGGCTCGACAAGATTGGAAGACCAAGGATGTATATTTCTTGAGTCAAGTATCTCTCGAAAAGTAATACAATCCTAGTCAGTACTCTAATCAGAAGACCACAGCTTTGGTTGAATGAGATTCGAAGACCAAGGGCTATATACTTCTTGAGTCGAGTATCTCTCTAAGAGAAATATAATCCTAGTCAACACTCCAATCAGACCACAACTTTAGCTTGATGAGATTGGAAGACCAAGGGATGTATACTTCTTGACTTAAGTATCTCTCGAAGAGCAATACAATCCTGGTCATCACTCCAATCAGACGATCGCAACTTTGACTCGATAAGATTAGAAGACCAGGGGATGTATACTTCTTTTGAGTATCTCTCGAAGAGTAATATAATCATAGTCAACACTCCAATCAAACGACCACAGCTTTGGCTCGATGAGATTAGAAGACCAAGGGATGTATACTTCTTGAGTCGAGTGTCTCTCGAAGAGTAAATCTAATATTGGTCAGTACTCTAATTAGATGACCACAGTTTGGATTGATGATATTGGAAGACCAAGGGATATATACTTCTTGAGTCGAGTGTCTCTCGAACAGTAAATTCAATCTTGGTTAGCACTCCAATCAGATGACCACAGTTTGGCTCGATGAGATTAGAAGACCAAGGGATGCATACTTTTTGAGTCAAGTAAATGCAATCCTGGTCACCACTCCAATTAAACGATCATAGTACTTTTTTGAGAACAAGTGTATTAGACAATCACAGTTTTAACTCACTGAAATCAGAAGATTAAATTTATCGAGACTTTCTTTTAAGCAAGATTAAGACCCTTGAAGTGTGTTATAAAATACTAGAAATGTGGTTGGAAAAATAAGCTAAGTAAGATCATCTATGATGATTGATGGAGAGAATGTAGGATATTGCTCAAGAAATGTTTCTCAAGAAAGATCAACATTCAATAATCGACTATATCACATTCACCATAATTCAACAATGGTGGCTTAAAAACATTGAGAAGATGATAAAAGCTATGTTGATAAGTTTTAGATTTATTCTAAAAATTATGGGAAAGTTGTCCTCTCAGTAAACCACAAGCCCCAATGAGATAGAAATGAAAAATCTCTATAAGGCATTGAAAGGTCATGAATCTTCTAATGAAGCCTATAAATGTAGGTGTTAATCAATAAATGTATAAGTATTTGGATATAAATATCCAAATTAGGAACTCAAAGAATTAATTGCATAAAATGCATCTATATGTACCAATATATATTATACATTATGGTATCTAAGAAATTATGAAAAGGGAACTAGTGTAAAATAAATGGTAAGTACCATTAAAGTAGTAGATCTCTAGTGGTAAAATCTCCATTGAAAATGGAAAATTATGCGGATCCGCTAGGTCTACCAAGAGATCAATTATACTGCATGTCTAGGGAAATGAGTCTAAAATTCAATATTTAAATCGAGTAGTGGTAACCCAACCATGCTGACTGGAGATCCTAAGATCATGGTTTAAAAGGGATGACTAAGCTACAAGATTTGAGGCATCTAGGAGTAATTACTCTAATTCATTCCTGGAGACAAAAGGTGCAACTTGTAAAATGAGTAAAGGATGAATAAAAGTTTTTAATGATTCCCAGAAGTTTGACTCACATATGAGTTAGATTCATAGATGAATGCTAACTCGAGTATGTGGAACCATTGAGGAGTGTGAAATTATAATTAATTTCATTGATTGATTAATTAATTAATTGATTAAAAGATTAATCATTATGATATTAATTGATTAATTAATTAATATTTATAATAGATTAAATAAATAATTAATCATATTAATCAATTAAATTAATTATAATGATATTAATAGAAGCAAATTCATATGTATAAAATTATATATATATATATATATATATATATATATATATATATATATATATATATATATATATATATATATATATATATAACGAAAGTGATTTTGATATTTCGAGGGACATTTTTGAAATACATTTTTTTTATTTTCTTGTAATTAATTAATTAATTAATTTAATTGATGGCTTTTCCTTTTTTTTAATACGTTATAATATTCTCCCCTTTTGCTAGCTGTAAAAATCACATGGCATAGTAGTGAGTGCGTGGGATGACTGACATCTTTGACCAAGAATATTATTTTTAAATTCGTAGGGGCTTTAATTAATTCTATAATTCATGTAATTAATTAATTTAATTGGTAGTCTCTACTGTTTTTTAATACGTTATGATTATCCTTTCCTTTTGCTTAGCTGTACAAATCACATGGCATGGTTTGGCACAGTAGAATGAGCGTGGATGACGGACATCTCCGATCAAGAATATTGTTTTTAAATTCGTATTACCTTATATTATTCGATAATTCTGTTTTGCGTCAACTCTACCTATGTTTAAAAAGTTTTAACTGCTATTTATTTATTTTTATATTTATTTTTGATAAACTCGCTCGAAACAAATCTCTTGTTGCAAGCTACCTTCTCCTTGTCCATGGCGTGCATCAACCTAAATCTCGACGTAGACGTCAACAGTTGCCTGAGCGGGCTGTGGGCATCGCTGCCATTACTGGGCAGGCCAAAATCTGGCATCCAGAAATTGGAGAAGGAAATGGCAAGATTGAGAGGTAAAAGGGACGACATCAAGAACCAGATCGACCAGGCGGATCGACAAGGGAAAATTCCGACCAACGAAGTCAGCCAGTGGCTGCGAGAGGTGGAGATATTGGAAGGCAAAGTGGGTGTCATCGAGCAGGATTTCCAAAGCGTTAGTGAGTATTCTCCCCTATATACTTTTTTCCCCCCCTTTTCATGCCAATTCAATTGTCACGCTTTATGTTTTAATCCATACAAGCTACTACGTACTGCTTTTATCTATAAGAGAGTAAGAGGGTAAAAAAAAAATAGAAAAGGAATTTGTATCAGTCTTCTACTGCTTTGTTTCGTTAGGTTGCTTCAGTTGCAATTGCTTCAATCAAACTGACGGCACGTCGAGTCAAACACAGCGAGCAGGAGATCAGGTTCTTATCAGACAGTCATCGAACTACTGCTCCATCATCCGAAGAGTGGCAAAGGAGCTCGGCGAGGCTAATGAATTGATGAGCCGAGCTGGTGCCTTGGATCCGGTTGCCACAGTTGGGCCTCTGAAATCCACCGTGATGCTTCCCATCTCGCACCGACCGCCTGTCGGGATCGAGTCGTATGTGGAGGACATTGTGGGCTACATCGATGGCGGAGAAGACAACATCATAGGCATCTACGGAATGGGTGGTGTCGGTAAGACTACCACGTTGAACAGAATCCAGCAACACTATCTTCTTAAGCATACCATATTTGATCGTGTCATTTGGGTTGTGGCCTCCAAAGGCTGCCAATTGAAAAGGCTCCAGATGGATATTGCTAAGAGTCTAGGACTGAACACACTGCAGGAGAATGACGGTGAAAATACTTGTGGTGATAAGCTCTGTAGTTACTTGATGAACAAGAACTGCTTGATGTTTCTTGATGACATTTGGGAACATTTGAATCTTCAACTGTTGGGGATGGCACACTCGGCTACTGAGCAAGGCCAACAGCAGCATCAGCAGCCGCGCAAAGTCGTGGTGTTCACGACCCGCAGCGAGACAGTGTGTGCACAAATGAAGGCAGAAAAGAAGATCAAAGTCAGATGTCTGGATTCAGAACAAGCATGGCAACTTTTTGAGCAGAACATCGATGGGGATGTTCTCAGCTCAGATGCTGGAATTAAGTTCCTTGCTGAAGAACTTGCTAAAGAATGTGCAGGTCTTCCGCTCGTTCTTGTCACCATCGCCCGGGCCATGTCAGGTAAAAGGTCTTGGGAAGCTTGGAAGGAAGCTCTCCATCAAACAAGGGATAAACATGAGTGGACAACCATTGGTCTTTCAGAAGATTCACTCGTCATGTATAAAGCCTTCAAGCTTAGCTACGACAGTTTAGAGAATGACTCCATAAGAGAATGTCTCTTGTATTGCGCTTTGTGGCCCGAAGATTATGAGATCAACAAATTCGAAGAGTTGATACCGTGTTGGATAGGTTGCGGCATATTCGATGAATTTAACATGATCAATGAAGCTTTCGCCAAAGGCTACTCCCATCTGGAAGCTCTCGGGGCTGCATCCTTGCTAGAGAAATGTGATTCGGACAAAGTCGTAAAGATGCACGATGTCATCCGAGACATGGCACTGTTGATGGTTTCTGGGTTGCAGGGGAACAAAAGAAAATGGATTGTAAAAGCAGAAATCGGGTTGAGTGATTTGCCTAGACAAGAAGAATGGCAAGAAGCAGAGCGAGCATCATCCATGAGGAATGAGATTACTTCTTTACAAGAGTATGAAGCTTCCACTTTTCCAAAACTTTCTATGTTGATTCTCCATGGGAACATAAACCTGAAAACAATTCCTCCGAGTTTATTCACAAGCATGCCTCGTTTAACATACTTGGATCTCAGTGATTGTTGTATAACAGAGCTTCCCAAGGAGATTTGTAGCTTAGCCGAGCTTCAATATTTAAACTTGTCAGATAATCATATTATAAGATTGCAGTTTGAATTTGGTTGCCTTAGCAAATTAGAGAACTTGTTTCTAAGGGGTACTGGTCTTGAGATCGTACCCAATGGGACGATATCCAATTTATCAATGCTCCAGTGGCTGGATATAAGAAACATTCCTCTTGTGACTGATTGGTGGTGGGATGAGCTGAAATGTTTCAAAGGACGCCACCAATTAAGTGTGGGAATTACCATTAATGCTACAACAGATAACATTCAACGACTCAATATGTTACCACCAACTGTCTCCATATGGCACCTCACATTGGATGGAGAGAATATTTCAAAACTTCCAAACTATGATCTGGGCACTCTACAATGGGGCTGCAGGGTAAGTGACAACCTTGAGTTTTTGTGCATTCAGAACCTCAGATTAGACCGATTAGAGTTGGCTGTAGGCGTGGGTCGCGAATCAAGTTTAGGATGTTTAAAGAGGCTTGATTTTCGTTTCCTAAATCTATTGGAAGAGATTTCATTGAATAGAGTTCGGCTCAACAACCTTCGTGAACTAAGTATTTGTGGATGCCCTATGTTGAATGATGTTTCTTGGATTCTCCAACTGCCATGCCTTAATTTTCTAGAGATAATTTATTGTGAAGGAATGAAGGAAGTCATAAGCGAGGTAGGGAACTCCAACCCCATCTCTAGCTCTAGCATCCAATGCTTGATTTTGTGGCACATGTCGGATCTCAATCTCATTGCAAACCGACCATTCCATTTTCCATACTTGGAATATGTACAAGTGTATGATTGTCCAAAGCTAAAAAAATTACCATTTGGGGCTGAAATATTGAAGAACAGATTAAAAGTGATTAAAGGTGAAGACAATTGGTGGAATAACTTGGATTGGGACGACGAGAGCATCAAGGATTCCCTCACCCCTTATTTTAGGTAACACATATATTTTCATACCAAATCATTTATTATGACCTATTCTGTCTTTATACGAAATGAAATGAAATGAATGAGTATTTAGATCTAAATGATTTAGTTTTTGATGAAGTAAGCAAAATTAAATAGTTTAAAATGCATGTCTTTCTTTGATATTCTTTTTTAAGGGCAATTTAGATATGAAAACTGAGTGTTGTCTTAAGTATTTTGGTAAATTACATTTAAATAATCCCAGTGCAAGTTCTTGTTCTCGAGAAGCAATGGTAATTTCAATTTCGTCATATTTTCTAAATAACCATGATCTTATCTGTAATAAAAAATAATAGGCTATTTCATTGCAGTCAATGTTTTTCATGTAAGTTAAATATCCCGATATAGCAGTAAAAAGGAAAATGTGTCATTCTCAGATAACTTTTTATCTTTGCAGGTCTTGGCCTCGTTGATCATGGTTTATGACCAATTTCGAAATGAAGCATCGGCCTTTTGGTCAAGGAGACTATAGGGCGTTCAATGTTTTGATCGTCGTGGATGGTCAACTTGTTAGATTCTTTGGTTGGTTGGTTGGACATATATCTAAATTTGATTGATGATTCCTAGCTAGTTAATTGGATATCTATTTAGTGTTTTAAAATTTGATATTGATATTATCTTCTTGACTTTATTTCATCGTGAAGTATTTTCATTTCATCTTATTATTTTTATTAAAAATATGGATCTTTACTAACTAATTTAAGTTAAATTCAAAATAAAATTATGTTAATATCATTTTTTTCGATTCACATAAGAAATAGTTCTAAGTTTTATTAGTAATTTTAAAAGACGCATCAATCAATGATTTAAAGTTCGAGATTCAGTTGTAGTATATTATTAGAAATTTTTTTCATTAATCAATCATGAATTTAGAATTCGAATCTTAGCTACGATGTATTATTAGAATTTTTTCTCATTAATTGACAATGTTTATTTTTCTCATTTTTTTTCTTGTGATTATTAATGAAAGTCGCACACATGTCCCAATTTCTTGCATGAAATTTAAGACGGGAAAAACTTAATGTTTATAATTTTATTAACAACAGTTTATAACTAAACTGTTGTCTTATTATTACAATGAAATGGTTTATGCACCGTTGTTCCAAACGTTCTGAAAACATTCTCACTGACAACGGTTCATTACACCGTTGGTCCAACTACTATTAAGATAAAAAAAAATACTTAAAGACAACAGTTTTGAAAAATCATTGTAAAATGCATTGCTAATTAAAAAAAAATGCCCTCAATGACAACGGATAGTGTAAAATTGTTGTTTTTTTTTTTTTACCAAAATCACAACGGTTTCTTCTACGATCGTTGTTTTTGTCGTGTTGTCTTTTAATATTTTTATTGTAGTGTAAAATAGGTTGAAGCCAAAGGTCTCTTATGATGAGTGTGTTTTCTATAAGCAAAAGGGTTACTGGAAGACTGAATGTCCCTTATTACCTAGCAAAGAAAAGTCATTGCAACAACAGTCGTAACAACGATCATAACCTCAACAATTGCAGCCTCATAATACTCCATTGCAACCTAGTCATCCACCACAACATTGGACTTATAGAGCATCCCACTCTAGAAATGCAGTAGTTGCCCCTTCTTTGGATCCATACATGTTTGAAGAGTTTCAATAATTCCTCACTTCGCAGCCTCATGCTAATATGTCACCGGATTTGTCATCCTTTGTCTCTTAATTCGTCTATATCTATTGTGACTGCTGATGGTACTTTAATGCCATTAGTAGGTGTGAGTTCATTAGTTACGTTTTGTTTATCTGTCTTTGATGTCTGTTATATTCCCAACCTTACACTTAATCTTATCTCTGTTAGTCAATTATGTGAGTATGGATACTTAATTTATTTTTCTTCTACAAATTGTTATGTGCAGGACCCGTGATCCAAGAGACTGATTGGGACAGGTTGTAGTCAAGAGGACTATATATCTTGGATGAACTCAAATTACCAGATGTTGCAGCGTCTAATTGAAAGATAGAAACAAACGAGAGAGGGGGTGAATCTCATTTTTAAAAGCTTTTCTTTATAACTGATACGGATTATGATAGATCGACCGAGAGAGTGAAGGAGGGGTTTAGGTCCAGAGAGATAGGAAAGGTATATAGTCGGTCTCTCAGACCGAGCGAGCACCCACATATTCATATATGCTCGGCCGAGCAAAGTCAGCCCGAGCATAAAGACATTTAGCCTTATATAATACTCTCTGTATATAACCGGCCGACCGCAGGCCGAGTGAACACCCATGTACTCATATATGCTCGGCCGGACAAAGTCCGCCCGAGCATAAAGGCATTTAGCCTTATATAATACTCTCTGCATATAACCGGTCGATCGCAAGCGGAGTGAGCACCCACGTGCTCATATATGCTCGAGTGGACTCTATCACTAACCGAAGTTCAGCCGAAGAGAGCAGTTGTTGCTTTTTCCCTTTGTTCGCCTTTCGTAGTCTTCGTCAGGAGGGTCAGTGTTGGGTTCGCTTGAATAGGGAATGAGTCTTCAGCTGCTTGGGAATGAAGAAGAGAGCAGTGAGCTTAGTTTTGAAAGAGAGAGTCTGGACGGGAGAGATTGCAAGTTCATAACTTAAACACGGAACTAGCGCACTGACTAATAATTATATAGGGCCGACGGGAGGGGCATAGCGAAGTAGAGGGAGTAGCAAGCCTTGACTCTTGAGCGCATGAATAATCTGCAGCCCAAGTGACCTTTATGGAAGGGTAGGATAGCCGGTAGACTTTGCTCAATGCTAAAAGGGTGATAGTTGGGCCCCATAGAGCTTCAAGTCAAGGAGGGCCGACTAAGGCGTGGAGCGGTGGCTTTCGTCAATGAATCAAGAAGGACCAAAGGTGCATAGTAGGCCGACGTGGGTCTGAGCCATCGGTCCTACTCGAATCGTCAACCTCTTCTCTCTTTTCTGTCATCGGCTCCCTAAGTCATATAATCATCGTCGTCGCACAAAGTCGTCGAGTATAAAGGCATTTTGCCTTATATAATACTCTTTACATATAACCGGCCGACCGTAGGTTGAGTGAGCACCCACGTACTCATATATGCTCGGTCGGGCAAAGCCCACCAGAGCATAAAGGCATTTAGTTTTATATAATACTCTCTTCATATAACCGGCTGACCATAGGCTGAGTGAGTACCCACGTTCTCATATATATATGCTCGGTTGGGCAAAGTCCGCCCGAGCATAAAGGCATTTATCTTTATATAATACTCTCTGCATATAACCGGCCGACCACAGGCCGAGCGAGTGCCCCCGCGCTCATATATGCTCGACCGAGCAAAGTCTGCCTGAGCATAAAGGCATTTAGCCTTATAACTTTCAGCATATAAATAGTCGATCGCAGGCCAAGCGAGCGCCCCTGCACTCATATTTGCTCGGTCGGGCAAAGCCCACCCGAGCATAAAGGCATTTAGCCCTATATGATATTCTCAGCATATGGCCGGTTGATCGCAGGCCGAGCGAGCGTCCCCGGGGTCATATATGCTCAATCGGGTAAAGTTCGCCTGAGCATAAAGGTATTTAGTCTTATATAATATTCTCAGCATATGACCGACCGAAAAACTTGTTACGATTCCGCAAGTGCACGAATTCGTCGTTAATAATATATAAGATTGTCGAACCCACAAGGACTGGTTATAAGCACTAGTGATGACACACTTAGGATTAGCTACACTATCGATGGTTGTAAGTAATCTAAGAAAAAAGATTAGGAAGCGAAAACGAGAACTAGCAACGAGAAAAAATCAACCAGGTTAATGAAGAGTTCTAGGAGTTTGGTTTCATTGTGGTCGTATTGATGTATCACATGTTGGATCGAAAGCGCTAGAAGGGGGTGGTGAATAGCGCTCGTGCTATTTCGTTCGATTCGTAAAACACTCGAGTAATAAACACAGTGGAATTAGAAACAAACACACAGAAAGAACATGAGGATTTACTTGGTTCGGAGCCTTGAGCGACTCCTACTCCAAGGTCCGCGATCGTTGATAGCTTTCGGTGGGCAACAACTATAATATCGTCAATAGTACAAGTATGAAATGAGTACAGAAAATCTAAGCAATACCGACAACAAAATTTACATAAATCGGAGCGTCGAGATGTCGGAAACTTGTCGCAGCTTAGCTGGAGCCTCTCGTTAGCAGCACGTTGTAGATGGATCGCTTGGTACTTGATTAATGAGGCTGCTGCTCGAGAGGTTCTTTTATACAGTGCTGGAGGCGCCTCCAATGCCATCCAAGGCGCCTCCAAGGAGCCGATTCAGCCGCGTAGATCAGCACAGACTCCTTCTGCGCTTATCCTCCTCAAGGCGCCCTAAGGTCAGTCCAAGGCGCCTTGAACCCCAGCTCCAAGGCGCCTTCAAGCCCATCTAAGGCGCCTTCAGCTTCTCTTCGCTGACTTCTTCTGGCTCGCATCCGAGGCACCTCCAAGCTCCATAGAGGCGCCTCAGACACTGTTCATCTGAGCCTAACTTGTGTTTTTGGTACCTGCAAAATGTGTTAGTCCCAAAATACTTGCAACACAGAGTTAGCACATAACAATAATATGACGAATTAAGTGATTGACAGTCATCGGACTTGTAACACCCCAAATTTTAATATTTGGAGTCCTAATATTAATTAAAAATATTTAGAAATGCTTTATAAATATTCTAGAGATTTTTAGAAATTTTTAGAGTATTTTTATGTAATTTTTGGAGTTCGTTTGGTATTTTTACCAAAAGGAAGAAGTTGCAAAAATTAAAGAGGTTCGGCCGAGGTTCAAACCCGCGACCTCCGACCCAATCCAAGCCTTAAGCGGATCCGGCTGACCAAGTGCTCAAGCGGATGTTTCGTGATAAGAAGGGAAGCAAAATATTCTTAAGTCATAACAGAATACCCTAGTTATAAAGAGAGAACTTAGGGATTATTTTCCCCGTGACCTAAACTTCTCCCTTCCTCTCCTCTCTCACTCGCGAACGGCGTGCGACAGCTCCTGCTTGGGCGGAAACGAAGGAGGCTAGGTCTTCTCTCCGGCGGCCGGCTAAGGGGTCTTTCCGAGAGTTTTTTATATTTTCATGATCCTCTCGTCGAGGAGAGCATGGAACCGTGAGGAGTCGCCGGAAATTTCAATCTTCCGAAACTCTAGAAGCCCTCTTCTTCGGTGGTGAGTCCAAGAACGCCAAGGTAAGTGCTCTCACCTACAGTAAGAGTAGTTCCGAGATTTCCTTTACTTGCTGCCATGAATTGAGGTTTCGGATTCTTGCTTCCTTCTTGATTTCATAGCATGTTGTAAGGGCAGTGCTCTTGATGTCTGCTGTCGAGAATCTCAAAGAAAGAAATGAATTGTTTAGTTAGGCATATGGTTTGGATTTCTACATATTTCGGGTTATGCTGTAAAGTTTTGTTGATTGAGGTTTTGCTGCTGTGAGTTTTATAAAGAAGATGAGAAGGAGTTTTAATGGATTTGGCATGTAGGTTAGACTTCTCAGTTCTTATAATTAGCATCTCATAATTGGATTTTTGATAATTGTGGTTACCTCAATGGACATAGTCGGCTCATATGGAGCCTTGCAAGTTCGGTTTGTGCTAAGGAAAGGGCATGAATAATTTTAGTTCTGAGGTGTTCAATGGATTGCTGTGGCACAGTGTATGAGGAATGATTGTTCAGTATTACAGATTTTTGATTGTTTAGCATGAAGTTTGGTTGGAGCAATGAAAAGGGCACAAGTAGTTTCCTTGGGGTTTGTTGTGCAATCCGGTCATTCTTGACTATTAGGCAATGAACATGAGATAGTATAGATTGGTTGTTGAGCATGTAAGTTTCGGTTATGATCACTGTCGTGGATGGCTATATGAAGCAATTTGTTTCCTTTTGGTTGCCTTGTAGTAGTGTTGAACAGGAGGAATTGTAGAGGTTTCGGCTTGTTCTTTTGATACTTGCTTCCATGAAACTTAATTCAGAATTTGTTAGATTTGGATATGAACAAATAGTTTTACTTTTAGTTCTTAAAGCATGTAATTTAACATAGTGCAGATTTTGTAAGTTTATAGTGCAGATTTCGTAAGCATATAGTGCAGATTTTGTAAGTTTATAGTGCAGATTTCGTAAGCATATAGTGTAGATTTTGAGACCTTATAGTGTAATTTTCTTTAGAGTTTCAAGTGCAGATTTTAGTTAACATTTCAAGTGCAGAATTTAGTTAACATTCAAGTGCAGTTTCTTTAAGCTCATAGTGCAGTTTTGTTTAACACAATATACATATTTCTGTTAGCTTAATATGCAGAATTTTATTTAGCACAGTATGCAAAATTTTGTTAGCAAAGTATGCAGAATTTTGATTAGCATAGTATGCAGTTTTATTGAGCATTTCAGTACAGTTTTATTAAGTATTTCCATGCAATTCTGTTAAGCATTTCAGTGCAATGTTAATAAGCATTTTAGTGCAGTTTTGTATGAGACATTCTTTTATTAGAGATATTAACAAGTATAAGAGAGATAAAGAAAAGAAAGAAAAAGGCCAAGGCCTTAAGTAGATCCCAAAGTCAAGATTTTAGGGATTTTGGCACACAAGGTGCTTGTTAAAATGTCAACGCATTTAAAGAAGAAATAATTAAGATAATAAGATATTTTACTTTGAAGAGGCTAGTACCCGACTTCCAAGGTTGTCGTTAAACAAATCCAGGTGTCCAATTCCAAGGTCTTGGCCCTGGTAGACCAAGGTCTGCTCTTTTAGGATTGGTGGCTCGCTACCCCAACCTATTAGGGAACGCGCATAAGATGATACTACGCCTGAGCCCAAGAGAAGTTGATTATTATTTTGAAGTATTAAAGTATAAGTTTTAAACAAGTGAAATAAAAGAATAAGTTTTAAACAAGTGAAATAAAAGAATAAGTTTAGAACAAATGAAATAAGTTTCACTTTGTTTTAAAATCAGCAAGTTTAGTTTTCTTTTATGCTAGCATGTTATTTAGATTAACTTACTGTTATTTGCTAGTAGGTGAGCATGAGCATCTTTACATGTTTAGCATTTCAGTTTGTTATGATTCCTTTACTATTAGATGAGCATGAGTAGTTTTCAGTAAACATTCAGTTAGTTTATGTTATAGATATATGTACATGCATATCGAGATTTTGTGAGTTAGATAGCGCTTACTAAGCAATTTTGCTTATAGATTGCATTTCCTCTTACTGCAGATAAAGGAAAGGAAAAGCTATAGTCAAGGAAGGCAACAAAGAGGTGCAGATGGTGTTGGTGCGGGAAGCATCCGACGATCGAACCTAAGTTTTGATAATGGCAAAGAGATTCAAAGTTAAGATTCTTTGTTATCTAACATGTTAAATGAGTGTTTCAGGAAAGTCCTAACTGCGGTTAGGCAGGTGAAAACCCTAGGGGGTGGTAACCCTAGGTGGAGAAAAGTCCTAACTGCGGTTAGGCAAAGGGAAAACCCTAGGGGGCGGTAACCCTAGGTCATAGGGGGTGGTAACCCTATGCGGAAAGTCTTGGCAAGTCGATGGCTTCAGGCAAAAGTCCTAGGGGGTGGTAACCCTAGGTGGAAAGTTCTGGTGTTGCGAACCAGGTGAAAGACTGGACTTGCCGGGAAGCGGATGTCCAGCAGAAAGTCCGGAAGCGTCGAGTGCTAAGAAAAAGTCCAGTCGATTTGGAGGATTGCACTGGCAACAGGTAAATCTCCCGAGTGGAGTAGGTGAGGACGTGTTCCCCGTAGAGGGAACAGTAGGCGTCGGGTCGACCTAGGATTTCCGGACGAAAATCCGTAGTCAGACCCGGATAGTCTGATGACTATCGATAATATTTTGTTACCTTATTTATGACTTTATGTGCTAACTTTGTGTTGCAGGATATTGTTTGGGACTAACATGTCTTGCAGGTACAAAATAATGAAGTCTTCCCTCGGATGAACAGTGTCCGAGGCCCCTCCATGGAGCTTGGAGGCGCCTCGGGTGCAAAGCTGGAGCTGGTTGCGAAGCACCTTGGGAGGCGCCTTGAAGGAGTCATAAGGCGCCTTGGAAGGCGCCTTGAAGGAGTCATAAGGCGCCTTGGATGGGGCATAAGGCGCCTTGAGCAGATGAACTTAGACCAGTTCAAGCTTAATCCACGCGGGTGACTCGGCAGTATGGAGGCGCCTTCGGAGGCTTCCAAGGCGCCTTGAACACCCTTTATAAGGGGGTTTCGAGCAGCACCTCAATACATCTGATTACAAGTGATTCTCCTACCACGTGCTGCTCCAAAAGACGTTTCGAAGTGTTGCTACTCGTGCTCGACGACCCAGAGCTCCGAAATCTCATTTTCCATTGTCGGTATAGATTTATTTAACGCACTTATTGTAATACTTAGTTTGTAATAATCGTGCTTATAGTTGTTGCCCATCGAAAGCGATCAAGGATCGCGGGCCTTCGAGTAGGAGTCGCCTTATGCTCCGAACAAAGTAAAATCCTTCATGTCTATGTCTCTTAATTTCATTTCCGCTGCTTTAATTTCTGAACGAGTTTTTACGATTCCGATAATCGAACACAATAGCCGCGAGCGCTATTCACCCCCCTCTAGCGCATCTCGATCCTACAGATGGATGTGTGATGCCTGGACTATAGAAGCCTTGGGACTTAGTTTAAGAATTTGTTTAGATTAATTCTTTATTTAGGTTGATAAGAAAATTTTGGAGTTAGAAGTTGTATTTCATTATGTTTCCGCTATTCATTACTTGCTTGATCTGATTTTATTAAACTGCGTGGTGATGTTATTTCTTTTGTGTATGTATGCTCCATATAGTCACCGGTACAGATGAGATGCTGTCGAAATTTTTCGGTAGGAACTTCTTTGGGGGTGTGACAAAGTTGAGTATTGCTAATATTATCATAAGTAACACTAGTAAGTAGAGTTAATAGTTAAGTAACGGTCACCTTAGAGAGTAGTAAGGAAGGTGGGTCATTACAGGATTGTCTGGGTCTGACTTTAGATTTTCGACCGGAAACCCTAGGTCGCCCCGACGCCTACTGTTCCCTCTACGGGGAATGCGTCCTCACCTACTCCCCTCAGGAGAGATTACCTGGTGCCAGTCCGATCCTCCAGGTCGACTGGACTTTCCGCCTAGGGTTACCACCCCCTAGGACCTAGGGTTACCGCCCCCTAGGATTTTTCTCCACCTAGGGTTACCACCCCCTAGGACCTAAGGTTACCCCCCTTAGGATTTTTCTCCACCTAGGGTTACCACCCCCTAGGACCTAAGGTTACCCCCCCCCCCCCCTTAGGATTTCTCCTTCACTTAGGGTTGCCACCCCCTAGGACCTAGGGTTACCACCCCCTAGGACCTAAGGTTACCACCCCTTACAATTTTCCACCTGCCTAACCACAGTTAGGACTTTCCTGCACACTTGTTTAAGCTCATTAGATAACAAAACAACTTAACTTGAACCCTTTGACATAATCAAAACATCGGTTCGATCGTCGGATGCTTCCCGCACCAACAATCTCTCCCTTTTTTATTATGGCAACATGGTTCAAAGTTAAGTAAAAAATATGACAAAATTTAAATATGAAATTATTAAGAAATTTAAACATGAGCATGAATGTAAAGATTTATAAAACTTATGCTCCTTTTTATGTTTAAATTCTTAATTCTTAATTTCTTTAACTTTGACTTTTCTCTCCCCCTTTGACATAAATAAAAAAGAATATCGGGAAGAGAAAAGAATAATTAGTTTAAGCTCCCCCTGAAGAGTAACCCTGCATTTAATGTCTTAGTGTTTCAAAAAGAATTGTTTTACTTAAATTAGGAAATGCCTTGGAAAATACTTAGTGTTTTCAACAAAAACTTAACAAAATTTAGCATTTGAAAATAATTGCTTTGGTAAACACTTAGCTAAATTTGAAAAGCCTTTTATGAAAAAGTATTTAACTTAGTTAATTTTGAAAAAAGGCTATAGAAGTCACTTAGCTAAATTTGAAAAGAAGTTTTAGAAAATACTTAGCTAAATTTTAACAAGCCTTTTGAAAAACACTTAGCTCAATTTGAAATGGTTTTGAAAATACTTAACTCAATTTCAACAAAAATTAGCTAAACTTAATCTTTTGAAACTAATTGTTGTTTGAAAAATGAGCTATTAAAAAGATTTTGACAAACACTTAAAGGTATAAATACTTAATATTTTTTAAAAAATATTGATAAAAGCTTTGCTTAAGTACTTAACTTTAAAAGGATTTTCATAAAAGTTTAACTTAAGTACTTAACTTTGAGAGACAGTTTCTTGCAAAAAAAACTTAGTAAAAGATTTGGATAATTTTAGTGCTTAGTTATGAAAAATGATTATCTAAAAATCCAAGCTTTTAAAAATAAAGTCAATTCAATATCATATCTATTTTAAAGCTGAGTCAGAAATAATTTTTTATTTTAAGTCAAAAATAATTTTTATTTTAAAGGAAAACTAACTTGAAAAGAAAAATTCACTCCCCCTCGATTAATGTCTTAATAAATTCTTAGGGTCCTATAGTCCAAGCATATATTTAAGAATTATTTTCCAAATTTTCCATTTTACTCATTTTAGGTTATCAAGCATGTTTAGCTTATAAGTGAGTATGAGATGGAGTTATCTTTATTTTAAAAAAATATTGATATTTAAAATAAGTTTAAGTTCGAATTTCAAATAAGTGAACATTTAGGATTTTGAAGAATATATTAAAATTTAAATGAGTTTGAATTTCAAATGAGTAAATATTTTAAATTTGATGAATATATTAAAAATTAATTAGCCTTTATTATGATTTGAATCTTAATAATTAAAGAATTAAATAAGATTTTGAAATGATATAGAATTAAATAAGATTTAAGATTCTAAAATTAATTATAGAATTAAAATGATTTCAAATAATTTAAAATGATTTTCAAATTATTTTTAAATAATTTTGAAATAATTTTCAAAAAGATTTTTAAATAAATTTCGAAATGATTTTTAAAATAAATTTTGAAATAATTTTCAAATAGTTTTCAAAATGATTTTAAATAATTTTCAAAAAGATTTTTAAGTAATTTTCGAAATAAATTTTGAAATAATTTTCAAAGAGATTTTTAAGTAATTTTCTAAATGATTTAAAATAAATTTTGAAATAATTTTCAAATAGTTTTCTAAATGATTTTAAATAATTTTCAAAGAGATTTTAAAGTAATTTTCGAAATGATTTAAAATAAATTTTGAAATAATTTTTAAATAGTTTTCACAATGATTTTAAATAATTTTCAAAGAGATTTTTAAATAATTTTCGAAATGATTTTTAAAATAAATTTTGAAATAATTTTTAAAATGATTTTAAAATAATTTTTCAAATATTTTTTTTAAAATGTTTTTTTAAATAATTTTTAAAATTATTTTTAAATAATATTTTAAATTATTTTTAAATTATTTTTAAATAATTTTTCAAATAATTTTTAAAATGATTTTTCAAATAATTTTTAAAATGATTTTTAAAATAATTTTTAAAATGATTTTTTAAATAATTTTTAAAATGATTTTTTAAATAATTTTTTAAATAATTTTCAAGTAATCATTTTAAAATGATTTTTTAAATAATTTTTTAAAATTTAATTTAATTTGATTTTTAATCATTAATTTAATTTAATTTAATTTGATTTTTAATCCTTAATTTAATTTGATTTTTAATCCTTAGTCATATCACCCGATCTAAATTTTAAATCAGGGAATCCTATAATTTTGTGAGATGAATTATGTTCAATTATAGGGTTTGGTTTAACTTTGTGTTAGATTCAAGTTTAGCTTTGGGCTCAACAAATAGGCATTCTTTGGATAAACTTCTGGGCTATGGTGAGTCACATGGATATCATTAAAGTAACCATGCCTTCGAGGTTTTCCAAATAGTCCTATCCACTGAACTTAATACAAAACCTTGGTCTAACTAGTTAGGTTCCATAAAGGGTAGCTTCGGTTAGTTCCACTTAACCAAATGCACCAAGTCGAAGTCATATCTTCCTAGACATGCATAGACTAAGCTTTCCTAACGTACTATCATCCAAAATTTCACCAGTACCATAGATCAAGTTAAACTTGTTCCCTTTTCTATTTAGTTCTAATTACCCTGTCGGGTAGCTTGGTTTGGGTTACTCTGTCGAGTAAATTATTTTTAGAGGTGTCAGTTATTCTGAAGCTTCCTCCTATGTTATTGATTTACGTTTTATTTAAATTAAGTTTAGTAAATAAAAGGTACTTGATTATAGCTTGGTTTGTAGTGTTTAAGTTTTACTTTAGACTTATAACCCAAGTCTAGATTTCGCGATTTAACTAAATTATTAACAATCTTCTCTAATTTATCAATTTTATCTTTTAAAATATTATTTTGTATTTCTAATTTTCTAAGAGTTAATTTTTTATTTTTATTTGAATTAATTTTATTCATTACATTATTAGCATGCATATCTAATTTTGAAGAGAAATCTATACTAGAGAAAGCAGGATTAGTTAAGCTAGTGCAATCATGTGTTGCAAAAACTGGATTTTCGTATAATGTAAATGTACTAACCTTGATTTCTCCCTCTGAATTCTTGGGTCTTCTATCTGGGCATTGTCTTTTGCAGTGACCCATTAGTTTGCATTTGGAGCATTTAATGTGTTTCTTCCCTCTCCTGATCATTTTCTCCTTCTCCTCCGATTGTGTCGGTCGAGTCTTACGAGTGGGGCATTCGTTTCTATAGTGCCCTCTCTCCCTACACTTAAAACAGATTATGAGATATTTACAATTTGAATTTACAATTTTACCTTTTAGATCCGTGATAGGATCCTCCCCCTTGACTGTTGCCATTTCAAATTCTGACTCAGATTCAGATATCTCGTCTTTGGCCATCAATGCTATGATATCGGTTTGCTCTGATTCTTCTGAGTCTGGTTTGGAGGTTGACTCTGAGGATTCAAATTCAGATTCGGACTCAGTTTCTATTCGATCTTCTAACTCTAAAGGGATCTCATAAAGCTTGAGCACTTTCTCCCAAAGCTCCTTAGCATTGTTGAACTTTCCAACTCGATCAAGATCTGAATTTGTTAGTCTACATAGGAGAATGCAAGTTGCTTTTGCATTTGTCTCGAATGTCCTTATTGTTTATGCATCCCACTTGTCACACGTGATGGGTACACCTTCTTCAGTGGGAGGAATAAATCCAATATGGACTATGGTCCATATTTCAGCTTCGGTCTTCAGTTGGTGCTCCACCTGGTCTTTCCAGTATATGAAATTCTCGTCGGACAGAAGTGGTAGGCATGTGGAGTTGTACCCATCTTCATAGGCCATTAAGAAGGAATCTCACAAAATAAAAACAATAAAACTTGTTCCAAGACTTGGTCTTGGATTAGTAGTGCGGGAAAAAGATAGAAATAGGAATTCACAAATTTTGAGAAAAAATAATAAAATAATAAAAAAAATATTATTAAAAAAATATTATTTCAAATTTTACTAAATGTGATATTTTATCAATTCTAATAAGTGGTGAAGAGATGAGAATGAATTTTTCGAAAACAATTTTGGAGGGAAAAAACGAAAGGCGTGGCCCGGACGGGTTGTACCAATTCTAAATGAACGAAAAAAGCAAAGAAAAATGATCGAACGGGTTGTACCAATTCAGAGCAACCCCGCTCTGATACCAATTGTTGGATTGAAAGCGCTAGAAGGGGGGTGGTGAATAGCGCTCGTGGCTATTTCGTTCGATTCGTAAAACACTCGAGTAAAAAACATAGCGGAATTTGTAACGACCACCCTTCTTACTACTACTACTCTCTAAGGATGACCATTACTTAACTACTAACTCTACTTAACCGGTATGATTAAATATCACATAGAAACCCTACCGAAAAATTTCGGCAAAATCTCCCCTGTACCGGTGACCAAATCTATAATACAAACATAGTATACGCAGCCACAGACGGCTGGAACATATTTTCCACAACCACGCAGTAATAAAAATCACAATAAAAACAAAGAAACTACTCTAGTAATAGCAATGACTACCGCACTCCACAAATAATAAAAGAGACAAGCTAGACATGCGGAAATAAACTCAACTACAATCCCAAATTTAATATAACATTAACAGAGAACTAAAAGAAAGTCTTGACAATTTTGCCAGCTACTTCTGGATCTCTCCACAGTCCAGTCACCACACACCTTCATCACCCCCACCATCCTGTCGTCTCCCTTTATATCTTAGCTTTTCCTTTATCTGCGGTAGGAGGAAAAAAACAAAAGATCTATAAGCGAAAACGCTTAGTAAGTACTAATCTATCTCACAAAAACATCGAAGTGCATAAAAAGAATGCAACAATACTAAAACTGAAATGCTAAAAGCAAAGCTGCATGTACCCATGGTATACAAAAATAAAACTGAATACTAAACATGCTCACTAACTGACAGGAAAGTAATGAAACAACTACTGTAAGCTTAGAATTAAAGAACTAAACTTTTATTGATTCTAAGCATAAAACTTGTTTCATTTTCTTATATCTTTATACCAGAAATTAATCTTTTAATTTCTCTTTTACCTTATTCTTTTCTTCTTGCTTTACTTATACTAGAAATTAATATTTTAATTTCTCTTTCACTTTCTTCTTCTTGTTCTTCTTTTCTTTTCTTTTCTTTTCTTCTTTGGGCCCAGGCTTAGTACCATCTTTGTTTTGCGCGCTCTCTAATAGTGACTGGGGTAGCGAGCCTCTAGCCCTATGAGGATAAAGACCTCGGTCTTACCAGGGCCAAGACCTCGGAATTGGTCACCTGGATTTGTTTAACGACAACCTCGGAAGTCGGGTACTAGCCTCTTACTTTAATTTACTTGTTATCTCTTTTTAACTAGACTTTAGTCTTTTTCTTTACTCATGCTTCTTATAATCCTTTATTAGAGCATATTAGAATCCTATAGATATATCTAACAAGTATAGGATTACAACTAACCAAGCATGCTATAAAATAACACAAAGGAAAGCAAATCTGAACTCCCTAAGCATGTTATAAAATAGAGCAAAGGAAAGCTAACCGTATGCTTCAATTTAAAGGCTATTAGACGCAAATGAACACATATACCATCTGCTACTTTAAGAGAAAAGAGTTGCTACTGTAAAGGACTAAAACATAATGCACAACAAACCCGAATGCATGTATACTAGCAAAATTCTGTACTTGTTAGCTTAATAAAATTCTGCATTATCATTTAATACAATCTGCATGCCATACGAAACTAAAGTACCTACAAATAACATGGTACAACAAGGAAGTCTACTAACTGCATGCTAAGAGGCAACCGAAGCTATTCCTAATGCTGTACAAAACCGAAGCAAGGAAAACAAGCCACTAGACAGCACAAAAGAAGTCTAACCAGACCTACTAATATAGAGTTGTTCCTTTCAAGTTTTACAGGGAAATTATGGCAAGAAATGCTCTAATCTGCATGGTATAAAAACAAACAGCATTGGCAGAACATGCTATCACCTAACTGTATCAGGAAAATTACAGCATAAGCAAGAAATGCTGTAACCTGCTCTAATCTGCATGGTATAAAGAACAAACAGCATTGGCAGAACATGCTATCCAAAAAAACTAAACCTAATCATTCATATTCTTCCTTTATGTCTCACGGCAGAAAGCTAAAAGGACCCAAAAATCTCTACAACATGCTTCGAGTTCAAAATGAACAAAGAACCCGATTTCTCAATCTTAACATGTTGTGCTCGTATAAAGGAGAGGTCAAACTTGCTGTGCCGCCACATACTAAGGTCTAGGGTTCATGCTAGGCCTCGGAAGCAAAGGAAGAATCAAAAAGGAGAATAATTGCACTTATACAAGCTTGCTGTGATGTACAACTATTTGTGCCAAATTGAATCGTAGTCAATTGCAGGAAAACTTAACTGTAACTGAAAAAGCTAAGCACCCTAAGTACTCAATGCAACCTAGGGTTCATGTAAAGCTCACGAAAATCTTCAAATTACAGCCGACGGTAAAGGATGAGCAAATCGATTCTAGGGTTCGTGCAAAGCTTCGGAAACCAGAAATTCAGGAAATAAGGAAACGAAACCGAAAGATCGGAGCAACTCCTACCACAGGTGAGTAGTACTTACCTAGCTTTTAGAACTTACAACCGGAGAAGAAAAGAGGCTTCTAGGGTTCGGGTAGCTCAATCTTCCCGCGACTCCTTGCGTCCCCGTGCTCTCCTCGACGAAGAACTCGTGAAGATGGACAGAACTCCTCGGGTTGGACCTTGGCCGGTCACCGGAAAACAATCCCGAGCTCCCTTTTGCCTTCCGCCCGAGCCCGCCGTCGCACACGCAGAAGGGGAAGAAGAAACGGGATTTTAGGTCACGGGTCAGAACTTAGGTTCTCTTCTTATAACTAGGGTTTCCTATTACTAACTATACCTTAAATATCTATCTCTACTTATTTGGTTAACAAAAACCGCGTAGCTCAACTGGTTTGGGCCGGTTTTGCTTAAAGCCCAGCTCATGGGTTCGAATCCCAGCCGCACACTTTTATTCCTCTTTTATTCAAAACGCTCTAACTATAGCTTAAATATATTCCACCTCTTATATAATTAACAAAGCTTTCGTAGACCGGTTGGTTGACTGCGCTTTGACTAAGTCAGGGCTGGCGGATTCGAGTCTCGGCTGCCACTATTTTCCTTACTATTTATTCTTATTCCTAACTACTACTTATATACATATTGCTCCATATATAATTAACAAAAACTCACTGGCTCAGATGGTCGAGCTTCGTCCGGTTGGGTCGTGTCTGACCCGAGGTCACGGGTTCGAGCCTCGCCTTCAACGATTTTTGTCAAGATTTCTTTCTTTTTGTAAACATACTAAACGACCTCCAAAAATTACGTAAAAATACTCTAAAAATCTCTAGAATATTTTAAAAGCATTTTCAAATATTTTTATGGACATTTGGAACTCGAAATAGGGAAAATTGGGTCGTTACAGAATTAGAAACAAACACATAGAAAGAACACGAGGATTTACTTGGTTCGGAGCCTTGAGCGACTCCTACTCCAAGGCCCGCGATCGTTGATCGCTTTCGGTGGGCAACAACTATAATATCGTCAATAGTACAAGTATGAAATGAGTACAAAAAATCTAAGCAATACCGACAATAAAATTTACAGAAATCAGAGCGTTGAGTTGTCGGAAACTTGTCACAGCTTAGCTGGAGCCTCTCGTTAGCAGGACGTTGTAGATGGATCGTTTGGAACTTGATTAATGAGGTTGCTGCTCGAGAGGTTCTTTTATACAGTGCTGGAGGCGCCTCCAATGCCATCCAAGGCGCCTCTAACGAGCCGATTCAGCCGCGTAGATCAGCACAAACTCCTTCTACGCTTATCCTCCTCAAGGCGCCTTAAGGTCAGTCCAAGGCACCTTGAACCCAGCTCTAAGGCGCCTTCAAGCCCATCTAAGGTGCCTTCAGCTTCTCTTCACTGACTTCTTCTGGCTCGCACCCGAGGAGCCTCCAAGCTCCATAGAGACGCCTCGGACACTGTTCATCCGAGCCTAACTTGTGTTTTTGGTACCTGCAAAATGTGTTAGTCCTAAAATACCTACAACACAGAGTTAGTACATAATAATAATATGACGAATTAAGTGATTGACAGTCATCGGACTGTCCGGGTCTGACTTTGGATTTTCGACCGAAAACCCTAGGTCGATCCGACGCCTACTGTTCCCTCTACGGGGAACGCATCTTCACCTACTCCCCTCAAGAAAGATTACCTGGTGTCAGTCCGGTCCTCCAGACCGACTGGACTTTCCGCCTAGGGTTACCACCCCCTAGAACCTAGGGTTACCGCCCCCTATGGTTTTTCTCCACCTAGGGTTACCACCCCCTAGGACCTAAGGTTACCCCCCTTAGGATTTTCCTCCACCTAGGGTTACCACCCCCAGGACCTAAGGTTACCCCCCCCCCCCCCTCTCCCTTAGGATTTCTCCTTCACCTAGGGTTGCCACCCCCTAAGACCTAGGGTTACCACCCCCTAGGATTTTTCCTCAACCTAGGGTTACCACCCCCTAGGACCTAAGGTTACCGCCTCTTAGGATTTTCCACCTGCCTAACCGTAGTTAGGACTTTCCTGCACACTTGTTTAAGCTCATTAGATAACAAAACAACTTAACTTGAACCCTTTGACATAATCAAAACACCAGTTTGATCGTCGGATGCTTCCCGCACCAACATCATATACTATCCTATACTCATTGTCCATCAGCATGCATTCGCTGGAAGCTAAAGCAACTATCCTTAAGCACAAAACAAAGATGATCCCTATGAAATCCTGTTACGGTTAACCCTTTTCACTAGGGCGCCTCGGTAGATCACAAGGACACAACTCTAATTGATGTTATCAAAGATAGAATTAAGGAGCTTAGTTTAGTCTCTTACTTCCTTGTAGAAGAGTCGCCTCTTCTTTCAAGGAAGTATCCTAGATGTCCGTGAACGGATTACCCCTGTCACTAGGGCCCCTCGGGTGTACAATCTAATGTATTCCCTCTACGAGGTTGGCAATTCCTACACAATCAATCAACACGACATCGGGTGTTTAGATTAATTCTTTATTTATGTAAATTGTAATATGATGTGTTTTCTTATTCATTGAAAATTGAAAATTAGTCCAATAGTCTTCTTATATACATTGTCAGCTCTTCTTATTAAATGTCATTTGGTTTTAATCAAATTTTTATTAGAAAACTTTTCAAAAAAATCTAACATAATATATTGTTACTCTTGAAATTGCAAAGTACCAAATCATAGCTATAGAGAATTTTTAGATGGTAGCTTGGCATCATGACTTCACTATTGCCTCTTTCCAAAATGGCCTAAACTTTAAAGAAATTTGGAAGTTTTTTTTTATTTTAATTTTTGTGATGAATGTAGATTTGAATTATTGAGTTAATATTCAATTTTAATACTTTGCAAGTATAATAAAAGAATATTGAAAATACCTCCTAAATATATGTCTGGAGCTCAAAAGAGAAAAATAAAACAAAGGGAGGAGGCATTAATTCAAAGTCAAGCCAGTGATATTAACAAATATTTTATTAGAAGTGGCATGATAGAAACAGAGGAATTAGGGGATAATTTGGTGATTGAAGAATAAAGTCATAATGAAAATGAAGAATTAGTTGAGGCTACCAATTTGATCTGAGTTGAATGAAAACTTAGAAGAAGACTCTCAACATGAAAAATTAAATTCAACAATGAATTTGGTGGACCTTGAAAATTAGAATAATATCAGTCAAAAATTGAGATTTTACTTAATAGAAATTGGTCCAAATAGAGTGAATGATTTTTTTTCCTAAGGATAGTAATAATAAACATTTTGATTCATTGCATTATACACGGGTAATGGCAAATGGACAAACAATAAATAGAAGATGACTTGTATATTCTATTTCATTGGATAAAATATTTTGCTTCTGCTGCAAGTTGTTCAAGATGGAACAAATGATGAGTAGAATAAGAAATTTGGATAATAATGGATACAAAGATTGGCGTAATATTCATAGAAGTCTTAGACAACATGAAGCTGTTGGAACCCTAAGGTTGTTTTGGTGTGATCAACAAGTTAAGTTAGGTCCTAGTATATTTTAACCTTGTATCTAAGTGTGTAGGAACTTAGGAGCACAGGGAGTCAAGCGAAAGACGCAGCTAGCGAGAAGGATGACACGTGGTGCGTCTGAGGGACGAGGCGCTGCGGAAGAGTACATCGGCGAACGTGAAGGAAGCGTGCAGTGGTTCCGAGGGACGAGAAGCCGGAGCGGAAGACTGCTCGAGGAGCAAGAGACGCAGTTACCGAGAAGGTCGGCACGGGGTGCGACCGAGAGACGAAGAGTCGTGGATGAGTACGCTGGCGGACGAGAAGGAAGCACGCAGCATTTCCGAGGGACGAGAAGTCAGAGCAGAAGCATGCTCAAGAAAGCCGGAAGTTGGGTTCGAGTGAGCCCTATTCAGGATGGCTGAGATCACACAAGGAAGGGGAGCCAGAGAGGAAGACCCGAACCGAGGCAAGCTGGACCGGAGCATAGAGCTCAAACCGAAAAAGTCAATCGGAGTTTACTTTGGGGTTTTGGGCGCCCGGACCCATTCTGGGCGATCGGAACAATCCGGGGCGCTCGGAACCCTTCCAAGTGCTCGGACCGAATTTTTATCCAAATTTCAGTCAAAATAGATCCGTGCAAAGGGGATAAAGTTTTATCCCCCCAGGGCGCCCAGAACCCTTCGAGGCGCCCCGACCAAGGCTATAAATATAGCCTTGGTCCAAAAGCTTTACATCATCTCAAGAATTGCATATTCCAACACTTGTGCGCTTTATTTCTACTTTAGCTTCTGTTCTTTGTGTTTTCACTACTGTAAGAGGCTTATCCGCCTGAAGGAGATTATAGTGCAACTCATTACTTGAATTAACAACCTCTCCGGTTGTAACTAAGTAAATATCCTTGTGCCTCTACTTTCTGTTTTATTATCTTTTATTTAACTTTATGCAAGTGTTTCTTTAAAAGATCGAGAAGTGTTGTTCTTTTTATTTTGCAGGCTATTCAACCTCCCTTCTAGCCAACCTCCCTTCTAGCCAGCTCAACGCAATCCAACAAGTGGTATCAGAGCACCAGGACGCCTCAGGAGGACTAACCGCCGACTGAAGCAATGAGATGGCTGGAGCTAACATCTATCCCCCAACATTCGAGGGAGAGTTCGCTTTTTGGAAGCGACGGATGGAGGTTTATTTTAAAACCGATTTTAATTTTTTATTAATAATGACATATCGTTTTGAAATGCCCAAAAGCAAAGAAGGAGAAGAACTTGAGGAGCATCAATGGACTGACGAGCAGCGCGACGAATTCATAACAAACAGGAAGGTTGAGTCTTGCCTTTTAAGCGTACTACCTGCACAGGATATTGATAGAGTCAGGAAATAAAAAAGCGCAAAAGAACTTTGGGAAAAGTTCTTGAAGCTCTACGAAGAACCACTTGAAGTCGAATCCAACTCCTCGATGGGCACCGAACCACTGTCAGAACAATCCGAGACAGAGGAAATTGTCGGAACAACACTCACCACCGAGTATCTACCAGAAGACACAATCAGCTCTTCCTCAATAAGCATCGAGAGCATCGATGAAAGGGGAGCAACGTCGGAAGAAAACAACTCAACAGGGGAAGAGTCAACAACCGAAAAGGTAAGTCAGGTATGGTTTTCACCTCCTGACCAATTACTTAATTCGATCAATAAATTGTTGAAAAAATTTTACAAATCAGAAAATATATTATTAAAATATTTTTGTAGGTTAGAAATTAAAAATAAAACATAGAATAGTGAGTTAAAAGAAACAACCTATCGATTAAAGGATTTCGACAAACTAACAATAGAAAATGACATGTTAAAGGATCGAATACAATTTTCTGTATGTTCAAAATTTTCTTCTTAAGATTTAAGAAATTATGATAAATTAAAATGGAAATTTAAACATCATTAGCTTGAACTATTAATTAGATTTAGAACTTTCAGTGAGAAAATTAGACATTAAATTTCTTTATGAAGTTTTATTTAAGAAAGTGGTTGTTGCTCTAATAATCAAGAAGGCCTAGTGCGTCGCCACTGGAGGGCAGATCCTTTGGACCACTTTTTGCGGTCCAGGGGATGGTCCCTTTGCATGTATTGGTGGGATGGATAGCCCCCACTTATAAAACTGGCGGGGACCATTTATCTCCACCAATGTATACAAAGGGACCATCCCCTAAACCGCAAAAAGCGGTCCAGAGGATCCGGTTCCTGGTCACTGTTTGGAAGTCAAAATATTGAAAGAAAATGTTTAATTAACTTTATGATAAAAAGCATTAAGATTGAAATTTAATAATGCTTTAAAAAGTTATTTTAAAATTATTTTTTTAAAATTTCTCAAAAATATTTTTATGCTTAGAAAATTTTTCTTGTATAAAACTTCCACTTAGAAAAATTCTCAAAAAAATTTTTTTTTCCTAAGTTAAAATTGTAGGATTGAAAAGAATTTAGATATCTCCACAATAGCATGATATTATCCACTTTGGGCCTAAGCCCTCATGGTTTTGCTCTTGGGCTCTCCCCAAAAGGCCTTATGCCAATGAAGATATCTTTTCTCTTATAAACACATGATCTTTCCCATGTGTTTCCAATATGGGACTATGTTTGTAACCTTGCAACCCCAACAAAAATTTCTTCTGAAATTAGAATTTTTTTTTTTTGAAAATTTTCTTACGTAAAGTTTTACTTAGAAAATTCTCAAAGAAAAACTAGAAACTTTTTCAATTGAAAATTATTGAAAATTTTTTTTTAAAGTTTTGTCATTTAGTCTTCCGCTGCTAGTTAATTGTAAGTTTTGAGTTCTCTGAGAGATTTAGGAATTACTATCAACATGTGAATAAGGATAGTTAAGTAAAGTTAGTAGTCCAGTAGCACTCTGCCCTCTCAGACCAGTAGCGAGGAGGGTGGGGTGTTACAAGTTGGTATCAGAGCAGTTCCTATTCTCCAGCATCACACATCAGCACCAACCATGCTGTCTTCAAGTAAGAAAGTATTTAAGTTTTCCTTTTATGCTTTCTTTATTATTTGCAGTATGGAGTAATTGCTTAAATGCACTTTAGTAAGATAGAAGTTTTGTCTCTCTTATATTCATATACATAAGTATGTTTAGAAAGGATAGAGAAGAAGATATCAAGCCTTCCAAGGACCCCTAATGGGTACGATGCGATATGAATAATAGAGGACCGAGAAGTTAAGAGACTAAGGAACAAAGAGTACCATTAGTGAAAGTCATTTAGAACCAGAAGCATGAGGAAGTTACTTAGGAGCGTGAGGACAGTATGAGACAGAGATATCCAGAATTATTCTAAGTTCGAAAACGAACTTTTTATAAGGTAGGAAGAATTGTAACACCCCAAATTTCCTCAATTAGAGTCCTAAAAGTAATTTAAAAATATTTAAAAATACTATAGAAATATTCTAGGGATTTTTAGAAATTTTTAGAGTATTTTTATGTAATTTTTGGAGGTCGTTGGGTATTTTTACAAAACGAAGGAAGTTTCGACAAAAAAATGTCCAAGCCGAGAATTGAACCTATGACCTTTGACTCAGTCAAAACCCAGCTGACCAAGTGTGCAAACGGATTTTTCTGTTTAGAAAAGGTAGCAAATTTATTTAAGATAGTTAACAGAATATTGGATTATAAAAGGGATAAGTTAATCTTGGATTTGTTTGTTTAGAAAAGGTAGCGAATTTATTTAAGATAGTTAACAGAATATTATAAAAGGGATAAGTTGATGTTGGATTTGTTTGTTTAGAAAAAGTAGCGAATTTATTTAAGATAATTAATAGAATATTGGATTATAAAAGGAATAAGTTGATGTTGGATTTGTCTGTTTAGAAAAGATAGCGAATTTATTTAAGGAGTTAACAGAAATATTAAGTTATAAAAAAGGATAAGTTGATGCTCTATTTTCCCGTGACTTAAACCATTCTCTCCTTCTCTTCTGCATATGATGACGGAGCTCGGGCAGAAAACGAAAGGGAGTTAGGGCATCATCTCCGGCGGCCGGCCAAGGTCCTAGAAGCCCTTTTTGTTCGGTTGTGAGTCCAAGAAGCAAGGTAAGTGCTTCTCACCTGCAGTAGGAGTAGTTTCAGACCTTTGTTCTTCTTGAATTCGAAGCATAAGAAGCGCTTATAGTGCAGATTTTTAATTAAGCCTATAGTGCAGATTTTAATTAAGCTTATAGTGCAGATTTTTATATAGACTTATAGTGTAGATTTTAATTAAGCCTATAGTGCAGATTTTAATTAAGCTTATAGTGCAGATTTTTAATTAGGCTTATAGTGCAGATTTTAATTAAGCATATAGTGCAGATTTTTAATTAAGCTTATAGTGCAGATTTTAATTAAACCTATAGTGCAGATTTTAATTAAGTTTATAGTGCAGATTTTTAATTAAGCCTATAGTGCAGATTTTAATTAAGCTTATAGTGCAGATTTTTATGTAGGCTTATAGTGCAGATTTTAATTAAGCTGGTAGTGTAGATTTTTAATTAAGCCTATAGTGCAGATTTTTAATTAAGCTTATAGTGCAGATTTTTATGTAGGCTTATAGTCCAGATTTCTTAGAGCTTAAAATGCAGATTTCTTTAGAGCTTGTAGTGCAGATTTTTGGTGGAATTTGTAGTGCAGATTTTTGGTGGAACTTGTAGTACAGATTTTTGGTGGAACTTATAGTGCAGTTTTTAAAGACAAAGATTATAGTGTAGTTTGGTTAAGTATTATAGTGCAGAATTTATGTTTGCATAGTATGCAGAAATAGTGTAGCATAGAATGTAAAATCTTGATTAGTATAGTATGCAGAATTTTGACTAGCATAGTATGCAGATTTTAGATAAGCTTAGTATGCAGATTTTAGATAACCTTAGTATGCAGATTTTAGATAAGCTTAGTATGCATATTTTAGATAAGCTTAATAGGCAGATTTTAGTTAAGCTTAATATGCAGATTTCTGTTTAAACTTGTATGCAGATTTTGTTTAAGCATTTCAGTATTAGAATTTGTTTAAACATTTCAGTTTTGTAAAAAGCATTCTTTTAAAGAAAAGTATAAGAAAGATAAAGAAAAGAAAGAAAAGGCCGAGGCCTTAAGTAGATCCCAAAGTCAAGACTTTAGGGGTTTTAGGCACACAAGGTGCCTATTAAAATGCCAAGGCATTTAAAGAAGAAGTAATTAAGATTATAAGTATTTTACTTTTAAGAAGAGGCTAGTACCCGACTTCCGAGGTTGTCGTTAAACAAATCCAGGTGTCCAATTCCGAGGTCTTGGCCCTGGTAGACCGAGGTCTGCTCTTTTAGGATTGGTGGCTCGCTACCCCAACCTATTAGGGAACGCGCATAAGATGGTACTATGCCTGGGCCCAAGAAGAAGTTGATTATTATTTTGAAGTATTATAAGTATAAGTTTTTGAACAAGTAAAACGAGTTTTACATAAACATAAAGTATTAAAGATTAAGTTAGAACAAATGAAATAAGTTTCATATAGTTCTGAAAATCAGTAAGTTTAGTTCTTTATTCTACCATGTTTATCTAGTGGATGAGTAGTTTTCATGTTTACCTATTAGATGAGTAGCATGATTAGCTATTAGAATTACATGAGTAGATTCCTTAGCTTTTCTTTGCTATTAGTTTGACATGAGCAGTTATGTTTATGCTTTATTTCTTTTTAGAGCATATAGTTTCTAGTTCTTTTCGTATACATGCACATTCGTGATTTTGTAAGTTAGATAGCGCTTACTAAGCAAATTTTGCTTATAGATTGCACTTTCTCTTACTGCAGATAAAGGAAAGGAAAAGTTATAGCAAAGGAAGGCGACAAGGAGGTGCGGATGGATGTGTGATGCTTGGACTATAGAAGCCTTGGGACCTAGCATAAGAATTTATTAAGATTGTCATTTATTAAGAATGTATTAGATGAGTCATTTAGTCTTCCGCTGCTAGTTAATTGTAAGTTTTGAGTTCTCCGAGAGTTTTAGGAATTACTATCAACATGTGAATAAGGATAGTTAAGTAAAGTTAGTAGTCCAGTAGCGCTCCACCCTCTCAGACCAGTAGCGAGGAGGGTGGGGTGTTACAAGTTGGTATCAGAGCAGTTCCTATTCTCCAGCATCACACATCAGCACCAACCATGCTGTCTTCAAGTAAGAAAGTATTTAAGTTTTCCTTTTATGCTTTCTTTATTATTTGCAGTATGGAGTAATTGCTTAAATGCACTTTAGTAAGATAGAAGTTTTGTCTCTCTTATATTCATATACATAAGTATGTTTAGAAAGGATAGAGAAGAAGATATCAAGCCTTCCAAGGACCCCTAATGGGTACGATGCGATATGAATAATAGAGGACCAAGAAGTTAAGAGACTAAGGAACAAAGAGTACCATTAGTGAAAGTCATTTAGAACTAGAAGCATGAGGAAGTTACTTAAGAGCGTGAGGACAGTATGAGACAGAGATATCCAGAATTATTCTAAGTTCGAGGACGAACTTTTTATAAGGTAGGGAGAATTGTAACACCCCAAATTTCCTCAATTAGAGTCCTAAAATTAATTTAAAAATATTTAAAAATGCTATAGAAATATTCTAGGGATTTTTAGAAATTTTTAGAGTATTTTTATGTAATTTTTGGAGGTCGTTTGGTATTTTTACAAAACGAAGGAAATTTCGACAAAAAAATGTCCAAGCCGAGAATTGAACCTATGACCTTTGACTCGGTCAAAACCCAGCTGACCAGGTGTGCAAACGGATTTTTCTGTTTAGAAAAGGTAGCGAATTTATTTAAGATAGTTAACAGAATATTGGATTATAAAAGGGATAAGTTAATCTTGGATTTGTTTGTTTAGAAAAGGTAACGAATTTATTTAAGATAGTTAACAGAATATTATAAAAGGGATAAGTTGATGTTAGATTTGTTTGTTTAGAAAAAGTAGTGAATTTATTTAAGATAATTAACAGAATATTGGATTATAAAAGGGATAAGTTGATATTGGATTTGTCTGTTTAGAAAAGATAGCGAATTTATTTAAGGAGTTAACAGAAATATTAAGTTATAAAAAGGGATAAGTTGATGCTCTGTTTTCCCGTGACTTAAACCATTCTCTCCTTCTCTTCTGCATATGATGGCGGAGCTCGGGCAGAAAACGAAAGGGAGTTAGGGCATCATCTCCGGCGACCGGCCAAGGTCCTAGAAGCCCTTTTTGTTCGGTTGTGTGTCCAAGAAGCAAGGTAAGTGCTTCTCACCTGCAGTAGGAGTAGTTTCAGACCTTTGTTCTTCTTGAATTCGAAGCATAAGAAGCGCTTATAGTGCAGATTTTTAATTAAGCCTATAGTGCAGATTTTAATTAAGCTTATAGTGCAGATTTTTATGTAGGCTTATAGTGTAGATTTTAATTAAGCCTATAGTGCAGATTTTAATTAAGCTTATAGTGCAGATTTTTAATTAGGCTTATAGTGCAGATTTTAATTAAGCATATAGTGCAGATTTTTAATTAAGCTTATAGTGCAGATTTTAATTAAACCTATAGTGCAGATTTTAATTAAGTTTATAGTGTAGATTTTTAATTAAGCCTATAGTGCAGATTTTAATTAAGCTTATAGTGCAGATTTTTATGTAGGCTTATAGTGCAGATTTTAATTAAGCTGGTAGTGTAGATTTTTAATTAAGCCTATAGTGCAGATTTTTAATTAAGCTTATAGTGCAGATTTTTATGTAGGCTTATAGTCCAGATTTCTTAGAGCTTAAAATGCAGATTTCTTTAGAGCTTGTAGTGCAGATTTTTGGTGGAATTTATAGTGCAGATTTTTGGTGGAACTTGTAGTACAGATTTTTGGTGGAACTTATAGTGCAGTTTTTAAAGACAAAGATTATAGTGTAGTTTGGTTAAGTATTATAGTGCAGAATTTATGTTTGCATAGTATGCAGAAATAGTGTAGCATAGAATGTAAAATCTTGATTAGTATAGTATGCAGAATTTTGACTAGCATAGTATGCAGATTTTAGATAAGCTTAGTATGCAGATTTTAGATAAGCTTAGTATGCAGATTTTAGATAAGCTTAATAGGCAGATTTTAGTTAAGCTTAATATGCAGATTTCTGTTTAAACTTGTATGCAGATTTTGTTTAAGCATTTCAGTATTAGAATTTGTTTAAACATTTCAGTTTTGTAAAAAGCATTCTTTTAAAGAAAAGTATAAGAAAGATAAAGAAAAGAAAGAAAAGGCCAAGGCCTTAAGTAGATCCCAAAGACAAGACTTTAGGGGTTTTAGGCACACAAGGTGCCTATTAAAATGCCAATGCATTTAAAGAAGAAGTAATTAAGATTATAAGTATTTTACTTTTAAGAAGAGGCTAGTACCCGACTTCCGAGGTTGTCGTTAAACAAATCCAGGTGTCCAATTCCGAGGTCTTGGCCCTGGTAGACCGAGGTCTGCTCTTTTAGGATTGGTGGCTCGCTACCCCAACCTATTAGGGAACGCGCATAAGATGGTACTATGCCTGGGCCCAAGAAGAAGTTGATTATTATTTTGAAGTATTATAAGTATAAGTTTTTGAACAAGTAAAACGAGTTTTACATAAACATAAAGTATTAAAGATTAAGTTAGAACAAATGAAATAAGTTTCATATAGTTCTAAAAATCAGTAAGTTTAGTTCTTTATTCTACCATGTTTATCTAGTGGATGAGTAGATTTCATGTTTACCTATTAGATGAGTAGCATGATTAGCTATTAGAATTACATGAGTAGATTCCTTAGCTTTTCTTTGCTATTAGTTTGACATGAGCAGTTATGTTTATGCTTTATTTCTTTTTAGAGCATATAATTTCTAGTTCTTTTCGTATACATGCACATTCGTGATTTTGTGAGTTAGATAGCGCTTACTAAGCAAATTTTGCTTATAGATTGCACTTTCTCTTACTGCAGATAAAGGAAAGGAAAAGTTATAGCAAAGGAAGGCGACAAGGAGGTGCGGATGGATGTGTGATGCTTGGACTATAGAAGCCTTGGGACCTAGCATAAGAATTTATTAAGATTGTCATTTATTAAGAATGTATTAGATGAGCCATTTAGTCTTCCGCTGCTAGTTAATTGTAAGTTTTGAGTTCTCCGAGAGTTTTAGGAATTACTATCAACATGTGAATAAGGATAGTTAAGTAAAGTTAGTAGTCCAGTAGCGCTCCGCCCTCTCAGACCAGTAGCGAGGAGGGTGGGGTGTTACAAGTTGGTATCAGAGCAGTTCCTATTCTCCAGCATCACACATCAACACCAACCATGCTGTCTTCAAGTAAGAAAGTATTTAAGTTTTCCTTTTATGCTTTCTTTATTATTTGCAGTATGGAGTAATTGCTTAAATGTACTTTAGTAAGATAGAAGTTTTGTCTCTCTTATATTCATATACATAAGTATGTTTAGAAAGGATAGAGAAGAAGATATCAAGCCTTCCAAGGACCCCTAATGGGTACAATGCGATATGAATAATAGAGGACCGAGAAGTTAAGAGACTAAGGAACAAAGAGTACCATTAGTGAAAGTCATTTAGAACCAGAAGCATGAGGAAGTTACTTAGGAGCGTGAGTACAGTATGAGACAGAGATATCCAGAATTATTCTAAGTTCGAGGACGAACTTTTTATAAGGTAGGGAGAATTGTAACACCCCAAATTTCCTCAATTAGAGTCTTAAAAGTAATTTAAAAATATTTAAAAATGCTATAGAAATATTCTATGGATTTTTAGAAAATTTTAGAGTATTTTTATGTAATTTTTGGAGATCGTTTGGTATTTTTACAAAACGAAGGAAGTTTCGACAAAAAAATGTCCAAGCCGAGAATTGAACCTATGACCTTTGACTCGGTCAAAACCCAACTGACCAGGTGTGCAAACGGATTTTTCTGTTTAGAAAAGGTAGCGAATTTATTTAAGATAGTTAACAGAATATTGGATTATAAAAGGGATAAGTTAATCTTAGATTTGTTTGTTTAGAAAAGGTAACGAATTTATTTAAGATAGTTAACAGAATATTATAAAAGGGATAAGTTGATGTTGGATTTTTTTGTTTAGAAAAAGTAGCGAATTTATTTAAGATAATTAACAGAATATTGGATTATAAAAGGGATAAGTTGATGTTGGATTTGTCTGTTTAGAAAAGATAGCGAATTTATTTAAGGAGTTAACAGAAATATTAAGTTATAAAAAGGGATAAGTTGATGCTCTGTTTTCCCGTGACTTAAACCATTCTCTCCTTCTCTTCTGCATATGATGGCGGAGCTCGGGCAGAAAACGAAAGGGAGTTAGGGCATCATCTCCGGCGACCGGCCAAGGTCCTAGAAGCCCTTTTTGTTCGGTTGTGTGTCCAAGAAGCAAGGTAAGTGCTTCTCACCTGCAGTAGGAGTAGTTTCAGACCTTTGTTCTTCTTGAATTCGAAGCATAAGAAGCGCTTATAGTGCAGATTTTTAATTAAGCCTATAGTGCAGATTTTAATTAAGCTTATAGTGCAGATTTTTATGTAGGCTTATAGTGTAGATTTTAATTAAGCCTATAGTGCAGATTTTAATTAAGCTTATAGTGCAGATTTTTAATTAGGCTTATAGTGCAGATTTTAATTAAGTATATAGTGCAGATTTTTAATTAAGCTTATAGTGCAGATTTTAATTAAACCTATAGTGCAGATTTTAATTAAGTTTATAGTGCAGATTTTTAATTAAGCATATAGTGCAGATTTTAATTAAGCTTATAGTGCAGATTTTTATGTAGGCTTATAGTGCAGATTTTAATTAAGCTTGTAGTGTAGATTTTTAATTAAGCCTATAGTGCAGATTTTTAATTAAGCTTATAGTGCAGATTTTTATGTAGGCTTATAATCCAGATTTCTTAGAGCTTAAAATGCAGATTTCTTTAGAGCTTGTAGTGCAGATTTTTGGTGGAATTTATAGTGCAGTTTTTTGGTGGAACTTGTAGTACAGATTTTTGGTGGAACTTATAGTGCAGTTTTTAAAGACAAAGATTATAGTGTAGTTTGGTTAAGTATTATAGTGCAGAATTTATGTTTGCATAGTATGCAGAAATAGTATAGCATAGAATGTAAAATCTTGATTAGTATAGTATGCAGAATTTTGACTAGCATAGTATGCAGATTTTAGATAAGCTTAGTATGCAGATTTTAGATAAGCTTAGTAGGCAGATTTTAGTTAAGCTTAATATGCAGATTTCTGTTTAAACTTGTATGCAGATTTTGTTTAAGCATTTCAGTATTAGAATTTATTTAAACATTTCAGTTTTGTAAAAAGCATTCTTTTAAAGAAAAGTATAAGAAAGATAAAGAAAAGAAAGAAAAGGCCAAGGCCTTAAGTAGATCCCAAAGACAAGACTTTAGGGGTTTTAGGCACACAAGGTGTCTATTAAAATGCCAAGGCATTTAAAGAAGAAGTAATTAAGATTATAAGTATTTTACTTTTAAGAAGAGGCTAGTACCCGACTTCCGAGGTTGTCGTTAAACAAATCCAGGTGTCCAATTCCGAGGTCTTGGCCCTGGTAGACCGAGGTCTGCTCTTTTAGGATTGGTGGCTCGCTACCCCAACCTATTAGGGAACGCGCATAAGATGGTACTATGCCTGGGCCCAAGAAGAAGTTGATTATTATTTTGAAGTATTATAAGTATAAGTTTTTGAACAAGTAAAACGAGTTTTACATAAACATAAAGTATTAAAGATTAAGTTAGAACAAATGAAATAAGTTTCATATAGTTCTGAAAATCAGTAAGTTTAGTTCTTTATTCTACCATGTTTATCTAGTGGATGAGTAGTTTTCATGTTTACCTATTAGATGAGTAGCATGATTAGCTATTAGAATTACATGAGTAGATTCCTTAGCTTTTCTTTGCTATTAGTTTGACATGAGCAGTTATGTTTATGCTTTATTTCTTTTTAGAGCATATAGTTTCTAGTTCTTTTCGTATACATGCACATTCGTGATTTTGTGAGTTAGATAGCTCTTAGTAAGCAAATTTTGCTTATAGATTGCACTTTCTCTTACTGTAGATAAAGGAAAGGAAAAGTTATAGCAAAGGAAGGCGACAAGGAGGTGCGGATGGATGTGTGATGCTTGGACTATAGAAGCCTTGGGACCTAGCATAAGAATTTATTAAGATTGTCATTTATTAAGAATGTATTAGATGAGTCATTTAGTCTTCCGCTGCTAGTTAATTGTAAGTTTTGAGTTCTCCGAGAGTTTTAGGAATTACTATCAACATGTGAATAAGGATAGTTAAGTAAAGTTAGTAGTCCAGTAGCGCTCCGCCCTCTCAGACCTGTAGCGAGGAGGGTGGGGTGTTACAGAATGTAGGCGTTCTGAACCAACGGAGTTAGTGTTGCTAGTGTTGCTTATTTTATTTCCATTGAGTAACGAACATTTAATTAAGCTTTGCACTCAAGATTTTGATTTGTGTATTTCAGACATCAGCTATTCACTACCCCCTCCTCTAGCTGTTGTGTCAATCCTACATATCATACATGAACAAATATACACCTATATGAGATTCTCTTGTGGTGCAGGATCTCCCTACTAACTCAATCTTTGTTTTCTGTCAAGCTTTTAATTGATACTCCTCTTCATTTGGTTTAAGCATTATGTAATATTGATTGCACTTACTTTTACGTCTATGTTTTAATTGCTTTTTTCAGGTTGAAAAAATTTTTGGGCCAGGAAATCAATATGTTACTGTTGCAAAAATGATTCTTCAGGTATGATAATAATTCTGTAGCCTCACATTTCTATGAATATTGCTCTTATCATTTGATTACATCTACTTACCTTGTTTTAGTCCTATGCACAAATGATTTTTTCCTTGTCATGAGGTACTGGAAATGTAGTGATCAAATCAAATCAAATCTGTAGTATTAATTATCTTGTTTTGTGGTGATTTTTGGAAGAAGATAATATGTTAAGTCAGAAGATCAAAATGTAACAGATAATATGGCCATTCCTTTCTAGATCTTTCAGGAATGAAATGACAGATCAGTTGGCTCTTCTGTAAACTATTAGCTCTTTTCCCTTTGCAGTTAATCAGAAACTTGGAGCTATAGGTCAGATAAGATTTGTTAGGAACAATCATTCAGCTAAATCCTTGCCTTAAGAATAAAATTGAATCCTGTACCTCAGGTACTGTTATTTCCTGGAAAAGTGATTAATAGAAACACAGGAACCAAATTTTATCAAGAAAGTTTCATAGCCAGTGGGAACTATAATAATGTTTATGTTCTTAGCTTAAAAAATTGTGACATTGATAGCCTCTAAATAGTGAATGCAAATATCATTTTTGAGCGGTTAAAACTAGACTCAGGATTGGAGTGGAAACAACGACATCATTGCCCAATTGTAATACACAAATCATCTACCATCAATTTTCTGACACTTAAAAAGATAAATCTGCTTTGACCTATCAACTTGGGTGTTATTTATTTGTTTCTCCCTAATTCCTATAACCTTTGCTAGTGTCGTGGCTTCATTTTTGATTCCCAGTAATGTGTTCAATTGGTATGGATATATCTCATAGATATTGTATTAGAGATATGTCTCTACAATAGTTAAATTTCTGTTCAATCCTCATAGCTGTTCATTTTGTTGATCACGAAGAGAATGATCCTTGGTGAATACTTTGGCTGATTTGCAGAATAGTGAAGCCATGGTTTCCATTGATATGCCTGCTGGCCCTTCAGAGGTGCTGGTCATCGCCGATAGACATGCCAATCCAATTCACATAGCTGCAGATCTACTCTCTCAGGTGCAGAGTCTTTTGTTCTATTGTGCCTGTGTTATTAATGTTTTTTGTTGTAATTTTCAGTAGCTGGAATTTATTACCTGAAGACTTGATAAAAAGCCACAATGAAACCTTTCAAATTGCTATAAGGATAGTTGTTCCATGGGTTTGGTGCTCTTCTTTTATAAAATCGCTAATTTTACAGGCAGAACATGGTCCTGACAGTCAGGTAGTTCTTGTCATTGCTGGAGATGGTGTCAATGTCGATGCAATTTTAGCTGAAGTGAGCAAACAATGTGATAGCCTTCCTAAGGGAGAATTTGCTTCAAAAGCACTTGGTCATAGCTTTGTTGTATTTTGTTGGTTGCTTATGAAATTTTGTTGGTTGCTTATGAAATTTCTTCAGAATGTTATAGATATTATTTTTGAATGTTAGAAAATTGTATATTAAATTTTATTTTGAAATTTAGTATTTTGAATGATTTATAATATTGGAAAATTGTGTATTAATTTTTTTTTATTTTTTATCTAAAAAAGACAACGGTTTTTCACCGTTGTCGTAGATAGTTTAAAACTGTTGTTGAAGACCCTGTTATTAAAGGTAGACGCTCAAAGACAACGATGAAAAACTGTTGTCTTTGAAAGAAAAGACAACGGTTTTTCACCGTTGTAAAACTGTTGTCTTTGCCTTCAAAGACAACGGCTAAAAACTGTTGTCTTTGGGCACCCCTTTTAACAACACTGCTTTTAACAACAGTCCGAAAGAGGCTACGACAACGGTGAAAAACCGTTGTTGTTAGGCTTTTTTCTTGTAGTGGTAATACTTGATTGTATTCCAGATGTGAGTTATCAAGAAGAAATGTCTCTAGTGCTACAATGCTTGGATGATTCGACCTACATATCAAAAGTAGAAGAATATTGGGTTATGTTTTTGAAGGTGGATGACACATTAGATATTGGGTTATCAAGTGAACTTCTGAATACGTTAACTAGAGTTGGACTTGACATTGATGACATAAGAGGGCATGGATATGACAACGGGTCTAACATGACTGGAAGATAAAAAAGGTGTACAAAAAGATTGCTTGAAATAAATCCTAGAGCTTTTTATACACCGTGCGGTTGTCATAGTCTTACTTTAGCCTAGTTGATATGGTGGAATGTTGTCCTAAAGCTGAGTAATTCATTGGAGTGGTGCAACGCATCTACACATTGTTTTCTTCCTCTACAAAGAGATGGAAAACTTTTAAAGATAAGGTGTCTTGTTTGACTATTAAGCCATTGTTACATACCTGTTGGGATAGTCATATTGAAAGTGTGAAAGTCATAAAAGAGCGAATTGTACGTATAAGAGATGCTTGACATGACAGAAGTTGCTGAAGATTCTAAAACAAAGAGTGATGTTGAGACCTTTTGCACTATATGATCTTGAGAGCTTTGAGTTCTTGCTTCAAATAGTAATCTGATATAACTTGTTACGAGCAATAAATATTGTAAGTAAGTTTATTCAATCTAAAGATATGGATATTGATATTGTGCTCAATCTCTTACAAGGACTTGATCGATTTCTTGATGAGTTTAGAGAAGAAGGATTTGCTAGTTCCATGAATGAAGCTATACAAATGGCAAGTGAAGTGGGGATTGAACCAAAATTTTGAGAAAAACACATTATTCGAAGAAAGAAACAATTTGATTAAAGTGGTAATGATGATGTGACACAATCAGGTGAAGAGTCTTTTAGAGTTGAATATTTTCTATTTATAATCGATCAAGCTTGATCTTCTCTTCAAGTTTGATCTGAACAATTTAAACTGTAACGCCCCGACTCGGGCGGGCCCCACCCAAACCAAACCGGGAACGCTACCTGAATTGCCCATCGGGTTGATGACTAGCTCCACAGACCACCGGAGGTCCTTTCAGCGTGCTTTGTCCTCACTTGCACGCACCCTGGAAAACTTCCCAGGAGGTCACCCATCCTCAGATTTCTCCAAGCCAAGCACGCTTAACTTTGGAGTTCTTTGAGTTTGGGCTTCCGAAAAGGAAGGTGCACCTTGGTGATATGGATAGTACCATCTAACCTTTAAGCCATACTTAACCAGAATCTTTAGAACCGGGGTATTACAATCACCCCCACTTAAAGACACAACGTCCTCGTTGTGTAACCACGAATCACACTATAGACAAATCCCAGAATCTCCCTTGCTAGGTGGTGCCCTGGGTGCTCCTGCCACAGGCGCACTCACGGTCGCAAGGTTGCTCTGATACCATCTGTAACGCCCCGACTCGGGCGGGCCCCACCCAAACCGAACCGGGAACGCTACCTGAATTGCCCATCGGGTTGATGACTAGCTCCACAGACCACCGGAGGTCCTTTCAGCGTGCTTTGTCCTCACTTGCACGCACCCTGGAAAACTTCCCAGGAGGTCACCCATCCTCAGATTTCTCCAAGCCAAGCACGCTTAACTTTGGAGTTCTTTGAGTTTGGGCTTCCGAAAAGGAAGGTGCACCTTGGTGATATGGATAGTACCATCTAACCTTTAAGCCATACTTAACCAGAATCTTTAGAACCGGGGTATTACAAAATGTAAAATATGGTGCCCAAATAATAATTAAATAATAAGGTTATTTGATAAATAATCTTATTGGAATTTTTAGGAATTTTCTGGGATTTAATCGGAGCTTGTATGATGTATTTTAAGGGGATCAATTATTGGGTTTAGAGAAAGCCTGTTTGAAATACCCTTTAGTGGGAGTTGATTGAGGAAACAAACTTAGGGTTTAATTGATTGAACCTAAGTTTAAAACCTCACCTATACCTAACCCGTGCCCTAAGTTCACGCCGACCACCTCACTTCCCGATTCCTCCCCTTCCTCTCACGCGCCGCCTTCTCCCGATCACCCTCCTCGTGCTGTCGTCGGCCACCGCAGCCTGATGCCGGACGTTGCCGCCTGCCGCCAGATCGCCGATCTCCTCTTCTCTGCCTCATGAATTCCAGTCTTTGTTGCTTCTCTGCTGCTCATCCTCATCCGCCACAGCTCACCTCTCGATCTTGCCGCAGCACCCGAACATCGTCGCCATCACCCGAAGCCGCCTTCTTCCTCTCCCTCTCTCGTTGTCGTGGAACCCTATCTGTGAGAGGCCAGCGCCCAATTGCTAGCAGCTATCGACATCACAGTCCCTGTCTGTTGCCGTCGCCCTCTTCACACCGCCGATGCCCTAATCGAGCACTTCTTCTTCTTCTCGCCACGAGAGCCGCTGGATCTCTGCACATTGCAACTCCGATCACTGGATTTTGGTTTCTCTTCGTCGCTGGTACAGATTGGTTATCGATCCGTTGGGTGGGATAGATTTCATACACAATTAGATTGAGGTATGGTTCGTATCAGATGTGTAGCAAGTTAATTTTCATTTTGTATGGGAATATAGAGATTTGATGTTTGGTTGGTTTTGTAGCTCCGGCCAGCACTGTTCACCGGCGATCCACAGTGTCGGCCATCTTGTTACAACTGTGAGCTCTTCGGACATGAGCTACCAGCAACTCATTTGAGATTGGGTAAGTGTTAATTATAGGTTGTTGAAGTTAAGCTTGACTTGGATCACAAGGTTAATTAATAGGATTCATTGTTTGGATTGTTAGATTCGCAAGGGAAGGAGTTAGCGAACAGTGGTGAATCATTGCTATTGGTTGTGAGCCACTTTCAGTTACATCTTGTTGCCAAATGAAGAGTAAGGTATGTTGGGATTTGATTTTAGTTTTGCATGGGATTTGATTAGTGATGATTGATGAGAATTAAAGAGTTTATTGGTGGATTAGGGATGGACCTATCATCTAAATGAATTTAGATTACTAGGTGGAATTAAACATGGTTGCCTAATCGAATTAGGATTGGATTGTAAATGAATTTATGGATTCATGTTAATTAGGAAGTTGAGAAACTCAAGGATTAGATATTGGGTTAATTGATAATTCATGTGTAAACCTAATCTAATTAGGTTGTAGTATAATTAAGGTTGATTGGGGGATTACTCCAGGATCATGTTCGATTAGCATTACCCTAATTAGATTAGGGATTCTGTTTAGTTATTTAGTTCTTACTTGATTAGCTACATTATACCTATTGTGATATGCAGGACTTTGATCCGAGATGAGCGTCTCGATGTGAGGTCATTTGACACGATCTACGTATAAAGGCGGGTACTTCTTGCGTTACCTCTTTAGTATTTTGATCCTAGTGCATGAGCTTTATGTTCAGATAGTTGCTGTATCTATCTTGACTCCACTCTTATTTTTCCTGCGCTTGATACTTCCACTCAATCTTTGAGCTACTCATGTCTGTTTCTATACAGTCTCTTGTTGCTATCGATGATATTTAGCAGATACTATAGTATTAGGTATTGGATACCAGAACCAGATATTAGATAGTAGGTATTGGATATATGGACACCTGATACCATGTTTACCTGCTTTGATTGCTGTTTATTTACACACCTTGCTGAGCATGCTGGCTTCATGTAGCATACCTGTTTCTGCTTCGTGTCGCGCACAGTATCAGTGTTTTTTTTTTTAAAAATTTTATTTTAGTTTTTTGAATTTAAAAAATTTCTTTATTATTTTATTTATAGGGTTCAGACTTTGGGTATAGTGTTAAAGTTATTTTTTTTTTAGATTTTACCTATAGGGTTTAGGCTTTCTAATTAGGTTATAGTGTTTGGTTTAAAAAAAAATTTAAAATAAAATTAATTTAAGTATTTATTGAGTATTGTAATGTGTTTAGGGGATATCTCTATATATTAAATTTTAAATAAGGAAATGTTGAATTTTTAAAATTCAAAAAACTAAAAAAAAAATTAAAAAAAAATAAAAAACACTGATACTGTGCGCGACGCGCACAGTCTCGCACTGTGCGCGTCGCGCGCAATATGAGTACTCTATATATATATATATATATATATATATATATATATATATATATATATATCTTACTATTTTATTAAAAATCTCCCCCCTTTAGTAACTAACTTTGGTGAAGCCTAAAATGAATTTACGTTACTGTCCTTTTTTCTATTCAGACTAAAAATAATTCCAAGGTTTATTAGTAATTTTCTTTGATTATTTTGTATAAAAAATATAGTTCTCTTTAGTCCCACATCTTAGAATTGATAACACTATGATCAAAGAAGCTTCTATAAATATTTTAGGCCGACAATGTTAAAAAATATACTTTTCTTAGTTTCTTTTATTAAGATAAGTATAATATTAAATTAAAATAATTTTTTGCATAGAGAATTCTATTACAATAATTTATTTCTGGAATTCTCTAACGTGACACTAGAAAATCCAAATAATTCGGATTTTCAAAGACCCAAATAATTTATATATTATTATATTACACACGCAACGCGTGTACGATCACACTAGTATATATAAAGGATCTCCTGCGGTGTTTGTGCGGCAGGTTTGGTGCGGCGGAAAAAAACAAAAAAAAAGGAAAATAAAAAAAAATACACGTCAGCTAAGTTAACAAAAATCACGTTTCTGCCTTCTCTTCCCCCTTTCCTTCTATCGGCGACGCGCGACACCCCTTTCCCTCTATTGGCGACGCACGACACCCTCTCCGTCGAAGCATACCTGTCTCGCCAAGATCAACCAAGGTCTCTCTCCGCCGAAGCTTGCTGCCTCCTGTTTTCTCCGGGTAGCTTCTGGAGTATGCAAACTGATCGTCGAGGCTAGTGTTCGACACTATCTCCGTAAACGATATTGCTCCGCTACGGTGCTTAACGGATTGTTGCAATTCGTTCCCAAGATACAACGACGACGAACGTCTCGGAATCGTAGCACTCTGACTTCCGAGACCAGCGAACCTTTTAGTAGACTTCTTGGACTCTTGAATGTACAAGATGAGATGAATGCTTGAGGAAGAGAAGAGAAGATTGAGTGAGTATTCCATCATCTGGAGGGTTCTATTTATACTGAACAAAGAAGTTGAGTGTCCTTTGGGTGAGTGGATGTGTTCCTTGGGCTGGATCCATCTAGATCATCTATTCTGAAGGGTTGTAACCCTTCACCAAGCCCACTTCAATCTCATCCATCATATCTGAGGAGTTGCGACCCTCAGATCCCGCCTATTGTCATCAGCCATCGGATCTAGATCCATTGATTCGATGCTTCAGATCAAGCCTCATCCCAGGCCGTCAGATCGTTACTCTTTGCGATCCAACGCTCTAGATCGCATCACAAGCGATCCATCATATCTATTTGATCAACGTTGATCAACGGTAGCCATCCATTCCCTAAGTCAACTGTCCCGTCATCTCCCTTTGCCCATGAGGATGTCGCATAGGCACTGCCACGTCAGGTAAGAGCCTGACACGTCACCCGAGTGCCACGAAGTGCAAAGTGCGCCTACAAAGCGCCCATTGCGCACGTGCGCACGTGGCGGGTGGCGGGCTCACAGGTGCGAGCACCTGCTCGCCCTGGGCTAAGGGGTCACCTGTCCTTTTATTTTTTGTGTTAACTCTATTAACACATCTTCATTAATAAGTAGAGAATACACATCGAGAATTTCCGATGTGGGACTATTCTCCTATGCACTTTATTAATGAATAACAAATGTTATTTTGGGTTGACTTTAAACATTAATTTCTCATTCACCCTTAATTGGTTTTGAGCAAATTAATAGTCTAAATCTATCTACGCGAATCGTAGATTTCAATTTTGAAGTCAATTACGACTTTCAACAATTGATGGCTTCCTTCCTCTAAATCGTTTTGGTCCATTTAAGGCCCCAATATCTAACAATCCGCCACATGAATGGAAATTAATGCAATGCGTGTATGCATGCTGACATTTTACAAGAGTCCAATCGATAAGTCACTGCATCGGGAGAGGTAGCTTGTGGCTTTGAACCTTCCGTAGTGAAATGCTATCGAGTATACTAGGCTGCGCAGTGAACGTGATGTCTTGAACTGCTCAGCTGTTGGTGTATACTTAGACAATAACACCCACACAGAGATCTATCTCACCTACTTTAGGTTCTCATGGTTGGTTCCGTTTCGGCCATGGATACCATCTTGGATTCATGAGTGTTTCATTGAAGCGGCCTGTCTTCACACTCACATAGGTGACACTTCTATCAAGAGTATCCTACCATACTCCACCTTATCAGGTATAGAAGTCACTAAAAGCATAAGCTTAACCTCACTACATGAGGTAGGACAGCACAAATTCATCCTAGGATTGGGATGAGATAAACTATCTAATGCTGACCACAACTTCTGTAACTTCGTTGTCCCATTGAACCAAGATCTTGGGATCTCCAGTCAACAAGGTTGGGTTACCGCTACAGTCGTTTTTAGTTGTAGATTTTTAATCCCATTCCTCTTGATGAGCAGTATACTTGATCTCGACTCAACCCCTTCGTTAGAGGATCTGCCAAATTATCTTTGGACTTAACATAGTCGATTGCAATCACTCCATTCGAGATCAACTTCCTAATGGTATTATATCTACGACGTATATGTCGTGACTTCCCATTATACATATTACTCTATGTCCTTCCAATCGCCGATTGACTATCACAGTGGATTAGTACGGCAGGCACAGGTTTCACCCAGCTAGGAATATCTTCCAAGAAATTCCGCAGCCATTCAGCTTCCTCAGCTACTTTGTCTAGTGCTATAAACTCGGATTCCATAGTTGACCGAGCAATGCAAGTCTGCTTAGTGGATTTCCAAGATACTGCTCCCCCACCGATCATGAATACATATCCACTAGTGGATTTGGAGTCTTTTGTATCTGATATCCAATTAGCATCACAATATCCTTCCAATACAGCGGGATATTTTCCATAATGTAATCCATAGTTCATAGTATATTTCAAATATCTGAGAACTCGCATCAATGCTTTCCAATGGGTGTCGTTTGGATTACTCGTAAAACGACTCAGTTTGTTGACCGTACAGGCAATATCCGGACGTGTGCAGTTTGTGAGATACATCAAACTGCCTATTATCCGAGAATATTCCAACTGCGATATGGTCTCACCATGGTTTTTCGCTAAGTGTTGACTTAGATCCATAGGTGTTTTCACTGTAGAGAGATCGTACGCATTGAATTTTTTCAATACAGATTCTACATAATGGGATTGTGTTAAAACTATCCCTTCTGATGTCCTGAGAATTTTAATTCCCAATATAACATCTGCTTGACCCATATCTTTCATATCAAAATTTCTGGTCAACATTTTCTTTGTAGTCATGATTACATCATGATTACTGCCCATTATTAGCATGTCGTCTACGTATAGACAGACAATTACATAGCCTTCAGGTGTGTTTTTGACATAAATGCATTTGTCACATTCATTTATTCTGAATTTGTTTGACAACATTACTTTGTCAAATTTTTCGTGCCATTGTTTAGGCGCTTGCTTAAGTCCGTACAACGACTTAACAAGTCGACACACCTTTTTCTCATTTCCAGGAGCCATGAACCCTTCGGGTTGCTCCATATAAATTTCTTCTTCCAACTCACCATTTAAGAATGCAGTCTTAACATCCATTTGATGTATTTCAAGGTCATACAGTGCTGCAATGGCTATTAGCACTTGTATGGACGTAATCCTTGTCACCGGTGAGTATGTATCGAAGTAATTAAGGTCTTCCTCTTGCTTGTACCCCTTGGCTACAAGTCTGGCCTTATACTTGTCAATTGATCCATCAGCTTTATACTTACGTTTTAGTATCCACTTACAACCTAATGGTTTATTACCAGAAGGAAGGTCTACTAATTCCCAAGTATGATTATTCATGATAGACTCAATTTCACTATTGACAGCTTCTTTCCACATTGGAGCATCGGGTCTAGAGAGAGCTTCACTTAATGTTCTTGGTTCCATTTCTGACATGAAAGTCATGAAATCTGGCCCGAACGATTTCTCAACTCTGGCCCGTTTGCTACGACGTGGCTCTTCACTTTGATCGTCAATAGTCCTTTTATAACAGCTAAGTTCGGTAACGTCATTTTTGTTTGAACTTCCGTTGTTATCACTTTCAACGTTTCCCTTTTTATTTGGGAATACGTTTTCAAAGAATATCGCATTTCGAGATTCTATGGTTGTTCCCACATGTATATCAGGAATATCTGATTTGTGAACTAGGAAACGATATGCACTTCTATTATGGGCATATCCGACAAATATCGCATCGAACGTTTTAGGTCCGATCTTTACTTGCTTTGGTTTAGGTACTTCGACCTTTGCCAAGCACCCCCACACTTTCAGGTATTTGTACGATGGCTCGCGGCCTTTCCATAGTTCATATGGAGTTTTATCATTTTTCTTATGAGGGATTCTGTTGAGAATGTGATTTGCCGATAATATTGCTTCCCCCCACAAGTTTTGAGGTAAGCCTGAATTTATCAACAAGGCATTCATCATTTCTTTTAGTGTCCGATTTTTACGTTCGGCAACACCGTTTGATTGAGGTGAGTAAGGTGTCGTTGTTTGATGGATAATGCCAGATTCTGTACAAAATTCATCAAACGGTGCACCATATTCTCCACCTCTATCGCTTCGAATTATTTTAATTCGTTTGTCAAGTTGGTTTTCAACTTCTGTTTTATAGGTTCTGAACGCCTCTAGGGCTTCGTCTTTACTTCTTAAAAGAAAGACATAACAGAACTTTGTGCAGTCATCGATAAAAGTAATAAAATATTTTTTACCTCCTCTAGTTTGCACAAATTTCAAGTCACATAGATCACTATGTATTAACTCTAGAGGAGTTGTCGTCCTTTCCACCGAATGAAAATGTAGTTTCGTCATTTTCGCTTCCACGCACACTTCACATTTGAGTGTTCCGTCAACATTGACGTTTGGTAATAAATTTAATTTGACGAGACGTTTGAGAGTATTATTATTCACATGTCCGAGTCGATCATGCCATAAATTAAAACACTCAACAGCATAGCTGGAAGCATTTATTTTATTGCCATCAAAATTTCGGAGTACAGGCATTACAACCATTTTGAATAGACCCTTTTCTAGGTACCCCTGTCCTACGAAGACACCATTCTTCGTAAGTACAAAGTTGTCTGACTGGAACACTAGCCTAAATCCGGCCTTGACCAATGCCGCTCCAGAAACTAGGTTCTTACTGATGTCGGGAACATGGAGTACATTAATGAGTGTTAGCTCCTTTCCGGACGTCATCTTCAGAACAACTTTTCTGAGTCCAATAATTGGCGACGTCGTGGAATTACCCATATAGAGCTTCCTGCCATTTATCGGAGTATACTTGGAGAACATCGCTTTATCGGAACAGATATGACGAGTTGCTTCAGTATCAATGAACCACTGCTTCGGGTTGGTATCCACCAAGTTGGCTTCAAATACAACCGCAGTGAGATCCAAGTCCTCAAGAGAGGTTGCGACATGATTCGCAACATCCTTTGGCCCCTTGGTTGGCTTCTTTGGGCGTCTGCAGTCCTTGGATAGGTGTCCTGCCTTTCCACAGTTGTAGCAGGAGCCTTTGAACTTCTTTGCTTGAGCCTTCCTTTTGAACTGCTTCGGCTTTTTGGCGTTCGGCTCGACCAGGTTGGACATTTCGTCTATAGTCCACTTGGTTCCTCTGGAGTCGGATAACTTTCGATTATCCTCTTCTATTCGTAGCCTCAGGATCAGGTCTTGCAGCCCTATTTCCTTTTGCTTGTGCTTTAGGTAATTCTTGAAATCCTTCCATGACGGAGGGAGCTTCTCAATTACCGCAGCAACTGCGAATGTCTCATTCAGCTTCATGCCTCCGGCGTCCAGATCATGCAGTATTAATTGCATATCTTGGACTTGAAATGAGACGCTTTTTGAGTCCACCATCTTGAAATCCAGAAATCGACCGACGATGAATTTCTTCAATCCAGCATTTTCGGTCTTGTATTTCTTCTCAAGGGATTCCCACAAAGATTTTGCCGTCTCCAGAGAACAATATACGTTATATAACGTGTTGTCCAAGGCGTTGAGTATATAATTGCGGCACAGAAAATCTCCATGAGACCACGCATCGCTAGCAGTCTTACTTCCTTCCGTAGCGGCTGGCGTGTCTTCGTGCAAAAAACGTACAAGGTTTAGCGTTGTTAGATAAAACAACATCTTCTGTTGCCATCTTTTGAAGTCGGTTCCGGTGAATTTCTCCGGCTTTTCTCCGTGCGGAATGGTTGTCGGAATGGCGGTCGGAACGGCCGTCGGAATGTCGTTGGTAGCCATATCAGTTTGCAGGAAATATCATTTACGACTGTTTTCTCCGGGTAGCTTCTGGAGTATGCAAACTGATCGTCGAGGCTAGTGTTCGACACTATCTCCGTAAACGATATTGCTCCGCTACGGTGCTTAACGGATTGTTGCAATTCGTTCCCAAGATACAACGACGACGAACGTCTCGGAATCGTAGCACTCCGACTTCCGAGACCAGCGAACCTTTTAGTAGACTTCTTGGACTCTTGAATGCACAAGATGAGATGAATGCTTGAGGAAAAGAAGAGAAGATTGAGTGAGTATTCCATCATCTGGAGGATTCTATTTATACTGAACGAAGAGGTTGAGTGTCCTTTGGGTGAGTGGATGTGTTCCTTGGGCTAGATCGATCTAGATCATCTATTCTGAAGGGTTGTAACCCTTCACCAAGCCCACTTCAATTTCATCCATCAGATCTGAGGAGTTGCGACCCTCAGATCCCGCCTATTGTCATCAGCCATCGGATCTGGATCCATTGATTCGATGCTTCAGATCAAGCCTCATCCCAGGCCGTCAGATCGTTACTCTTTGCGATCCAACGCTCTAGATCGCATCACAAGCGATCCATCATATCTATTTGATCAACGTTGATCAACGGTAGCCATCCATTCCCTAAGTCAACTGTCCAGTCATCTCCCTTTGCCCACGAGGATGCCGCATAGGCACTGCCACGTCAGGTAAGAGCCTGACACGTCACCCGAGTGCCACGAAGTGCAAAGTGCAAAGTGCGCCTACAAAGCGCCCATTGCGCACGTGCGCACGTGGCGAGTGGCGGGCTCACAGGTGCGAGCACCTGCTCGCCCTGGGCTAAGGGGTCATCTGTCCTTTTATTTTTTTGTGTTAACTCCATTAACACATCTTCATTAATAAGTAGAGAATACACATCGAGAATTTCCGATGTGGGACTATTCTCCTATGCACTTTATTAATGAATAACAAATGTTATTTTGGGTTGACTTTAAACATTAATTTCTCATTCACCCTTAATTGGTTTTGAGCAAATTAATAGTCTAAATCTATCTACGCGAATCGTAGATTTCAATTTTGAAGTCAATTACGACTTTCAACAATTGATGGTTTCCTTCCTCTAAATCGTTTTGGTCCATTTAAGGCCCCAATATCCAACACCTCCCTCTATCGCCGACGCCCGACGAGCTCTCCGCCGAAGCAAACCTCTCTCGCCGCGATCTAGGGTTTTTTGTTGCCGGATCTTCACTCTCTCGCCGGCAGGGCATTCCTCCCTCTCCTGCTGTGTCTTGCGATCTAGGGATTTTTCCTGCTTTCTCTTCCCTCTCTCGTCGGCGGCGCACTCCCTCTCCTCCGAAGCTTGCAAGGTGCCGCGATCAATTTGTGAAAAAAAAATGAGGATGAAATTTTTATTATTTTTTGTATTCAACTGTTCCCATAGATGGCATTGTTCATTTGTTTGGGCATCGAGGGATCCTTAAATATTTCTGATGCATTGGATTAAAAGAGTTGATCAATATAAAGATTGAATTTGCTATAAATTATTTTGTATTTAATTTCCAATATTGTTGATTTGTATTATACTTGTGAATGACATTACTCGAGATGATAAGCATGTATACGGATTTTACTATACTAATCTGCATAATTGATTCAACTTTTCCTAGCTATAATTCTGTGGCGTTTTTAAAAAATAGCATTATTAGTTTGTCACCTTTCTTCAGTGGATGGCAATTGTTATGTTAACTATATGAACAACTACCAGACAGGCAATTAAATTTAGGAACAACTACCTCTGGAAGATAGTTTGCTTCGTACCTAAAGGTGGCAATTGTTTGTCACCTTTCTGCTTTATACTGGTAGGAAAATAAATTATTTTCTTTATGTTATTTGGTTTAGAAAACTATTAATTTGCTTCTTTATTATACTTAAGTTTGTTGTTTATTCTGAAATAAGATGTAGTATTTATTTATTTATTTATTTATTTATTTATTGTCAAATATAATGCGAGGACATACAGAAATGGAAGAAAATAGAGTTGATGATCAAGAATTCATTCCCCAAGTTACAGATGCTCGAAAGCCAAAAATTGGAATGGAATTTCCATCACTAGAGGATGCATATTCGTTCTATAACCAATATGCTCGAGAAGTCGGATTTAGTTCAAGGAATATCACGAGCAGGAAAAACAAGATGACAAATGAAGTCACATGGAAACAAATTGTATGCTTTAAAGAAGGGCATACAGATCTAATGCGGAACACTAAACATCCAAACCCTAATCAAGTAATAAGGGAAAGAGCACGTGGCGCAGTTAGAACGGGTTGTAAGTCAAATATTGCATTTGTCAAGAAACAGACGGGGCCTAATTGGGTTGTCTGTAACTTCATAGAAACTCATAATCATCCTCTCTCAACTCCATCAAAGGTGCATTTGCTACGCTCACATCGTAGTGTTTCTGTAGCCAAGAAAACATTGACAAAACAGTTTTCAGAAGCCAATGTACCAACTTGTCAACAAATGCGTTTATTAGAGATAGAGTATGGAGGCCCTGAGTGGGTAGGTTGCACAGAAAAAGATATTAGAAACTTTGAGAGAAATCTTAGGGATGAGCAAAAGGGTATTGATGCTGAAACACTGGTTGAGTTTTTTACATCTGAGCAAGAAAAGAATTCAGCTTTTTTCTTTGATTACGAGACTGATTCAGATAAAAAATTTAATAGGTAATTTTGGGTTGATCATGTATCAAGAAGGACATACAGTGTATTTGGTGATGTAGTTGTATTTGATACTACATATAACACCAACAGATATGGCTTGATTTTGGCTCCATTTGTAGGAGTTAACCATCATCATCAAACAATTCTTTTTGGTTGTGGATTTATTAGTGATGAGAAAACTGAGTCTTTTGTTTGGTTGCTTACAAAGTTTTTAGAAGTCATGCCTAAAGGTGCACCAAACATTATCATCACTGATCAAGATCCTGCTATGACAAAATCTATTGCACAGGTTTTCCCTCAAACAATGCATAGATATTGTTTGTGGCACATATTGAACAAATTCCCAGAAAAACTAGACCCTTTGAATTTTCGAAACCACTATCACAACATAAAGAATGTCATTACAAATTCTACAACGCCTGATGATTTTGAGAAGTCATGGGAAGAGACTATCAAATTCGCTAACTTAGAGAAAAATGATTGGTTATGTTTGATGTATGAATTGCGACACAGATGGGTTCCAGTATATTTTAGTCATGTATTTTCTGCAGGAATGTCAAGTAGTCAAAGATCTGAAGGCTCACATGCATTTTTCAAGAAATATGTCTCAAATAAGAACTCATTAATGGATTTTATCACCCGTTTTAATAGAGCACTGAGACACCAAAGACACAATGAGTTAGTTGAAGACCATATTGATATGAATGAGCATCCCAAAGTTAAGACAACCTGGCCAATGAAAACTCAAATGGTTAAGTTATATACAAAAAAAAAAATGGTTGGAGTTTCAAAATGAAATGACCGAGAGTCATAGTTATTATGTACAACAGACATTTACAGGAGTTGCCTCAGCGGTTTACCATGTAATGAAATTTCAAAGTAGTTCTTCCTCAAAATCAAGAGTGCTCACTCATGACAAACAAAGGGACTACATATCGTGTAGCTGCACAAAATTTGAGTTCGAGGGAATTCCATGCAGACATATGTTAGCTTTTTTTCGTATCAACCAAGTGTTTCTTTTGCCTGATATGTATATACTCAAACGATGGACACGAGATGCAAAAGCTGGAGCAATATATACTTTAGGGGAGCAAAATTTCATTGATGATCCAGATTCAGAAAGGTATTTGATGTCGAGACACTCGAGGTTATCCTATAAAGCTTCAGTATTAGTTGATGATGCATCTTTGAGTAATGAGAGGGCAACCTTCTTGGATGAACAATTTGATTATATCTACAACAAAATTCAAGAGATGTCCATTAGTACAACATACAGTAATAGAAGTCAAAGAAAGAAATCCATTGATGAGGGTCTTGGTATTATCGATCCTTCTACAATAAGAACTAAGGGATGTGGGAAGAGATTAAAATTATCAAAGGAGAAATCAACCTCAAATTCCAGGCTTTGTCATGGGTGTGGACATCGAGGAGTATCACATGACAAGCGTAACTGTCCCAATTTGCAGCAAGGGTATGTACCGATTAATTTTATATTTTTATTATATTTTATTGTATTGTGTGTATGACAATGTGTCAATTATCAGATCAATTGAAGATAATAATCATATCAGTCTTGACGACACATATGAACCTGATTTGGGATCTGTAGCTGGTACTATCAAATTTTTAAATTGTTAAATTATAGTGGTTCTAAATGAATTTAATAAATTATCTTTATTGTTACAGGTTCTAACAATATGCGCTAGGATGTTGAGACTATCTAGGGTTGGTATTCATCTATTTCATTTCTAATAAACTGCTATAATTCTCTAGCTCTTACCGCCCCTCGAAGTAATAAAGTAAACACCACGTTCTAGTATATCTTTATTGTTGCTTGTAATTCTCAATTCTGTTTTTTTTGTTTGTAAATAAGTGTCGCAGTAATATCATTCTCTCTGTTTTATCCTTAGGCCTGACTTACTGATGCATTATTGCGTGAATTGACTGGAATAACTATATGATTTGATTTTGTTGACTGCAAATTATTATTTTTAATTTCGTTGACTACATGATCTGATTCAAGTTTTTTACTCTTTTTTTTTTTCAGCTTGTGTCGATCTTCTCACCTTTGGCCTAAAAGTTCTATTGAGGTGTCTGCTAAAGAACAGAAGAAGACATAAACACATGAGTTCCATTGAGATGTCTGCATCAAACTATGGGTGGTCTTCAACCGTATAAGGACCATTTTGGTTGTTGATTTTACTAATAATTTTGACTATGTAAACTAAAACGGTTGTACAAATACATATATTTGCTAGCTTGTGTTGGTTCCACTTTTTCTTGTTTAACTTTTTCGTTTCTTAATACTTGTTAATTGCCACTCCCAATATGTTAGTGATTCAATTGTTGGTCTATCTTAAAGTTTGATGAACTGATTCGATGTGATTCAATTGTTCAGTTTTGATGATTGTGTACTCATACTCTGGGGACCTTCACCAATTTCTTGTAACAATTTGATTTGTTTGCTTTTAGATGCTCTAATTTTGTCAAGTCATTCTCTATTTTTTTTCTTAATATCATCCAGAACACTAACACAAGGTGCAACCTCTTTATGTGTTTGAGCTAAATGTCCCTCCATTCGATATATGATGATAAACTTTACATTTGGATCGAATCAGCTAAAATATCAAATTCCTAGAAAAATCAAAGAAAAAAATTAGAACAAATAATTATTTAATTAGAAACATTAACAGCAAAAAAAAAAGAGAATCAGGGCATCTGGATCGATCCAGATCCGTTCTGGAACAATTACTTGATCGTTCCAGGAGTCTGGATCGATCAAGTGATCGATCCAAATCCTTTCTGTTTGAACAGAAAGGACATGGATCGATCACTGGATCGATCCAGGAGATCCAGACTCCTGGAAGGATTAATCACTGGATCAATCACTGGATTGATCCAGATCCTTTCTGTTCGAACAGAAACGATCTAGATCGATCCAGGGGTCTGGATCGATCACTGGATCGATCCAGACCCCTGGATCGTTCAAGTGATCGATCCAATTCTGAAGCGATCGATCCCGAGAAGAAGGCCATGGATGAGCTCAAGCTGCTCGTCCAGGCTGCCCTTGCCAACGGGGAATTCATCCCTCCGGCACCTCCAACTCCTCCTCTGGCCTGAAGAGCCCGCTGCCCCTGCTGTGGAGGAGCCCAAGGTTGAGATGAAAGAGCCTCATAAGTCAATACTTGGAGAAGGGAATCTGGATATTTCTCTCTCGATTGTTGTAATTGTTGAAAGGAATCAAATTCCTTACACACTAGAGCATTTCAGGTGTTCATCAATGTTCCATGGTGGTATCTAGCCTTTAACCGGATGTTGAGTCCTTTCCTAACCCTCTAAGTCAGCAGCCTTTAACCGGAGGAGAGGGAGTGTGCCGCCGGCGAGAGAGGGAAGAGAAGGCAGGAAAAATCCCTAGATCGCAAGACACTGCAGGAGAAGGAGGAATGCCCTGTCGGCGAGAGAGTGAAGATCCGCCAACAAAAAACCCTAGATCGCGGCGAGAGAGGTTTGCTTCGGCGGAGAGCTCGTCGGGCGTCGGCGATAGAGGGAGGCGGCAAGCTTCGGCAGAGAGAGACCTTGGTAGATCTTGGCGAGACAGGTATGCTTCGGCGGAGAGGGTGTCGCGCGTCGCCGATAGAGGGAAAGGGGTGTCGCTCGTCGCCGATAGAGGGAAAGGGGAAAGAGAAGGCAGAAACATGATTTTTGTTAACTTAGCTGACGTGTTTTTTTTTTTTGTTTTTTTCCGCCGCACCAGACCTGCCACACAAACATCGCAGGAGATCCTTTATATATATATATATATATATATATATATACACGATCAACAATTTCATCCGATCCAAAGAAAAAACACCGCTTGACCTTGCAGTTGAAATATTTAAAAATATTTAAATTAAGTTTTTAATTTAGTTTTAAAAATATTTAAATTAAGTTTTTTTAAAAAAATATTTAATTTAATTTTTAATTAAGTTTTAAAAATATTTAAATTAAGTTTATAATTAAGTTTTAAAAGTGTTTAAATTAAGTTTTTAATTTAAATTTAAAAATATTTTATTAAGTTTTTAATTATATTTAAAAATATTTAAATTAAAATTTTAATTTTTAAATTTAGATTAAAAAATATTTAAATTAAGTTTTTAATTATATTTTAAAATATTTAAATTAAGTTTTTAATTATATTTAAAAATATTTAAATTAAGTTTTTAATTTAGTTTTAAAAATATTTAAATTAAGTTTTTAATTTAGTTTTAAAAATATTTAAATTAAGTTTTTAAGTTTTAAAAATGTTTAAATTAAGTTTTTAATTTGGTTTTAAAAATATTTAAATTAAGTTTTAAAAATAATTAAATTAAGTTTTTAATTTAGTTTTAAAAATATTTAAATTAAATTTAAATTAAGTTTTAAAAATATTTAAATTAAGTTTTTTTATTAAATTTTAAAAATAATTTAATTAAGTTTTTTATAAGGATGTAATTAAGTTTTAAAAATAATTTAATTAAGTTTTTAGTTAAGTTTTAAAAATATTTAAATTAAGTTTTTAATTTAGATTTAAAAATATTTAAATTAAATTCTACTTTTTTAAGTTTTAGAATTGTTGAAAAAGGTTATTGAACTCATGTTAGGTTCAAACTTAGATTTGGGTTAATTAAGCAGGCTTCCTAAGGATAAGTTTTCAGTTCAGTGGCGAGACATATGACCTTCTTGTGTATTAACGATGTACCACTTGCTGAATACTTTCCAAACTGTTCCTGCCCAAAAAATTTAATACTAAATTTTGGTCTAACTAGCCCATGTTTGACTGGGGTAGCTTCGGTCAGATCCACTAAGTCTAGTGCACCAGGTAGAATACACAAGATTTAGCCTAGACATGCCTTCGACAAAGTTTCCTTGACATATTATCATCCCAATCCATTCCGATGCTATGTTGTAGGGTTTGGTAAACCTTTTTTATCTAGCCGTTCTAAGCAGAAAGGAAACCTAATCCTAAGTGTATAAGTTTGATTGATCATGTTGGTTGAATTGTCTTTCTAATTGCTCCCCCTGAGTCATAGCTTAGATATGGTCTATCTAAGTAATAAATTTGACTTTTAGGGACCAAGTAGAGGTTTGGTTCAATTGGTTTGGTTAAATGTTTTATTTGAACCCATGCTTGGACTTGACTTCTAACATTTTGACTAATTAATGACAAATATAGTTTGTTTGCTTTTTAGGATTGTAACCAAGTCCTGATTTGTTGTACACGGCTCGTTGTGATCCAAGTACCATATTTAGACACTTGGATCTCAGTTTGAACTTTTCCAACGTTTTCTTGAGTCGCTCGACTTGACCTTTCAAGTAAGAATTTTCTTCCTCAAGTTTTTTAACTTGAGTTGAAGTTCTGACTTGAACTTGGTTAGTCGAGTCACTAAGTTAACTTGTTACTTAAGGTGGTCTATTTCCTTAAGTAACAAGTTATTTTGTTTTTTAGATTTTGATAATTTTTTAAATAAACATTTAACTACTTTAAGCATATTAGACTTTGAATAAATCGTTACCATATTTGGACCTTCAGGTCTGTGGCTTCTCTCGGACTCGATGTCGATCTTGTACTTGTACTCTTCATCGGACTCGGAGTCGGAATCTTCATTTCTTGCCATAAATTCAAGATGGCTCGAGTGCTTTGTTTGCTCCGTGTCAGATTCGTCGGAAGAAGTCTCGTCCCATGTCGCTTGGAGAGCTTTCTTTCTTCTTGTCGACTTGGACCTTGCTTCCTTCCGATTTCGGCATTCGTTTTTGAAATGCCCCTTCTTGTTGCATCCGTAACAAATCATTTCTGATTTGTTTTGCATCTGGTTGATAGGTGTCTTTTTGGCATTTCTTGTGAATTTCTTCTTTGTCAGAAGTCTCCGGACCATATTGACTAGTTCTTCTTCATTTGTCGAGTCAGAGTCTGACTCACTTTCTGACTCGATTTTTGTTTTTGATTTTATTTCCTTGCTTGGACCTGCATACAAAGCAACTCCTTTCTCGACATGGCTTACGTTAGATTGTTCGTTTAATTCCAACTCACAAAATAACTCATCTAACTTAAGAATTGAAAGATCCTTAGAAACTTTGTAAGCATCTACAATTGATGCCCATAAAGTATTCCACCAAAAGGTGTTTAGCGCGTACCTTATTTGTCGCGGTTTTCCAAGTTGTGTCCAATAAGATGGAGGCCGTTGAGGATGTCCTTCAGTTGAGCGTGTAGTTGCAAGGCTATCTCTCCGGGAAACATTTTAATATTAGACAAATTATTTAAAAGTAAGTCCCGTTTATTTACCTTAGACTCGTTAGTCCCGTTTTAAGATCTCCAAGCAAGTGGCTTGTCTTTCTAAAGAACGCTCCTGCATGCACAAATAAGTTTGGCTAAAATTATACAAGTTTATTAATAAATAAAAATTTGATTTATATAACTTTAAATTAAAATCACCAGATCCATAGCGTGCTCAACAATGGATCAAGATCCTGATGTATGCCGAGCAGATCCGGTACTCAGGCCACCTGACTCTGTATTCCTATTCGCTCGAGCTTTTAGAGCCTTTGTCTGCCATCTTTTTACAGACCAAGTGGCCGTCCATGCACTCCAGATCTCGTCGGATACATAAGCTAGTCGTGTGCCATCCTTTCTCACATAGTATAATAGGTCTTTGTACAACTTGGCACAATAAATATTTCAAGTTTTTACAAATTCTGCCTTGTTCCCTCCTCCCACGTATATTTTTTCTGCAATTAAAAAATAAAATTTTAGTATATTAAAGGATAAATATAATGTGCATATTCAATTTACTTACCACAAATTCTTGATAATAAAAATCCTTAGTTGCAACATCTACATGTCTCCATATAGTCCCAGATATGCATACTCTTTCCTTAAATTCCCGTGTAATATATGTGGATACTCGATGACCGTTGGGAGTAAACTTACATATAAACAATATTAAGACATAAGATATATGTTACAAATAAAGAACTTGAATTACTAATAATAAAAAAATACTTACGACTCTCCAACGACCCTAAGGACGGTGAATCCACGGAGTGGTGCTGGAAGATCTGCCATGACACCTTATATCTACAAAAACATATTACAACACATCATAATAAGTCTTTAATAACATGATAAATAAGCAACAAAACATGATTGAAGCATAACTTACTAGATGAATAATAATGCTAAAATTTAATCAATGCTAGACTTTGGAAGCATTTCCACTCAACATTAACAGTTTGTAAGTCGTCGTCGCTAGACTCTGTTAGTTCAGCAAAATCCTCACTGTTGGATTTCTCTCCATCATCTATCTCCTCGTCAGTGGCATTACCATCTACAAGTAATTGTGATGTAGATTAGAGTTGTGAATCAATCGAATGTCTCTCTACTTCGTCATTCTGAAATGCATCATGGTTTTGAGCAATAATGGTGTTCAACATTTCTATGGTCGAACGAGACTTCAATCGACAAATAGACAACCATTCACTAGCTCTTCTTCTCTTCGTAGGATATTCAAGATAAACAACTTGACCCGCTTGTATTGCAAAAATGAAAGGTTCAAACTTATTGAACCTTCTATTTTCATTAACCTCTACTAAATTATAATTTGGATGTATTATGGTACCTGTTCTTGGGGTCAGATCATACCATGAACATTTGAACAACACACTTTTTTATCGGTAATGCATGATACTCAACCTCTATAATTTCCTCAAGTCTACCATAGTAATCAAACTCAATGTTATTGGTGTCGATAGATCCTTTAACGCAGACACCAGAATTAAAAGTTAATCTCTATGAATCTCGTTGTGTCACATGGAATTTGAGACCATTAACATAGTAACCTGAATAGACCATTATTTAGCGAAGGGGTCCAGATGCAAGATTCAATATTCTATCATCTTGTACATTAGATATTCTGCGGTCTTTCACCTATCAAAATAGTAATGAGAAAAATTAGGACCGAACTTAATTTAATAAAGAATTATGAAAATATCTCTAACTCACATATATTTGAAACCATAATACAAATTCGGTCTCTAACTTTTCAGCAACCTCACATGTAGTCATTGATGGATTTTGTAGATATAATTGTTGTTCATACAAGCTTTGAAAGAAGGTAATTATAAGAAAATTAGGATATCAAGCAAATAAGTACAACGAAATAAAAGCTTGATTAGAAAAGTTAACTTACTTTATGTATGGTTTGACCTCATCACAGTTTAAGAGTATGTATGTTCTTGCAGCATGGTATTCTTGTTGAGTTAACCATCTAGAAACAGATGCACCCATTGGTTTACCAGAAAATTTGAAAATAGAAAGCATCGAAGGGTCTATATTCTGAGTATCATCAAAATTTTTAGGGCATTTGCGATGTCTGGTTTTAACATTATTAGCAAAATAATAAGAACAGAAAGAAGATGCTTCCTCAACCAGATAGACATTACATATTGACCCTTCAACTCTTGCTTTATTACGAACATTCTTTTTAATTTTCTCAAAAATCTTTCAAATGGATATATCCATCTGTACTGCACAGGACCAACTATTCGTGCCTCATATGGTAAATGTACCGGTAGATGCTCCATTGAATCAAAAAAACTAGGTGGAAATATGTGCTCCAACTTACAAAGTATGAGAGGAATGTCAGTCTCTAGCTGAATCATATCGACCGTCATCATATACCTTGCTGTCAAATCTCTGAAAAAAAGACTCAACTCTGTAAGTGCTTGCCAAACATTAGTGGGAAGTAAATCATGAAAAGCTATTGGAATAAGTCTTTGCATGAACACATGACAGTCATGACTCTTCATTCGAAACATCTTTAATTTGTTCATGTCAACGCATCGAGCCATATTCGAAGCATATCTATCTGGAAATTTGATTTCTTTTAACCAACTATATAAAGCTTGTTTACCATCTTTGTCCAATGTATAACAAGTTTTTAGAAACTTATTGGTTGTTTCATTCTGATGCAACTCTTGTCTATTGACTAGTTCTTTTAATTCCTCACGTGATTTTGCAGTGTCCTTAGTTCTTCCCGGTACATTCATCACAGTGTTGAAGATATTATCAAAGAAATTTTTCTCAACATGCATCACATATATATTGTGCCGAATGAGTAGATACTTCCAATAAGGCAGCTCCCAGAATATGCTTCTTTTCTTCCAACCACATTTGCACATCCTAACAAGATATTTATTTATCTCATCAAAATTAGACTGAGTTACTGGGAGAAATCCATAACTATCTATTTGTTCAATGATTTCTTCACTAGAAGCATGGACTGCTGGGGGAGGTTTTCTGACTACAAAATTCTTTAGAAAATTTTTCTTATTTCGCCTAAAAGGGTGATCCAGTGGTAGAAATTTACGATGATTATCAAACCAAGATACCTTCCCACTGCAAGGCAATGAAAATGCATCGGACTCTGTCATGCAATGTGAGCATGCTAATTTACCAGCCGTGCTCCATCCCGACAACATTGAATATGTTAGAAAATCACTGATCGTCCATAATAAGGAACATGCAATGTAAAATTAGTTTTACTTGCAATATTATAAGTCACCGACCCTACATTCCATAATTCATTCAGCTCGACAATTAGAGATTGTAAGAAAACATCTATCTTATCTTTTGGATTGGTTGGACCAGGAATAAGCACGGTAAGGAACATAAATTCATCTTTCATGCACATCCATGGCGGTAAGTTGTACGGTGTTAATATAACTGGCCAAGATGAATATTATTGTCCTGATTGATCAAATCGTAAAAGTTGACTGAATACTTGACGATGAAAAAAGTAATGATAGATTGGGGTCAACTAGATAATAGGCCAGACGAGTTGATAATATATCGATTTGAACCTTGATACAACAACTACTAATGATATATATATATATATTTCTTGTTGATATATATATAATGACATGTGACACAACAAGAAGGTGGACTTAATTAGTTGATAATTAAGAAAAGACTTAAAGATAATTAAGTCTCTTTGGCTCAGCAAATAATTGAGTCTGTGCGAAAGAGTTGGCGATGCCGATGCGTGATGCGTGATGCACATGCAATAGAATAATTTAATTGATCGAGCCTCATCGATTCTATATGAAATATTGACAATAATGATCCTGGTGGATCAGATTGAGTTTTTCAATATCTATCCGGACAATCCAATTGATCCATCTTGTGTGCTGACTTGCATTCGGGCATTTATTTCTGTTCTTTTAATATCAAATTTGCAACATGTCATTTAATGATATGGACTATTATTTTTTGAAATTCAACAAATATGTAAGCTTATTACCTACTTCTATGCTATTAATTAATTAATTATTTATTTAAATAATTAATTTGGAATTGATTGATTATCTAACACAGGTGACGTCGTAGGAATAGATGACGTCATGAAATTAGTTACGTTGTCATATTTAAAACGAAGAGGCAAGAAAATAATTAATTGTGCTGTCCTTTCGCTAGCTGTAATAGGCATACATTTATGGGCTTAATGTTCAGAAAATCAAATTAAAATGATTGTATATTAACTAACTCAGTTAATAATTCCGATTTTTGAGTTAATTTTACCTATGCCATGTATGTTTAAAAAGTTTGTTTGTTTGTTTGTTTTTGTTTTATTTTGTTTAGTTTTTTTTTGTTGATAAACACGAACCAATCTCTTAATTAAACTTGTCTCTTCATCATGTGAAGAGGAGCAAGAAAAATAAAAGATAACGTTCTGAAAGTATTAAAATAGCATGCAAGTAGTCGAATCATTACGCATGAGAAATTTGACTTGCACATTAGTTTTGTGTACGTGGTAGATCATCTCATTTGTGATGCACATGCATTAGAAAAATAACTATTTTCAGAATTATATTGGAAGAGTTTTTAAAGACCATATCTTACTACTGGATCAGATTGACTTTTCCAATCGATCCAGCTTTGACTTTTATATTAGAAAAATAACTATTTTCAGAGTTATAGGTGACGTCGTGTAACCGACGTAGGATTAGATAACGTCATGAAATTAGTTACAACATAATTGTGCTGTCCTTTTGCTAGCTGTAAACTGGTGCATGAATCACATATACGGCATGATGATACAATAGCTTAATTATTAATTGATGGACCTCTTAATTAATCTTATCCCTAGCTAGCTTCTCTTTAATTATATTAGTTTTTCTTTGTCTCGGTCTAGCTCTCTTTAGTAGTATCGTATCGTCTGTCTATAAAAGAAGGAAATGGGGTGTCACTCCTGCACGCACGCAATAATCTCTCCTCTCCTCTCCTCTCCTCTCCTCTCCTCGGCCTTTTCAATCCTCGATCGATCGGCCTTCAGGTAGCTAGCCATGGCTGAGGCCAGCTTAACTTCCGCTGTAGACGTCAACGAGTTATGCAAATCCAGCGAGCAGAAGATCCGTGAGAGTCTATATATATTATATTTATTATATGCCTTTCTTTTCTTAATTAGATATATTACTTACTATTAATGACAATATAATTTACATTGCGTGTTTAATTATTAGCTCTTAAGGTTGGGCCATGGGGAGGCAGCGGGGATACCAGCTTTGACATAATTGGTCCGCCCACCTCCCAAATCACAAAGATCCTAGTCAAGACAGGAGCCGTCGTCGACAGTTTGGTGATCTCCTATGTTGTTGACTGGGAAGTCCAATCATACCGAGCAGGCGGCACTGGCGGTGTTGAAACCCACGAGGTACGTCCAACAATATTAATAATCTAAGTTATAAATATACATGCTTGTAGTAGCTTAATTAACAAAATATAGATCATATCAATATATTTTGAGATCGATCGATGTTGCAGTTTGAACTAGGCCGAGGTGAATATATCAACAAAATCTTTGGGTCCATCAGTGATTATAACTGCGAAACTTGTATCAGTCAGCTCGGATTTAAAACCAACTTGGGGAAGCAACATGGGCCTTTTGGGGCAGGAGGTGGCAAGGAGTTCACTGTTCCAGTTGTCAACGGTCGAATAGATATTGCCTAGGATCGGAATCTCTGCTCTCTTACTCTCCTCTCTTAATTAATTAATTAATTGCCTATCTGATCATCCATTCTGGCTTGGCTTCTTCGCTTAATTTGCTACGTACTACTGTTTTAAATAAATTTGGTATGTTCGGTGTTTTAAAATAAAATGGATGATGATCAGTCAGTCAACTTTATATGTATGTCTAATTTGCTGTTCTCAAGCTAGCTACTAGCTACTTTCTTCATTTAATTTGCTCTAATAAATTGTGTTGTTTTTATCATGAGTACTTTTAATTCCGATCCATTTTTTTTTATCGATCGTCAGTTTAATTTTCATTATATTTGATCTAACACAACTAAAGATCTAATTTATTCTAATATATTTTGCTTACATCAAGAAAAATGTAATTATGTAAATGCGGAAGGAAATGGAAGGATGGATGAAAATAATGTAAAAAAATAAATTTGGCACGAAATTATAAATAAATATAAATACAGATATATGTTAATTTGTCAAAAAAAAAATTGAAAAAATAGTAACTAGAAAAAATTTCATTTTAAATTTATATAAATTGAATAGATATTTATTAAATATTTATAAATTTGTGCAAATTGAAAAGAAATTTAAATTACATAGAAAGTTACGTTCTCTCCCAAAATTGAACAATATAACGATTGAACCAGCTCCGCACTTCACCAGGATTGAGAGAGAAGACTCTTATCACCAAATTAAACAACGTCAATTACTCTCCAGAGTCAATTACCACCAACATATAACTTAGCTCAATCATTGGAGAGCCTCAGTAAAAAGTACCTCATCGAATTCTTCCTGATGGCAGAAACAAAGACAAAAAATTTACTGATCACAAGAAACTTGTGAGGTTATTTTCATTCCTTATTCATATGAAACAGAAAACTTAATATTTGAAGATGTGTAGAGTGATGTTAATACTTATTAATATTATTAATGACGTACGTTGTGTAGAAAAAGCACGCTCGGATACCCATGTGTTTGAACATCTAATCTCGCCGTGACTTTTTTTACTCGACTGACAAACCCTCAATTCCCAAATCTCATTGCTCACTTCCCTCTCTCTGTAGGAAATGGGAGCGTGGGCATGCCCACGTTTCCCACTTTCTATGGGGCAAAAAATGTCTTTTATCCTTGGGAAAATTCTCATTATAAATTGTGTGTTCAAGGGTGGTTCAATGGGGAGAGGAGTTGTGAACGTGAGATTCATTTTCACATAGAAGAACATCCGAGGTGGGATTTAGTTTATGAAATTGTGGGAACTTTTTGATTTTGTGATTGCTCTTCTAACAGCGAGAGACGTCTTCCTCCATTCAGTATATTCTCCACTCAGAATTTCGCCGCAACAAGGTATGATTTATTATTTCGCATAATGAATTTCTATTATAATTCCTTCATTAGTATCAGAGCATTAGGAATTATACCTTGTTATGGTTTCTCGTCGCTGAACACGTCGCAATTAGTCATGAAGGTGATTGTTCGACGAGAGATCTCCGAAACCCTAGTTTCCCCGTGCACCCGTGGCCGATGTTTTGGTCACTACAAAGGAGCGTCGGCGACTGCATCACGGCTGTAAGATGCCGACAATAGGGTCATAGGGAGATCGGCGACGCGGTCACAAGTCAGTGACCAAGTCGCTCGCCGGCGTTAGAGCAGTTGCAGTGCACTACGCCAGATTGGAAAATCGTGACAGTGTTGAGATTTCCACCAGAGTCAAGCTCGGGCCGTGGGGATATGTCGGAGATGGCGTTCTGGAGCCGGCGATGGTATCTTGGCTGGCCTGCGATGCGCTAGTGGCCGGGACGCGTAGAACCGCCATCAGCGACATCATCGGGCTGAGGTCAACCGATGCCCAGCGCTGGAAAGGATCGGCGACCGCCTGAGTAGGTCGAATATTGGCCTTCGTGGTCGGCGACTGTGATTGTCGCGATTGTGTGGAGACAGCGGGAGGTGTGCGGGGAAGAAAACGGACGAAGAAGACATCGTGTTTTGAGGAAAAGTTTGTTTTTAATAAACCATTAAAAAAACAAAATAACATTTTTTTTCTTTATAGCTTGCTAAATGCATATTAAAAAGAAAGGAATTTGTTTTTAATCCCTTGGTATATATTGTTCACGTGAGAAAAAAATAAAATAAAATAAAAATGGTCTAATTAAACCATTAGATCTCGATCAGGTTTAAACCATTAGTTAGTTTTATGAAACTAGTTTGATTCAAATCGAGATTAATTTTAGTTGATTTGATTGAGCTTAGAGTATATATGATCAAGTGACCAGATTCATTCCATTGGGTCAAATTTGATCAAATACATTAGATTTGTTTTAATAGGTCAAAATTAAATCAATGGGCATTGGTTTGATCAAAAAGATCAGAGTTTGATCAATAAGTCTAACATTGGTTGAAATTGACTTAAATTAAACAATAATAGAGCATAGGTATAGCAGATCTCTGTCCAATTAGATTAGTTCTAATGAGGACAATGGACCAAACTTAGGATCTGGATTCTCGATTGACTGGTCCAATGGGTCAATCAACTTAGACTCCTAAAATTCGAGATGATTTATTTTTCTTGATTTATTATGTTGGTTCTATGCTTGTATAAATTGAATTAAACTAGTTTTGTATTGGTTAGTTGGTTTTATATAGACTTGTTTAATTTTAATTTTTTTCAGATGGCATGAACGATTACTGTAGGATCGAAAGCGCTAGAGGGGGGTGAATAGTGCTCGTGGCTAATTCGTTCGTTTCATAAAACTTTAAGTAAATGTGCAGCGGAAAAGTAAAGATATGGAAACAATGCTAACACTTTTGGTTACTTGGTTCGGAGCCTGTGTCGACTCCTACTCCAAGACCCGCGATCGTTGATCGCTTTCGGTGGGCAATCACTATAAGCTCAAGATTCTTTACAAGAATGTAAATACAAGTATCGAACTTAAAAGATTATACCGACAATACAAAAGATGATGAAAGTAATCGTCGATTGTCAGAACAGCAGAGCATTGTTGAGGTGTTTGGAGCAGCACACTGGAGCACAAGTTGTTCTATTTTCAATGATCTCGAAGTGCTAGTCGAGACTCCTTTTTATAATAGTCTTGAGGCTAATCCAGATCCACTTACCTCAGGATCAGGATTTGACTCACCGTTGATCGATCGACCGATCCTCCTGATCTGTCTACCGATCCCCTCCTCAATCGGTCTGTCTCCCGGTTCTTCTGCTCGGATAGACTTTCTTCGTTCGGTCGACCGATCCCGCCATTCGATCAACTGATCCCCATCTCATCTGGTTCAATCAACTCAGCTCGACCACGCCACATCTTATCCTAGGTTCGGTCGACCGATTCGAATGTTCAGTCAACCGATCCCTCAGTAGAACCGGATCAGCTTGCTGGAAATCTGCTTTGTTTGCTTGGAGGTTCGGTCGACCGATCCTCGGTTCGGTCAACCGATCAAGGCCAAAACTAACTCTGCACAATTGTTAATTTCCTTCAAAACAGAGTTAGATATATAGAGCAAATAATATTAAACAATTAAGTTGACAGCCTTCGGACTGCCCGGTTCTGACTTCGAATTTCTTCTAGAAATCTTAGGTCAAACCGACACCTACTGTTACCTCAACGGAGAATGCATCCTCACATGCTCCACTCAGGAGAAGTTACCTGTTGCCAAACTGGTCCTCTAGACTAACTGGACTTTCTGCTTAGGGTTACCACCCCCTAAGACCTAGGATTACCACCCCCTAAGACCTAGGGTTGCCACCCCTTAGGACCTAGGGTTTGTTAGAGTGTATAATAAAGCCTAGCTTTTTGTAAACATTTATTTTGAAATAAAGAAACGCATTAGTCAAATGTCTACATTTATATGCTAAGTGTAGTTGTTCAATTAGTTTATATTGTAGATAACATGGTGTGTGATGTCACACACAAAAGATCATGTTATCAGTTCCTTATAAATTATAAACAATAGCTCACGACTAAGATGGATAGGAATAAACCATTGGAATAGTCTAGTATAATTTGATATTAGTTTATCTTAACTATAAAATTACACTGGTACACTCTGAGTGTATTGAGAAGGGCAATTTGAGGTAGTTTCTTTTTATACTAACTACATAAAAGAACATGATCTCCGTTATTATGGAAGTGTGTGCTCTTAATCCTGATATAACAACAATCACCTATACTTAGTATTTATTTCTTTGACTTATCAAAGGGTGAGATTTAGCTCGATAAATCAAGAGGCCCGATAAGTTGAGAAATAATATTATTTATATGGTGTGTTGTTGGTTATAGAAGGAAACCGTGTCTTAGGAATCTAGGTTGATGATGCCCCCAAGAGGAGCTCATAAGGATTGTCAAGTAAACCTTGCAGGTGACTTAGTCTGACATGATAATAAGGTTGAGTGGTACTACTCTTGGAGCTAGATATTAATTAAATGAGTTGTCAGTAACTCATTTAATTAGTGGACATTCGATATCTTAAACACAGGGAGACTTACACACTCATGATAAGAAGGAGCCCATATGGGATTGGTGCGGTAGTTCAATAATAACTCTTTAGTGGTATGAGTTATTATTGATAAACTCGAGTTGGGTTTTCAGAGCGAACACGGTGTTGGTGCAATATCCCTCAGGTCAAGGTTGACCTGGGTAACCAAGCTGAGTCTTGGTTTGGGTTTAGATGTTTGACAATAAGATATTGTTTGAAGAAGAGTCAAGTAGGTCAAGGTTGACTGGATACTTGACTGGGAAGTCCTAACTGGGATGTTAGGCAAAATGAAAGTCCTGGTAAGTGAAGCCAGGCAGAAGAAAAGTCCTGGTGAGTGAAGCCAGGCAGAAGAAAAGTCCTGGTGAGTGAAGCCAGGCAGAAGGAAAGTCCTAGTGAGTGAAGCTAGGCAGATGGAAATCCTGGTGAGTGAAGCCAGGTGAAAGTCCTAGTGAGTGAAGCTAGGCAGATGGAAATCCTGGTGAGTGAAGCCAGGTGAAAGTCCTAGTGAGTGAAGCTAGGTGAAAGTCCTGGTGAGTGAAGCCAGGTGAAAGTCCTAGTGAGTGAAGCTAGGCAGATGGAAATCCTGGTGAGTGAAGCCAGGTGAAAGTCCTAGTGAGTGAAGCTAGGCAGATGGAAATCCTGGTGAGTGAAGCCAGGTGAAAGTCCTAGTGAGTAAAGCTAGGCAGATGGAAAATCCTAGTGAGTGAAGCTAGGTGAAAGTCCTGGTGAGTGAAGCCAGGCAAGGGAAAATCCAGATGGATCAAGGATGATCGGACATCTGGTGTTGGGAAGTCCAAGTAGGTCAAAGGATTGACTGGATACTTGGCATGAAAGAAAAGTCCAAGTAGGTCAAAGGGATTGACCGGATACTTGGCACAGAGAAAAGTCCAAGTGGGTCAAAGGGATTGACCAGACACTTGGTAAGGGAGTCCTAGCAGGTCAAGGGAGTGACTAGATGCTAGGCATGACATACCAACAGGTCAAGGTTGACCGGATGTTGGTTTGGGGGGTTTAGGACTTGGTTTTGGACAAAAACCAAGTGCTGGATCGATCCGTGGATCGATCCAGGATATGGATCGATTAGTGGATCGATCCGGCCATCTGAAAGCTTCGGATCGATCCGTGGATCGATCAGAGGTCCCAATCGATCGATGGATCGATTGGGGAGACGCCGCGCGATAAGCGCCGGATCGATCCGTGGATCGATCCAGCGTTCAGAGCAGGCGCTCTGGATCGATCCGTGATCGATCCAAAGCCTCCCGATCGATTGGGAACATTCAAATCGATCGGGATCCGCCGCAAGCGAGCGTGGTCTTCGGCATCTCTTTACGAGCTCTTCTCGATTCATTCCAGCTCCTCCACAGCTCTCTACAAGCACGTGATCGCCAGTTCTTGAAGGTTCTTGGAGGCTTTCCAAGTCAAGAGGCGGATCTATTGCAAGAGGAAGAAGTTAGGGTTAGGGTTTTTACGGCACATCTTGTAAGCTTTTGCTTAACTTGTATTTCCCTTTCTTCTTCTTGTATTGAGAGTGTTGTAGGGCTTCTCCGCCTTTGGTAGTTACCATAAAGGAGTGTTATTCATAGTGGAGGGTGCGTGCGTGGTGTGGATCCTTGGACTAGTCACCTCTTGTGAGGTGGATACCAAGTAAACTCCTAGTGTTAGCGTGTTTGTATTTGTTTATGTATTTTCCGCTGCGCATTCTTGAAGAAACAAGCAACAACAAGCAACACCGAGCACCGAGCGAACGCGACAAGCTATTCACCCCCCCCTCTAGCTACTTTTGGTCCTAACAAGTGGTATCAGAGCAAGGCCGCTCTTCACCGGAATCATCGCCGGAAGGGTCAAGCATATCAAGAAAAGCTAGAGGGTGAAGAAGTTGGAGCAAATTCTTCAAGTTCAAGACTTTATCAAGCTCAACTTCAAGATGCAATTCCAAGATGGGCTTGGATTTGACACAAGGGTGGCTCCACCATACACTTCTACGAGTTTCGATTCTTGGAAATCAAGAATCGAAAATTTTCTTATGATGGAGTTAGAGCAATGGTTTGCTCTAATGGAAGGCTTCAAGGCTCCAAGAAATTCAAAGGGCAAAGTTCTAAAGAAAAGCAAATGGAGCCCGGAGCAAGTCCAAAGGTGCGAGGCAAATGACAAAGTGACCAAGCTTTTGGTCAATTTATTGCCAAGCACCATCCTTTGCAAAATTGGAGAGTTTGAAGATGCAAAGGAGCTATGGAGCAAATTGGCCAAGCTTCATGAAGAGATCCCTCCACTGTACAAGATCATGAAGAATCCAGAGAGGGTGACTCTGTGGAGCAAGACCAAGAGGAGGACTCCGAGGTTGAGAGATGCTCAACCTCCGAAGAAGAGGAAATCCAAGAAGCTTCATCCTCAAGGGAATGCAACGAAGGGAACAAGGAGGGAGCATACTCCTTGTTTCATATTCAAGATGATGAAGCCTCCACCTCTAGGATTGAGGGGGAGCAATCCTTGGTGACACCGGATCAAGAAGAAGAAGAAGCTTCTACATCCGGGTCAAGAGAAGAAGAGGAGGAAGAAGCTTCTACCTCCACAAGTCAAGAAAAATCAAATGGAGGAGAATCAAGGTCCGATCAAGAGGAAGCTTCTACCTCCGGATCCAAAGAAAAAGATGCCACCCCTACAAGCAAAGGTATAAATGTTTCAATTAATAATAAAAATCATATAATATGTTTTGAGTGTAGGGAACATGGGCACTATAAGAGCAAGTGTCCCAACTTGGCCAAGAAGAAGGGCCAAGTGGCACAAAAGGGCAAGGAGAAGCCCAAGGTGACCACCCCCGGGACAAAGAAGAGCAAGGAGCACATTGTGTGCTTCTTGTGTCAACAAAAAGGGCATTATCGAAGTCAATGCCCCAAGGGGAAGAAAGTGGTCAAGGCTCAAGGAGGCACTAGTCAAGGGGGAGCCTCCAAGGTAAAAAGGAAGGTAACTTTCGTTGAGCCTATTTCCTTGCAAAATGGTAAAAAGCATGCTAGGTCAAATTTTTATCATTTTAATGTGATTTACCATAAGAATAGGAAGCATGAGGGCTTTAAGGAAAAGCATGTAGCCCTACATGCCAAAACTACTACACCTAAGGCTAGGAATGTAGGTAAAAGTCTAGGCAAGAACTCTAAGGATTGTAGCTACAAGCCTAGAAACAAAAATGCTCATGAACTTAATGGAAAACCAAAAACTAAGGACTTAGTGATGAAAAATCAAGTCTTGAGGTCAAGACTTGATAAAATGGAAAAGACCCTAAAAAGGATGGAAAATATCCTATTAGGGCAAAATGAGCATAACCTAGGTTTAGGGGTACAAAAGCCATCCAATGGCCATAAAGGTTTGGGATACAAACCAAAAGCCAAGAAGGATGTGCCTAGTTATCATAGGGTTCCATATAGTTATGGAACGAACCCTAAGTCTAGAGGTCAAGTCAAGGATACAAGGGAAGATATCCCTAGAAGTATCTTTGCAACCAAAGTGACTAAGACTTCTAAGAAGTCTAAGAAAGTCACAAACAAGGTCACAAGGGAGGTTATCCCTAGAGTTGACCTAGAAAATGTGACCAAGGCTTCTAAGAAGCCCAACAAGGTCACTAGGAAGGTATCTAGGGAAGTTATTCCTAGTGAGTACCTAGAGCATCCAAGGAGCACCAATAGGTGTTGGGTTCCTAGGAGCATCTTCTCTACCCCATAGATGGGTTAGAGAGTGTCAACTCCGATTAGAAGGGTGGTTAATCCAACTTTGAGGAAATTGACACTCAAGGAGCATTTTCAAGGTTTTTGTTAACCTTTGAAAATGAAATGGAATTATTATTTACTCCTTGAAAGAGTAAAATGTGCCTAATGGTGGAAGATTTGATTTTAATCTTAAATGGCACATATTGGAAAATTAATAAGAACTATCAAGTTGGGTTTTTGGTATGTTCTTAGGCAATTTAAGGCAATCCGGGCCTTAAATTTAAAAGTGCTACTCTTGTGGAAAAATGGAATATGCCAACATTTGAGGAATATACTTAATTTTAATTGGCATAAATTAATCAAGGGAATAAGAAATGCAAACTTAGGCTTTGGCACTTTCTTGAAGCGTTTTGGGCAATCTAGGGTTTAAGTTTTAGGATTAGCTAAGATTAATGATACTTAGATAGGTAATCTAGGTATATTTTATTTATGCTAAATCATGCCATGATTGTTTGCTCATAATATGCCATGACATCATATTTTATCTTATTTGTATTTTGCATTCATGACTTATCATGAAAAATACAAAAATACCATGTCATGCCATACATACATCATGTAGTTATAGGAATCTCTCTTTTGAAAGCTATTTTATTTTGATGTATGCCACAACATTATCATGCATTATGTTTATTTCCTTAAAAAATTAAGGACATATGGCATTAGTTAAACAAGTGGCATTTGTTTACAACAAGTGGAATAAACAAGTGACATTTGTTTAACAAGTAAATCAACAAGTAACATCCTTTGTGGATGTCTACCTCTCAAAATGCCTAGATAGATATGCATGATCCCTAGAATAGGGCAAAACCAAAATCTTACATCTCACAAAGACCTATAAGATGACTTGTATGTGTTTCAATGCACATTAGATACAAGTGAGATGTTAGGATGATGAACAAAACTCAAGATGTTGATTTAGTGCATTCTTTTGAGTTTTAAGTTCATCAAAACACATAGTTATGTGTTTTCCCATCATTGGGAAAGCTAATGTACAAGTCATGTGCATTATGCCCAAGGAACATGATGGGATATTGGTTTTGAAAATGTTTTTAAAATGGTTTTGGAAAACCTTGGTGAAGGCTATCTTTTGATAGTAATCACCATTGAATAGTTAGACACAAACTTGAAGAAAAACACTAAAGTTTTTGCAAGTTTTCAAGTTTGTGTCAATCTTTGAAAATATGATGTATTTTCATAGAAAACTATTTTTCCATGATTAAGTATGCCCTAAATAATGTCTACACGAAATTTCATAATTTTTGGATTTTTGTAGAATTTTCTAGGGGTTTCTGAAGTTGACTGAAATGGAATTTCAGCAACTATCAGAGCTCCGATCGATCCATGGATCGATTGGAGTTCCTGAATCGATCCGTGGATCGATTCAAACGGCAATTCCCCGCGAGCAGAAGCTCGCTGGATCGATCAGCCGATCGATCCAGGGAGTCTGAATCGATCCGTGGATCGATTCAGAAAGGTTCAATCGATTGGAACCCAACTTCAATCGATCCAAGTTGCTGATTTTGGCTGGGAAGGCCTGATTTCAGCATCTTTGAACCTATTTTAGTCTAGGTAACCATTCCAAACCCCTTAAATACATTTGTATACATACAAAGGGTGTTTTCATGTTGAAAACAAGGATGGATTGGTTAACGAAGACTAAGTAGAATTTTAGGTTGAGGTTGTCTCAAATTTTGAATATTTGAACCTCAAAACTTCTAAATTTGGGTTTCCTAAAGGTTTAGGGATTCCAAGTCATTGTTGGTGCAATGACAGAAGTTACCACCATGTCTTTAGGGGGAGGGACTCTTTAAAGACATGAAAATTATTTTTCATGAACCTTGGAAGGTGGTTAACCTTCTGTTGTGAACTTGCTCAAGGTTGAGCATTTAAACTTGAAATGGGGAGAAATGGGGAGTGGATATCCTCATTATTTCAAGTGGACACTCAAGTGGTAGATAATGCTCAAGGTTGGGTAGTTGTCTACATTGAGGGAGAAGTTAAGGATAAATGAAGGGTATGGGACCTTCATTATCGTGTTGATCACAACGAGTGATGTTGTGAACAACGATGAGCAACTCTTCAGGGGGAGAGTCTTCAACAAATGGATTTGTTGAAGAGTGCCCAGAATTGGAGCATAGGTCGATGTGTGTCCAACGATGGGTTGATGTGTGCCAATAGGGGGAGAATGTATGGTTAAGCTTAGTCCTTCATTACCTATGGGAAGGTCATAGGGGGAGAATGAAAGGACTCATGAAAGGGAGTAAGTTAGGCTTTCATTACCTAGAGGGAGTTTGCCCTCTTAGGAGGAGAATGAAGAGCTTAATTTATGCTTTCATTACCTAGTGGCATGAAGAAGGAGGCTATGGGATTAGCCTAACTTACATATGGGATTGTAAGTGTTATTGTGGTATTGTCAAACATCAAAAAGGGGGAGATTGTTGGTGCAATATCCCTCAGGTCAAGGTTGACCTGGGTAACCAAGCTGAGTCTTGGTTTGGGTTTAGATGTTTGACAATAAGATATTGTTTGAAGAAGAGTCAAGTAGGTCAAGGTTGACTGGATACTTGACTGGGAAGTCCTAACTGGGATGTTAGGCAAAATGAAAGTCCTGGTAAGTGAAGCCAGGCAGAAGAAAAGTCCTGGTGAAGCGGTAAGAAAAGTCTGGTGAGTGAAGTCAGAGGAAAGTCCTAGTGGTGAAGCTAGGCGGATGGAAATCCTGGTGAGTGAAGCGGTGAAAGTCCTAGTGAGTGAAGCTAGGCGGATGGAAATCCTGGTGAGTAGGCGGTGAAAGTCCTGGTGAGTGAAGCCAGGCAGAAGAAAAGTCCTGGTGAGTGAAGCCAGGCAGAAGGAAAGTCCTAGTGAGTGAAGCTAGGCAGATGGAAATCCTGGTGAGTGAAGCCAGGTGAAAGTCCTAGTGAGTAAAGCTAGGCAGATGGAAAATCCTAGTGAGTGAAGCTAGGTGAAAGTCCTGGTGAGTGAAGCCAGGCAAGGGAAAATCCAGATGGATCAAGGATGATCGGACATCTGGTGCTGGGAAGTCCAAGTAGGTCAAAGGATTGACTGGATACTTGGCATGAAAGAAAAGTCCAAGTAGGTCAAAGGGATTGACCGGATACTTGGCACAGAGAAAAGTCCAAGTGGGTCAAAGGGATTGACCGGACACTTGGTAAGGGAGTCCTAGCAGGTCAAGGGAGTGACTAGATGCTAGGCATGACATACCAACAGGTCAAGGTTGACCGGATGTTGGTTTGGGAGGTTTAGGACTTGGTTTTGGACAAAAACCAACTACTGGATCGATCCGTGGATCGATCCAGATATGGATCGATCGTGGATCGATCCGGACTGTCCAATGATCGATCCACGGATCGATCCGTGGATCGATCGAGAGGTCCCAATCGATCGGTGGATCGATTGGGAATCTGCGCGCGATAAGCGCTGGATCGATCCGTGGATCGATCCAGCGCTTATCGCACGAGCCACGGATCGATCCGTGGATCGATCCAAAGCCTCCCCGATCGATTGGGAACATTCGAATCGATCGGGATCCGACCGTTGGCGTCGTTTAAAGCCGCAGGCGAGCGTGGTCTTCGGCATCTCTTTACGAGCTCTTCTCAGATTCATTCCAGCTCCTCCACAGCTCTCTACAAGCACGTGATCGCCAGTTCTTGAAGGTTCTTGGAGGCTTTCCAAGTCAAGAGGCGGATCTATTGCAAGAGGAAGAAGTTAGGGTTAGGGTTTTTACGGCACATCTTGTAAGCTTTTGCTTAACTTGTATTTTCCTTTCTTCTTCTTGTATTGAGAGTGTTGTAGGGCTTCTCCGCCTTTGGTAGTTACCATAAAGGAGTGTTATTCATAGTGGAGGGTGCGTGCGTGGTGTGGATCCTTGGACTAGTCACCTCTTGTGAGGTGGATACCAAGTAAACTCCTAGTGTTAGCGTGTTTGTGTTTGTTTATGTATTTTCCGCTGCGCATTCTTGAAGAAACAAGCAACAACAAGCAACACCGAGCACCGAGCGAACGCGACAAACTATTCACCCCCCTCTAGCTACTTTTGGTCCTAACACACGGGAAGCTCAAGTTCATCGGGAGACGAAAACCAATACCTCCTCTCGATCCCTGTCATAACCTCTTATTTATAAAGTCTTATATCCACCTAAACCCACATTCTTACCCATCCCAAGGTGGCCGACCAAGCCAAGCTTGGAGCCCAAGCAAGGGCCGGCCAAGATAAGGCTTGGATGGGTTGAGGTGTGGTCGGCCTAGCTTGGAGCCCAAGCTTAGGTGGCACTACAAAAATTTAGGAAAATAGCGACGAAATATAATATCGTAGCTAAATAACGATATTTGCGACTAAATATAGTATCGACGTAAACTTTTTTCCATTTTTAAAAAATAATATATTTGCGGCGAAACTAGCGGCGAATTAAATCGCCGCTAAAATGTTTGCAACGAAATTAAGTACGGTTCGTCGCCAATTATTATTTTTTTAAAAAAAAATGTTTACAACGATTCTAGCGATGATTTAAATCGGCGCTAAAAACGTTGCGACAAAAATTGACGTTTCGCCGCAAATGATAATTTTTCCGACGAAATTGTAAATTTCGCCGCTAAAAACTTAGCGACGAAAATTGGTTTTTTCGCCGCAAAATATAAATGTTTGCGACGAAATTGTAAATTTCGCCGCTAATATCCGTTTTAAACCCTAAATCTGCCCGACCCATTTCTTTCTCCCGACGCACGCCCTCCTCCTCGCTCATTCCTGCGGCCTCCCTCCTCCGGCGAGACTCCACCGGCCCTTTCTTCCTCCCGACGCACTCGATTCCGCGATTCTTCCTCCCTCATTCTTGCGCTCTCCCTCCCTCCTCCGGCGAGACTCCCCCAACGCTGCACCGAACGCCTTGCCTCTTCCTTCCTTCCGGCGAGGTGACTCTTCCCTCCTTCCTCGACAATGTATTCAAGCTATCTGTGCTGCATTGTAACATTTTCAAGCTTAACATTAATTTACTAGCAGCATATACATTGTTTTAGCAATGACATAGGTTGTATTTCTTGTGAAATATGAGATCATGACTCCAAGAGTAGGTTGCCCTTTACTCAGCTATAAGCTTTGAATGACTAGATGCAGATTTAGGCGTATATTATGTGCTAAAGTTGTAACCAGAATTTTGTGCAGTTAAATCATTTCATATATATTAATTTTAAAATTTTACAAAAATGATTAAACTTCTCCAGGAAGTTTAAACAGTATTCATGAAAGTCTTCTATATCTTTCTTGTATGCCTATTTTTAAAAATAGATCAACAATACTATTGCAAATTGGGATGTTATTTTGGCAGTGAGTGATTGTTAATATTATTCCTTAGTTCGCACATCCAGGATTCTTAGAATGATGTTTGACAACACTATTACATTATTTTCCATCAGCTACACTTCTCAAACAATTAACTTCATCATCACCAATCAGCTCTAAAGATTTCAAGTGTCTACATATCCCTTTATGGAGACGATCCTATGAGACACTGCACAGAAGAGAAATAGACATCATTAACAATCTAAAATAGCTCCTAACAGAAGATCATTTGCTAAGGATTATCATATATATATCTTCAAAAGAACTAGAAATTATCTTAAACTGTATTCTTTGCGTCTCCAAAAAAAAACTAGAAATTATCTAGGAGTTGTGATTCAACATCATTTAAGTTTATTTTATACAATTTATTCAGTATTCAGAGTGACACCGAATGCTTGCTTTCCCTTGTGCACTGCTACATCAAAGTAGAGACACCTAAAACACTAACTAAACCAACACATTCACGAAAAGCTTTACAAGAAGATAATGGAAGAATATTTTCATTTTTATTCATCTTTATGTGCTTATGTCTAGTTTAGTTCTTTAGTCCTTGGTGATCTCTTGCCTACATTTAGTATAGTTACGATGGTGTAAGTATTAATTTTATAATTATCTTATATTATTTGTTGATTAAAATACTAACGCATTATTTTTTTTAGACCGATCAGTCACAAAGAAAAGATCGGATTCCTGTCTTTAATGAAACCCATTATAGCTCGAAGAAAGGGTGGATTGGGGACACGGCAAAAACTGCATATGTATATTATGATCTTATTTAGTGAATTTATTCTTAACCGTGCATAATTATTTTTTACACTATTTTTGACATATTTACTTTTTCTAGGATGATATGGTGAGACTACGTGATGAGTGTATTCTATCACAAAATCCAGAAGATGTCATCGATGTAGTCCAAATTGCAGATACAGTTTGTGATCAGGTCCGTGAGAATATTATTTAATAACTGCCGATACATTTGGTTGAATATCTCTATGGATTAAAAATATTTTTTTTCCAGCTGAGTTAATTGATTAAGGCAATCTGTGAATAGGCAGTAATATGCAATCTTGTTTGCTTGCTATACATATACTGTCATGTTGTTAGATTTGATCTTCTGCCTTCTTTACGATCATTGATGGATTACTTCTTTTTTTAGTGTCGTATCATTTTTATGAAAGTGTCAATTTAAAATGGGTTATATGAAGCTTAGACTTGCTGTAGATCGTCCAGGACATCGATTGCTTCCAAACTTTTCACAAACATTGCAATAATAGCTTTGAGCTTAAGTAATTGTTTTAAAATCCTGCTTGTGCTAGTGATCCACATCTTGCAGGCTAAATTTTCCTTCTTTCCTGTTTCAAACAAGGGCTTATCCTGCCCAAAGCTTCTGAATTTCTTTTGATGATCTATCTTGCTTTACTTTTCTGATTACATCCTTTATCTCCATCTGTGATTATGATTGCTTTTCCCTACTTGTTTCGTACGAGTTTTATCTCATCTTCTAAAACAAAAATGTTTCTCAATCTTTGTTTTTCTAAACTTTATTAGTGTATTAGTTTGATTTACGGTTTATTTCCTCTTCTTAATTTGGATGGTTCCCCATGAAAATTATTTATAATATGACTCCACTCTCCTTGTCCTCTTCCAAGTTTGGGATTTCCTTCTCTCTCTTTTGCAGCAGTGCTTACCTCGATTCTCTTCTCGTGTTTTTTTGTTGGGTTGTTCTTCTTCCCTCTGGCTTCTAAGGGAAGCAAGCGCTGCTTTATAGTGCCTTGCTCCCTCGCCCTTCCTCGCTCAAAGGTTAGCGGAAAGGGGATCTCGAGCAGAGGCAGGGATGAGTGCCACCAAGTTCATTAAATGTGTCAGTGTTGGAGATGGGGCGGTGGGCAAGACCTGCATGCTTATCTGCTACACCAGCAATAAGTTCCCCACTGTGAGTAATGCGCAAATCAACTAATGTTCCTACTTGTTTTCGCTTCCTTCTTCAGCTTCTCAATTGATTGCGTTGCCTGACATTTTTTTGTTTTGTTTTGTTTTGTTTTTGGGTTATATCTTGTGGTAAAAATTGTTTTTTCCCCTCATCTTCGTGATTCTTGTTTAAGGATGTGATTTTTCTCAGAAGCTCGTGTAGTCATGCAGGAATCTTTTAGGCTGTGTAATTTTTTAGTAGAGTTATACAAAAAAAGAAAAAAAAATCTCCAATATTTTGTACATATTCATATTATTAGTTCTGAAAGTGTCAATTTAAAATGGGTTTAGGCACACCATGCACCAGATGATTCTCTGGCATAATTTGATCATTACCTTGATATAGTAATTGTGTTTTTATGATTCTCATACATCTAGCTACTCTACCACTAAAGTGCCTTTACTCGTGCTTGGTCATTCTCATTCATCAAGATATAATTTTGATTGATAAACATTTATTGATATGCTTCTTTGCTTCTACACTCAGCATATAATTTTGATTGATAAATATCTGATTTGGTTGTTATTTACTGTTGAGTTTAACTCTTATCCACATGCTCAATATATCATCATATCATATCATATGTTTTATTATCTTCAAAATTTTGTATTAGGTTCTAGGTACTCGGTCTGGATACATCAGAGGACTTGGAAGTGGGCCGAAGCCAGTTAGGTCTACTTCTTCAGATGCTACATCCTCATCCAGATCAACTAATGCTGCATTGCGTGAAAGACTTGAATCGACCCAAGATGAGTTAGCGAACACCAAAATTCAGCTAGCAAACACCCAAGATGAGTTAGCATCAATTAAATCAAGACAAAATATGTTTGAACAAATACTTAACTGATTGGCACCTGGAGCATTAGATTCCTTGATCCAGGATTCATCTTCAGCTCCACCTCCTCCTCCTCCATCTTAGGCTTTGATGTTGTAGACTTTTGCATAGAAACATGATGTTCTGAAATTGTTTTGAACTTGTTTGGATTTTTGGTTGTGAACTTGGTTGGATTGTTGGTTATGAATATGTCTTGAATTTGGATTCTGAATACTGTTATTATATTTGTGTTGAAGTATGAGTTAAATGTTAGAGTATTTGTGAATTTGTTGTTATAGTTGTGAATTTGTGAATTTGTATATAAATCTGTACAGAGGATGTAAATGAGGAGCTGTTTTATCTTAAATCAGATATTAGCGACGAAATAATATAAATTCGTCGCTAATCCTAATATTAGCGACGAAATTATGCAAAATTCGTCGCTAATGGTGAATATTAGCGACGAAATAATATAAATTCGTCGCTAACATAACTGTACCCCAAAAATATCGAAACTGGGGAACGAAATTTTAGCAACGAATATATATAAATCGTAGCGAATATTTTAGCGACGTAATAAATAAATTCGTCGTTAACAATGACTATAGCAACGATATTAATTAAATCGTCGCTAAATATTTTACGGCGAAAAAATTTACTTTAGCGACAATAGTGGAACGTCGCAAAAACATTAGCGAAGAATTAATCGTATTTCGTCGCTAAAATATATTTACGACAAGCTTATAACGACGACTCTAGCGACGATAAAATTTCATCGCTAATATTTATTAGCGACGAAAAAATGTTATTTGCGACGATAAAAATCGTCGCAAAATACCTATTTTCTTGTAGTGTGGCCGGCCACAATAAAAATAAAAGAATTTTATTTTTTAAAATATTTTCTTATGTGGAAACCATGGTTTTAAAAGAGAGTTTAAAATTTAAATATTTCCTTTTATAGCTTTCTGCAAAGGATTAAGAGAAATGTTTGATATCTTTCCTTATTTGTAGTTAAAAGGAAGATTTTAATTTTTGATAAAACTTTCCTTTTTTGTAACCATGCTCATGATTTAAAAGAGAATTTTAAAAATTATAAATCTTTTCTTTTATAACTTTCTATAAAGGATTAATAGAAAGGTTTGATATCTTTCCTTATTTGTAGATGAAAAGAAAGATTTTAATTTTAGAGAAAACTTTCCTTTTTGTAATCATCTACATGTTTTAATAAAGAGATTTTAATTTATAAAAGTTTCCTTTTATAACTAACCATGAAGGGAATTTTTTAAAGAGAAATTTTATTTAAAAAATTTCCGGAAATAAATTAGGAAGTTTTAATTTTGTGTTTAAAACTTTCCTAATTTGGAGGACTTGTAGGGGTTGACCATTAAAACGTTAAGAGAAAATTTTAATTATATTTTCCTTTCATTGGCAAGGAAAATAAGGAAGGTTTTATTAAAACTTTTCTTATTTGCCAAGACCAAGGAATATAAAAGAGAGGGTAGAGGTGTCTCACCTCACAACAACACATCTATTATTTCTCTCCTCTCCTTTCCTTGGTGGTGGCCGACCCTCTCCTCTCTTCTTTCTCTCTTATCCTTTTGATGAGGCCGGTGGCACTTGGAGGCTTTATCTCATCTTGGTGGTCGGTTGCTTGTGGAGAAGAAGAAGATAAAGAAAGCTTCCCTTCAAGAAGAGTTGGTGTCCGAAGCTTGCAAGGAGAAAAAGGAGGCTTGGGTGGATTCTCATCTCGGTAGATCGCCGCCCAAACAACGTCCGAGAGAAGAAAAGGAATACAGCAGAAGATCGTGAGGTCTATAAGCTGCACAAGGTATAACTAGTTATTAGTTTCCGCATCATAACTAGTTCATCCTTTTGTTTAGATCTTGAAATACCAAACACAAGAAGCTAACAATTCTAGGCTATCAAATTTATGTTTTGATTTTGTGTTTCTTTTGTTTTTCGATCTTGTGATTCGATTGTTCTTAGTGGTTAAACCTAGGGTTACTATAAGGAGATTAAATATTGAATTTCTTTGAAAGGCTTTGTCTAGGTAGTGGTGGATGATCCCATATCCAAGAAAGTCTAGTGTCTCGCCACGTTTGACCTGGAAGCCGATCTTTGAAATAAATATTTAATCAAATTTGTAACATAGGTTGATTTGAATCAATAATGTTAAGCATCATTTGTGATCCAAATCTAAACCTCTAAGAACAGATAAATTGAATTTGGAATCAATAATGCTAAGTTCTGTTTGCGATTCCAAATTTAATTTCTAAATAACACAATAGGTTGTTAGGAATGGTTCGTGACTTGTACAGAATTTTTATACAGGGGAACCAGTACGATATTCTGAGTAGCAACCAACAGGGTTACCACCCCCTAGGGTTTTCCTCAGTATAGAGTTATCACCCCCTAGGACCTACGATTACCGGCCCCTAGGGTTTTCCTCAGTATAGAGTTATCACCCCCTAGGACCTACGATTACCGGCCCTGAGGGTTTTCCTCAGTATAGAGTTATCACCGCCTAGGACCTACGATTACCGGCCCCTAGGGTTTTCCTCAGCCTAGGGTTACCACCCCTTTGGATCTAGGGTTACCACCCCCTAGGATTTTTCACCTGCCTAAACTCAGTTAGGACTTTCCATCACCTAGGGTTACCGCCCCCTAGGACCTAGGGTTACCACCCCTAGGATTTTCCACTTGCCTAACCTCAGTTAGGACTTTCCATCACCTAGGGTTACTGCCCCCTATGACCTAGGGTTACTACCCCCTAGGGTTTGCCACCTGCCTAGAATCCACTAGGACTTTTACCTAAGAACACTTAGGACTTTCCTGCAAGCTCATTCAAACTTGTTAGATCACAAGACAACTTAACTTTGGATCCTTTGACATTATCAAAACTCAGGTTCGATCGTCGGATGCTTCCCGCACCAACAATTACCACATTGACTCATCGCGAAGTACGGTGGAACCAGCTCAGGGAGGAAATTCAGGAGATAGAATATAGCTCTGTTGATGGAGTCGACAGACATGTTATAATGCTTGATGAACTATTTTGGAAACTTGAGCGAGAAGAGTTTCCAGTCCTGGATAGTTATATGATTTGAGCTTTAATACATTCATTGCCAGAGTATCGTAAGGTGATAGCAGACTATGTTTGATGGCATCATCAAGGAAGCGTCACATATTCAAAATTATGTGAAAAACTACTTCACCATATAGCTGAAGAGGATCCTGAAGAGTTCGAAGAGGATCCGAAAATGTTCGAGGAAGATCCAGAAGAGGTTCCGATTGTAGATCCGATGGAGAATCCTGAAGTTGTCTCATCTGTTATTAACCCAAATAAGTCTAGGTTGAAAGGGATAATGTTAGTCACTGTACTAGTGTCTGTCCTAGTGGGAGTGATGTTAGTCTATCTAGTTTATTAGAGTTATGTTATTGTTACTGTCATTATGTATGAACAGTATTAGTCCATTTAGTTCATGTTAGTTTGTTATATGTTAACAATATGCATCATATTTTTATGTAAGATATGTTCATTCATTTGTTTATTTATGTTATTTACTCTACATGATGCTGTTGGGACCGTTGGTGGCCAGTTAGAAGGGGGGTTGAATAGTCCTGCACTAGTAAAACAAAAATACCCTTCTCGGACTTAAAAAAACACTTGTATAAAAATAATGAACTGAACTAAAAATAAAGAGACACGGGAATTTTTACTTGGTTACAACCGGGGAGGTTGTTAATCCGAGGAAATGAATCACACTAAGCCTCTTACAGTAGTGAAAGCACAGAAAGATGAAGTTAAACTAACAAAGGGAAGTGCACAAGTGTTGTATGCAAGAATTGCTTGTTGTTCTTGAGCTTCTGGACCAAGGCTGCATTTATAGCCTTGGTCGAGGCACCTAGAAGCGTTCCAGGCGTCTAGAGTGCGATAGAAATCTATCCCCGATGCAACGGTCAACGTCCACATCGATGGTGATAAAGTTTCGATTCCAAGCACCCGGACCCTCAAAGTCACCCCCGTTGACTTTTTGGTCTGAACCTTCTGCTCTAGTTTAGCTCGCCTAGGTCCGGGTCTTCCGCTCCAGCTCCGCTCACTTGGGTGATTCCGGCCATTCGGAATATAGTTCACCCGAACCTAATTTCTGGCCTTCTCGAGCAACCTTTCGCTCCGGCTTCTCGTCCCTTGGAAATGCCGTGCACCACCTTCTCGTCTGCCCGCGTACTCTTCCGCAGCACCTCGTCCCTCAGACGCACTGAGCCCGTCAACTCTCTCTCATGTTGTCTTTTTTGATAGCTGCGTCTTCTGCTTGACTTCCTGTACTCCTAAGCTCCTGTACACTTAGGCACAAGGTTAAAATACCACAAGACCTAACTTAATTTATTTAATCACATCAAAACAACCTTGGGTTTCCAACAGATGCATGATGAATAATTAGTTCATTTTATTAAATGATTAGTTCATTTAATTAAATAAATCATGATCTAATAAATGATTAGTTCATTTATTGGGATGTATATAATAGAATTGATCAATGTTGTGGCAAAAGGCGAATACGCTCGCCCCCAGCGCCCCCGCCAACCCGTCCCAAGGCCAACACAGAGGAGGTAAATCACGGGCGGCTACTGGCCTTTGGAATAGTGATTAGCACATAAGGGAGGTATTTACCTCGATTTTACCGAGATTCGAACTCCAGACCTGATTGTAGCAACACCTCATGTGCTAGCCACTAGACCCATCCGAGGGGACACCTCAATGATCAATGTTGATTTCATTGGTTGTACAAATGATGAGTGAAAAATGTAATTATCATTTGATTTTATAAACCAACTCAAATTAATATTGAGTCAATTATAAATTGCATGCATATGAATTACACTGAATACTAAATAATATATTTATTTATTATATATTATGGCAACTAAAACATTATAGCTAAACTCAATAAGTGTTAAAAGCTTAATGGGGATAACTATACGATCTGACACCTTAGGATATAGTATGTACTTAAAAAACAAAAAGTTAAGGAGGCTATATATCAGGTTATGGTAGAACCTGTTGATGGTCCCACTCACAAAACATACGAGATCTTGATGTCTACAAGTTAATACAAAATATGACTTTTCATAGTGCATCATCAATGGTGCACAGTTAAAGCGTGTTGTTAATAATAGCTTTTATAGCGCGCCCAATTATGTGCGCTGTATATAGTATAATATTTATACAAATGACTATAAAAAAAGTACACTGTCAATAATCTTTTTTACGATGTGCAGCATACATTGTTAAAACTTAATATTAATGATGTGTAGAGCGCTGTTAATACTTATTAATATTATTAACGACGATGTGTAGAAAAAGTACGCCATGGATACCCATGTGTTAAAACATCTAATCTCACCATTACTTTTTTCACTCGACCAACAAACCCTCAGTTCCCAAATCTCATCATCCTCCCTCTCCCTCCTCTGCTTCGCTAACATCCTCTCCTCCTCCTCTTCATCGAGCCTTCTCTCATTTTCTCTGTAAGATCCTCTCCTCCTCCAGCCCTTTTTCCATTGATCGTGCCCTCGACGACGTTGGCATCCGCGTCTCCTTGAACAAGCTCTCTTACTCTCAGCCAGGTGCCACTGTCGCCTTCTTCCATTGGGCGGGATCCCGCTACCTCAGTGGCCAACACTCACCCTATGCTTGGAACCTTGTGGTCTACCTCCTTGGCAAGAACCTCCTTCACCGATTGTCCCCTCGAAGAAGGACAAGCATATCGTGACTTGGACCCTCAGGTCCCAAATTCCAATCTTTTTTGTTTGTTGATATGATGATGCCATTGTAAAATTGAGGTTTTGAGGGTTTGGATATTGATTTATTGTAAGAGGATGATTTACTACGGGAGCATATTGCTCCGCACATGACCGACAATTTAGCCTGGAATACTATTTTGTCTTCTATACTGATCTGTAACAATCGTTGGTTGGCTTTGGCCAGCTCGACAAGTATCATAGCTTTGTTTAAGGACAAGACTAGAAGACAGTACTGGAGAAGGTGAACAACTTTGTTAATTTTCTAAAAAATAAACATTTGAGATTTCAGATGTGTATCATAATTATTTTAGAAGTTTCTCCTGGTGAAACTTGATCAGCAATGCCAAGCATTAGAGCTCTATCATCAAAAAGGATTGCAAGTCTATTGGTATGTCTTTCAATTAGTCAAAGTTTGATAATTTTTCAATAGAGTTACTATAATTCCATATTCTGGTTTCTTTGTGTAGGTGGCAGCAAAATGTAGGCAACTGATTGAAGTAACGAACAAAAACAGGAATATTATTCAAGTTATGGATGATAAGGTGTTAACTACATATTATTCATGTTTTCCCTATTCTTTGTCAAAAGTAAAATTTTCTCTCGCTAGATTCTAGCCGGAATGATGATGGTTTCTTTCTTCACAAAGCTTAATTAATTGTCTTGGATCCTGACCTATTAAAGAACTATGTGTTGGATATAAGAGATGTGAATGGAGAAGAGGTGGAAGAGGAAAGAGACTCCATTTTGAATGAGACTTTAGTCCCACATTAGGAGTTTCATGATATGTTAGTTGGTTTATATTGATTCACATACATTGAGGATGTGAACAAATGTATGGAGAGATGCTCTCTTTCATGTGTGGGTGCGTAGGGGGTGTAAATTCAGGGTCTGCATTGCACTAAACCATGTTAACTCGTGTGCAGGCACGACTTGCACACGCCGAATGTCGGACTAGTAGAGCCAAAATTTATCCAAGTGGAACAATCAACATTTTGCCACGTAAACATTTTTGCTGCTTGTGTAATGGATGTATTAAAGTAAGATTAATGTAAGAGCAAAATGCATGGAGAGATGCTCTCTTTCATGTGTGGATGCACAGGGGGTGCAAATACAGGGCCTGCATTGCACTAAACCATGTTAACTCATGTGCAGGCACGACCTGCATGCACCGAATGTCGGACTAGTAGAGCTAAAATTTACCCAAGTGGAACAACCAACATTTTGCCACGTAAACCTTTTTGCTGCTTGTGTAACGGATGCATTAAAGTAAGATTAATGTAGGAGCAAAATGACTGAGCGAAACTATGTCATACATCAGACAATCAACTGCACTGGCATAAGGAACCTTTGACATCTCTTGAATCTCATCATCCGTCTTTGGACACTGTGTACTGGATAACTTGAAGTGATGCGCCAGGGGTATGCTCACCAACTTTTCATTCATCATCTTTCATGTCAAATTTCTTACTCAGTAGCCTCTTCAATTTGTCGACCTCGTTCATCTTCTTCACAACAATGAGCATGTCATCTACGTATAGTGGTAAGAAAAACGATGATTCATCTTTAAGGCTCTTCACATATATGAAGCAATCATACTCACATCTCCTATATCCGTTTTGAATTATGCATGAATCAAAATGTTTGTACCATTTCTTAGAACATTGTTTCAATCCATAGAATGATTTTTTTCAACTTGCAAACCAACCGCTTTTGTCCGGGTTGACTAAATCCCTAATGTTGTGATATAAAATCCGCTCCTCTAAATTTCCATGAAGAAATGCCGTCTTCATATCTATTTGCTCCAGCTGTAAATCATGATGTGCCACCAAAACCAACACCGCTTTAATTGACGTATGTCTTACCACTAGAGAGAAAATTTCTTCATAGTTAATCAATACCCTTTATCTTTGAATACCCCTTTACTACCAACAAAGCCTTGAACTTCACTTCTTCTCCCTATGACATTGCTTCTTTCTTCTTGAATATTCACTTGCACCCTATTTGCACCCTATAGCTTTCTCTCCTTCAAGAAGTTCCACTAGATCCTACATTTGGTTCTTATGCAACAACTTCATCTCTTCTGTCATAGCACCCATCCACTTGTCCTTCTCAGAGCTGTGTATCGCTTCCTGAAAAGATGTAAGTTCTCCGCTACTAGTGATAAGCGCATAAGATACCAAGTCTTCGAATCTGTATCTAGTGGATGGTTTTACGACTCATCTCGTTCTGCCACCAGCTATTGTGTGATGCTCTATGTGCTTTGAGCTAGAATCATCGGAGACATGAGTCTCTAGCTCCATGTATAACATTTTTCTACATGTTGCTCTGCAGTGTTTCTTTTCCTATTCCTAAGTACACTATAGCATAGTCTTCTCATCAAACACCATATCTTTGTTGATCACCACCATGTTTGCCTTAGGATCTCAAAGCTTGAAGTCTTTAACTCTTTTTTGATATCCTAGAAAATTGTACTACTTTGACTTTACTTATAATTTTGATCTTTCCTCACTAGATATGCGCATATATGCTGAAAATTTAATCGAAGAAAAAATAAACTCTAAGAAGTTAGCTAGCTTAAAATAATGGATTATCCAGTGTTAATTAACCACCTTATATTAATATATAAGTCAGTACAAAATGTGCATTCAGATTTCATTTTCTATCCTCTCCAAATTTTTTTCCTTTTTGTATTTCGTTGAACAATGATGGTAATTAACAAAACATTAGCCTAAGCAGACAGATTATCCTCTTGTTTTTATAGTAATTAATGACAAGTTATTAAATTCTGATATATATATATATATATGTTTTAGGTTTTCAAAATAACATTAAGGTTGGGCCATGGGGATCGTTGTCGGAGACTGCAGTAACTTTGACGTTGGTCGATCTTCGTCCCGAATCACAAAGGTCAAACACCACACAGGCGGCATCGTCGATAATTTGGAGATCTCCTACGTTGTTTCGAAACATGTCAACTAGGCGGCATCGGTGGCGGCACCTATCACACGATACGTGAAGTCGCCAACACGTACTCTACATGGAAAGTAAACATCGTTATATCGATCGATCGATCATGCAGTTCGAACTACTTGGCGAATATATCAACTCGATAGTTGAGTTCGTCAATGGTTGGGTTGGTCAATCTCATTAGATCATAACACAATTTAAATTTGAACCTTTTGTCAATATCAAATCAGATTCGATTATCTAGTGTTTCATGCAGTGAGACATGTTTGCCCAATTTGATGAGTATGTGTGAGCAATATGATAGTTGGTTGAGTGAAATGTTAAATAGGTCAGGGTTGATTAGATATTTGACGATGAGAAAGTCTAACTGAGAGAGTTGGCAAAAGAAAAAAGTATAAGTGAATCATGATTGACCAGACATTTGTAATTAAAAGTTTAAAAGCAAGTTGACATGAAATTAAAAGAAATGTCCAAGTGAGTTACAGTAAATCAAACACTTGAAATGCGAAGTAAAGTTCAAGTTGGTCATCAAGGATCGGACACTTGACATGAGCAACCAAGTTCGAGTCAGTAAAGGTTGACTATATATATATATATATATATATATATATATATATATGTTGATAATGGCATGTAACACAACAAGTAAGGGTGTAAATGAACCAAGCTGCTCATGAGCTATTTGAAACTCGATTTAATAAAAACTCGTTTGAGCTCGTTTAATAAGGCTCGTTAAGATAAACAAATCAAACTCAAAATTCACAATACTCTGTTTGTTAGTTCGTGAACATGCTCGTTAGAAAGTTTATGAATCAACTTTTAAATGAAAAAAAATAGTTTTGATATTGAATTTATAAATTTTACACTCTACTTATGGAAAATATAGACAAATTTATTAAATTTATTTATTTGAATAAAATTATAAATTTTAATAAGAATATTATAATTATCTTTAAATATATAAATTACTTTTTACTAAATCTTGAAATTTATAATTTATATTTATTAATCTCGTTTAGGCTCAATAAAAGTTTGAATAAGCTTGTCAGTCATGAATATATTCGTTAAATAAAGTTTGAGCTCGGCTCAATTTTAAACGAGTCAAATTCAAATATTCAAGAGTTTAACTCGGCTCGACTGGATTACACCTCTAATAACAAGAAGGTGGACTTAGTTGATAAGAAAAGACCTAAAGATAATTAATAAAGTCTCTTTGACTCAGCAATACAACTACCAAGAAAACAATTATTAGATCATCGTAACAAGATCTAACGATCAACAAAGTGATTGATCAATCTATGGAGCACAAATCTGGGGTGCAAAGTTGAAAGGAGACGTATTAAATGGATGTGCAATTGCCAAGTTTGTTGTCTTTCTCAACGGAATTAATCTTTCTCCGCATCTCATGCGAATTTGTGAACTTAGGAGGACAGGTCCCCTCCCTCATCTATAAATAAGTAGATCAAAGGATCGATCACTTATAATTACGATCAAATTGTAATTATTATGATCCGATCGTAATTAGTTATGATCTCTTTCTGAGTCCACCGTCCACATATTGTAATTTGGATCGAGACGGGTGGTCGGAGGCCATCTGGAGGCCGTCGATGATGCAAATGGTCAAGCTGTCGGGCGCCTAGTGGGGGATGGCCTCTGGTTGTTTGTTCTGACTCAAACTACAATCTAGGGAGACGATGAATTTAGGGAAAGATCACAACTAATTACGATCAAATTATGATCACGATCCAATCATAATTATAAATAATTTATTCCCTAATCCACTTTTATGCGGATAGAGGATCTTTCCTCGTGAACTTAGACATTAAATTTACATCACGTTCAACTTGTGGATAATTTATTGGATCAAACATTAATTATGCGGAAGAGTTAGTGATGTTGATGCGTGATGAACATGCAATACAGTAGTTTAAGCGATCCAGCTTCATCGATTCTATATGGAACATTGACAATAATTGGCTTGATTTGCTATTAAAAAATAACTATTTTCAGAATTGAAAGTTTATAATAATCCTAGTGGATCAGAATGACTTTTCAATATCTATCCAGACAATCCAATTGATCCATCTTGTGTGCCATTCGGGCATTTATTAAAAAAAAAAAAAAGAATTTTTTCTAAGGGTAAAGACAGTTTGTCGTCTTTTAATATCAAATTTTCAGACATATCGACTACTTTATTATTTCCTAAAAACTCATCCATCCAATTCAAAAATTTTAAGTTCAAGAAAATTGAATCGGATAAATTCGACCAAATTCATGTCAAGAAAAGGGAAAATATTAAGATCATGCAACTTGTGACAAGAGGTGAATATATTTTCCATTATCTCTATCAATCGGTGTCATAATTAATACGAACGAACGAGATAAATTATGATGACTGAATAGATAAGTCAATGATGAACTGAGTGTAATTAAAATCATGCAACTTGAATCATGCATTATGAGAACCAAAAAGTAAATAATAGGATGTTGTCTTTCTCATCCGAAAGCAACCGTTATAGCCAAAATGATAAATGCTACAACAGAAACGATATATGCAAAACGTTATATGGCTAAGCAAACTGCGAAAATTAAGCATCAATAAAAGCGGTTTAAAAAAATAATAAAACGACTCGTTGTTAAAATTAAATTAATCCAATTTGATTAAAGAATCATCGATTTCAATTTATTGAATTTATTAAAATCATTTAAATATAGTCAAATTTATATTAAAATTACAATAACAATAGTTAGTTAGGTATTACAACATTGACTAATAATATAGCAGCCCCACAAATTAATTAGCTACTGTACTATTTTCCTATAACCAATAGTGATTGGTCCCTAGGATTGACTCAACGGAGGGATGCACAGGTAATGATAGTAGAAGTCAAGAGGTCAAATCTTGGTGGGATTTCATCTCTTTACTCTATTTAACCTCCTTTTATATTCATAAGACCGGCTTTAGAGATAATTGATGTAACAATTCTATATTTTTTTATAATTAATAGCTATTTGTCCTCTATATGATGCCATGGTAGTAAGCTTCCACACTTAATCAAATACCGAGGAATCAATTCTTAATTGCATTGCACTGTGAATTAATTTTCTCTAGTGGGAAAATAACTCTTTATCTTAGTCGCTTGCCTATGCTCATTATGACTTTTTAGTTGAACTATTTGTACATTTGGTCAACCTCATTAGATCACAACACAATTTAAATTTAAACCCTTTTACTAATATCAAATTAGGTTTGATTATCTAGTGTTTCATGCACTAACACATGTTTGTACAATTTGATAAGTATGTGTGAGCAATATGATAGCTAGTTGAGTTAAACATCAAATAGGTCAAAGTTAATCAGATACTTGACGATGGGAAAGTCCAACTGAAAGTTGACAAAAGAAAAAGTCTAAGTGAATCGCGGTTGATCAGATACTTGTGATCAAAAGTCCAATAGGGAGTTAACATTAAAGATAATGTCCAAGTGAGTTGTGGTTGGCCGAACACTTAGAATGCGAAGGAAAGTCCAAGTGGATCATGAAATATCAGATAGATACTTGACATGAGAAGTGATGTCTAAGTCGGTAACGGTTGATCGAACACTTACTCCGACTGCCTACCCTGACCCAAAATTATAACCTAGGTGGGAAAGTGACGCCGGACAGGATAGCGATTATCCTGTGGGCTGACGTAAAAAAGGAAAAATTGAGAAAAGACAAGAAGAGGAACCTCCAAGAAGGAAGCAACCATACAGTTTTGATTGAGTTTCTTTTATTTGCGCAATATTTGGTTTTGTTTGGTGTTCGGTTATTCATGAACATAATTTGTTCTATCATCATGAGTGATCGCACAGAAGATTCGCTTCAATCGATCAGTGTCTGACAGCAATATCAGCAGCAACAACCTCAATAACCACCACTGCTATATTAGAATGCTTCATAAAAATCTGGTAATCAACCACAACAGTTGCCAAATAAACTATCTCAGTATAGTAATGCAGTGGTTGCCCCCTTTATATATATATATTTGAGCAGTTTCAACAATTTCTTGCTTCGCATCCCTCTGCCATGTCTGCTTCTTCTGATATAGATTTGTCATCCTTTGGTACATCAGGTATATCTTCTTTTTTATGGATCTTAGATTTTGGAGTTTCTCATCATATGTCACCTAATTTGTCATCTTTTATCTCCTTATCTTTTAATTCATCTTTACCAGTTATGACGACTGATGGTACTCCAATGCAATTATTAGGTGTTAGTTATGTTATTACAACTTGCTTGTCTCTTCCTGATGTCTATTATATTCCTAGTCTTACATTTAATCTTATTTCTATTGATCAATTGTCTGAGTCTATATATTTAATCTTTTTTTCTACATCCAATTGTTATGAGTAAGACTCATAATTTTTTTCTTCATCTAATTGATCGAGCTTCATCGATTCTATATGGAATACTAACCATAATTGGCTTGATTTGCCATTTAAAAATAACTATTTTCATAATTGCAAGTTTAAAATGATCCTAGTGGATCAGATTGACTTTTGTAATTGTTCGTGTTGGGAGATTATTGGTACAATTCCCTTTTTGGTCAAGGTTGACCAGTTCAGATGTGATGAAGAGTCAAGTAGGTCAAGGTTGACTGGATACTTGACTGAAAAATCCCAGTGAGTGAAGCCAGGTGAAAGACCTAGTGAGTGAAGCTAGGCAGTACGAAAGTCCAGGTGAGTGAAGCCGGGCAATTTGAAAATCCTGGTGAGTGAAGCCAGGTGAAAGACCTAGTGAGTGAAACTAGGCAGTATGGAAAATCCTGGTGAGTGAAGCCAGGTGAAAGTCCTAGTGAGTGAAACTAGGCAGAAGGAAAGTCCTAGTGAGTGAAGCTAAGCAGAAGGAAAGTCATGGTGAGTGGAGTCAGACAGATGAGAAGTCCTAGTGAGTGAAGCTAGGCAGAAGGGAAGTCCTGGTGAGTGAAGCCAGGCACGGGAAATCCAGATGGATCAAGGTTGATCGGACACCTGATGGAGATAAGTCCAAGTGGGTCAAGGATGACCGGACACTTGGCATGAGGAAAAAAGTCCATGTGGGTCAAAGGGTTTGACCGAACACATGGCGAGAGAGTCCTAGCAGATTGAGGGTGACCGGATGCTAGGCATGATGTACCAACAGGTCATGGATGATCGGATGTTGGTTTAGAGGACTTTGGACTTGGTTTTGGGCAAAAACCATGAGCTAGATCGATCAACCGATCGATTGGCTCATGCCCAATCGATCGGCTGATCGATTGGGTGAGTCCCCACGACAAGTCTCCTCCCAATCGATTAGTGAATCGATTGGGAAAAGCTCATGATTGCACAGAACAACTCTGGATCGATCGATCGATCGATTCAGAGCCTCCAATTGATTAGTCGATTGATTGGGAGCTGCGATTTTGCGCGATGAGCCTTGGATCGATCGGCCGATCGATCTAGACATTTTCCCGAGAGCACAGAGGCACTCTAGATCGATCGACTGATCGATCCAAAGCCTCCCCAATCGATTGGGAGCAATCCAATCGATTGGGATTCGACCATTAGCGCGGATAAAGCTGTTGGCGAGCGTTTTTCTGGGCAGTGCTTCCATTCTTCTCCACAGCGATTCCACAGCTTCTCCACAGAGCTCTCACCGCCAGATCTTGAAGGTTCTTGGAGGAATTTCCAAGTCAAGAGGCGGATCTACAGCAAGAAGAAGAAGCTAGGGTTAGGGTTTTCATTGCATATCTTGTAAGATATTTCTTGTATTTGTCTTCCCTTGCTTTCTTCTTGTATTGAGAGTGTTGTAAGGCTTCTCCGCCTTAGGTAGTTACCGTAAAGGAGTTATTTCATAGTGGAGGGTGCATGAGTGAGTGGATCCTTGGATTAGTCACCTCTTCTTGAGGTGGATACCAAGTAAATCCCTTGTGTTAGCATTGTAGTTATTGTTCTTGTATTTTCTACTGCACATCATCGAAGAAACAAAGCAACGAAGAGCACAAGATCGCGAAGAGCTATTCACCCCTAGCTACTTTTCAACCCTAACAGTCGTGTGGGCGACGATCTACCAAGATGAAATCCACCCAAGCCTTCTCTTCTTGCTTCCAAGTTTCAGCCACCAACAACCTTCAAGGATGATGAGTTCCAACCACCAACTAATCTCCAAGGGATGCTAGGAAACAATGCTTCCTTTCACTACGCCTCCTTCAAGCATAAGCTGGCCACCAATATCTCCACAAGGGTTGATGCCGCCGGCCACCAAAGAAGAAGAAAAGGGGAAGAGGAAGTGCCGGCCACAAGGAAAAAGAGAGGAGGATTATAAGATGTTTTGTTAGGTGAGGCACCCCTCCTTCTCTTTTATAATTTTTGGTCTTGACAAAAAAGGAAAGTTTTAAACATAATTAAAACTTCCTTATATTCCTTGCCAATGACTAAAAGGAAAGTTTTAAAACAAAAAAAATTAAAACTTCCTTTTCTTCTTGTCATGGTCGGCCACCCCTTGTGCTCCAAATAAGGAAAGTTTTAAACATAAAATTAAAACTTCCTTATTTGTTTCTGGCAAGAAAAATTTTTAAAATAAAAATTTCTCTTTTAAATCCCTTCATGGTTGGTTATAAAAGAAAATTTTTAGAAATTAAAATATCTCTTTTTAAAACATGTGGATGATTACAAAAAAGGAAAGTTTTATCAAAAATTAAAATCTTTCTTTTATATACTACAAATAAGGAAAGATTTAAAACCTTTCTCTTAATCCTTTGTAGAAAGCTATAAAAGGAAAGATTTAAAATTTTTAAAACTCTCTTTTAAAATCATGGCTTCCACAATAGGAAAGATTTTAAAATTTAAAAATCTCTTTTAATATTAATGTGGGCGGCCACCTTGCTTGGGCTCAAAGCTAGGGCCGACCACAACTTGGCTCCCATCTTGGTTTGGTTTGGTTTGGCCGACCCTAGCTTGGGCTCCAAGCTAGGCTTGGCCGCCCACCAAGAGATGGGTAAGAAGTTGGATTTTTGGTGGATATAAGACTTTATAAACAAGAGGCTACAATAGGGACCTAGAGGAGGAATTGGTTTTGGTCTCCCGGTGAGCTTGAGCTTTCTGTGTTCGCCCCGAACACCCAACTCAAGTTCATCAATAATATCTCATTCCACTAAAGAGTTATTATTGCACTACCGCACCAATCCCATATTATAATATGGGCTCCTTCTTATTATGAGTACGTTAGTCTCCCTGTGTTTAAGATATTAAATGCCCACTAATTAAATGTGTTACTGACAACTCACTTAATTAATATATATTTCCAAGAGTAATACCACTCAACCTTATTGTCATGTCGGACTAAGTCCACCTGCAGGATTTACATGACAATCCTTATGAGCTCCTCAAGGGGACATCATCAACCTAGATTATTATGACACAATTTCATTCTATAATCAACAACACACCATATAAATAATATCATTTCCCAACTTATCGGGTCTATTGATTTAACGAGCTAAATCACACCCTTTGATAAATTAAAGAAATAAATATTAAATATACATGCTTATTATTATATCATGATTAAGAGCACGTAATTCCATAATAACAGAGGTTTTGTTATCTTATATAGTCAGTATAAAAAGAAAACTACCTTAAATGGTCCTGCTCAATACACTCATAGTGTACTAGTATAATTTATTAGTCAAGATAAACTAATACCTAATAATTACACTACAACCACTCTAATGGTTTGTCCCATTCCATCTTGGTTGTAAGCAACTGTTTATAATTTATAAGGAACTGATAATATGAACTTCTTTGTGTCTCCTCACACCATGTTATTTACAATATAAATTAAACGGACAACTACACTTAGCATAAATGTAGACATTTGACCAATGTGATTCTTATTTCAAAATAAATATTTATATAAAAAGTTAAATTTTTAGTATACATTCTAACAAGATTGAGATCAATTACATACTAGACAAGACGAGTTGATAATATATCCATTTGAACTTTGAGACAACCACTACAAAAAAAGTCGCGAATAACGACTGAATATTCCGTCGGTATTCCGTCGGTAAATGCGTTTTCCGACGGAATACTGACAGAGTTTTATCTATCGGAAAGAATTGGGTCGGCGGTTAATTTACCGACGGAAACTATATTCAGTCGGTAATTACCGACGGAAATATAAAATCCGTCGGTAAGTATTACCGACAGAAAAGTTTCCCGTCGGAGAAAGGGCCAGCGGCGGGTAACGGAGTTTACCGACGGATTATTATTCCGTCGGCAATATACCGACGAATTATGAATTCCGTCGGTGATGTATCGTAAATGAGTATTGGGAATTCGATAGTTTCCAACGGAATAGTAATTTCCGTCGGGGATTACCGACGGAATAGTAGTTTTCGTCGGGGATTGCCGACGGAATTTAATTTCCGTCGGGGATTGCCGACGGAATTTAATTTTTATTGCCGACGGAATTTACTATTCCGTCGGTGATTGCCGACGAAATTTAAATTCCGTCGGCAATCCCCGACGGAAATTACTATTCCGTCGGTGATTGTATCGTAAATACCTGGTGCGATTCGATAGATTGCCGAAGGAATGAATATTTCCGTCGGTGATTTCCAACGGAATTTGAATTCCGTCGGTAATATCCAGTAAGTTTTGAAATGTCTGCTCTGCATTTTCCATTTATCATACATACAAATTTTATACAATAAAAACCATCACAAACGATGGTAACACAAACTCAAATCATATATAATAACAATTCATACAACACACAATCAACACAACATACAATATGCTTACAAACAAATAATAAAACTGTCTAAAAAACAATACAAAACATAGTAACAAGTGTCCATATCTCCAAAATTCCAAATATCCAAAACATACTGACAATCAAAAATATCCAAAAGTACTAACAAGTTAACATCAAATACAAAATATCCAAACTTACACTGATACATCACCTACACATATATCCAAATATAATCCTGTAAAAGTCAAATATAGAAGATTATAATCATACTGAATCGATATAAATGTAATATATACCTCAAGAATTGTAATATATAAGTAATTTTGCATGTAATAAAATACCTGGATTATATTGTAGATATCCAATGATAGTACGGTGGTGATTGTATCAATACGGACTCCTGCAAAATGTAATACAATTTAAGATAAATATCTAAAACCTAATAAGAATATGAAATTGTTATGACTACTCTATCTTATAAGAGATAAGGAAACAATTAATCATATTCAAGCATTAGTGGAAAGCAAGATGTATGCAACATGCTCATGGTAGTGTCAGATTTATTTTCAGCATGCATTTGGTATTTGAAAATTGAAAATACACAAGACATAGCAAAAACTTGGAAGTATGTATCTTGATACAATAGTGCTATCATTAATGAGTAATAATAGCTTTGTTAGAAACTGCTATATATACCATAAAGCAATTGAATAAGCTTACTATAAGTTTTAATAGTTGTGTTATAATAAGAGCTATTTAACTTTACATATATTTTAGTCAGAGGTGATGGGATTTTCAAATCCTTCCTTTACAACAATATGCAAAACTGAAAGTGATATAAATTAAACTCATGCTTTAACTAAAAATGAAACTTAAGTTGTACACTGCACATTATTGGAACATGAGAAGAAAAATTAAAAATACAATAAATAAACATTAGAATAAGACAAATGACAGAAAAAATACTATGATTTAAAAATATAAACAATTAATCTAAATGGTTATTAAATGTTTATGAGAAATTTTATGATGGGGAAAATAAACCATATGTTCAGTTCACAATCAAACAACACTAATATTGAATTAATAACAACTAGAATGATTGCACTAAGAAAAAAATTTAGTTGTAATTGATTGAATACCTCAGGAAAATCTAATCATCAGCAGGGTCTAATGGGTCTCGAGTCTCCTGTGACTCAATACCATGCTCTGACTGGGGATCCTGTGACTGGGGCGGCTGTGATCGGTCCCATCTAGCAATGCCTGCTCCTGAGCAGCCCATCTCTCCTCCCACCTCTGATCCATGGTAGTCATCTGAGTCTTCAATTCTTTATTTTCTTTTCTTAATGACTCCACCTCAGAAGAAGAAGAAGAAGAGGAACTGGCACGACCCCTAGGAGTCCTCAAGCGATCAAATACCACCTTGGCCTGGGAGCCAAGACCGTAGAGGGAGGAGTTCTTTGTCCTTCCACCCACAACATCATAATAAATTTCATTTATTTGCTGGGTGGATAGATCCTGTGACTCCCCTCCCTCTACTGGTGGCTGAGATACCTGAGCAACCCTACTTGTCATTTCCTCCTGTGTAGGAAAAAAATATACAATTTATATATTGTACACAATTACTAGAGTTATTTAATAATGAATAACGATTAATTATAATAAAGTTAAAAATTCAAACCCCAATGTTCTTCGATCGAAGATCTACGTATGTGTCATCCTTTCTCTTGTGAGTCTTAAGAAAGACCTCCAGGCAAGTGGGTTGTCTTTCTAAAGAACGCTCCTGCATGCACAAATAAGTTGGTTCACATATATACAAGCTTGTTAATAAATAAAAATATAATTTACAAAATATTAAATTCAATTCACCAGATCCATGGCGTGCTCAATAATATATCGAGATCCTGATGTATGGCGAGCAGATCCGGTACTCGGGCCACATGGCTCTGTATTCCTATTTTCTCGAGCTTTTAGAGCCTTTGACTGCCATTTTTCTGCAGACCAAGTGGCCGTCCATGCACTCCAAATTTCCTCGGATACATAAGCTGGTCTAGTGCCATCCTTTCTCATATAATATAAAAGGTCCTTGTATAACTTGGCATAGTAAATATTCCAAGTCCCTACAAATTTTCCCTCCTGTCCTTCCTCCCATTTATATTTTTTCTGCAAATAGAAGTTAAAAATTTAGTATATTAAAGATTAAATATATTGTACATATTCAACTTACTTACCAGAAATTCATTAAAATAAAAATCTTTAGTCGCATTATCTACATGTCTCCATGTAGTACCAGCAATGCAGACTCTTTCTTTAAATTTTTTTGTAATATATGTGGATACTCGATGGCCGTCAGGAGTAAATCTGCATATAAATAATTTTAAAACATAAGCTATATGTTTAAAAAAAGAAAATGAATTAATAATAATTAAAAAATACTTACGTCTCTCCAACAACCCTAAGAACTGTAGATCCACGAAGTGGTGGTGCTGGATGATCTGCCATGAGTATCTACAAAACATCATACAATAAAGTGAACAAACATGGTAATCAGACAATAAAACAGGATTGAATCATAACTTACTTAAAGATCAATAATGCTAAAATTTAATCAATGTCAGTCTCTGGAAATAGTTCTACTCAACATCAACAGTTTGTAAGTTATCGTCGCTAGACTCTGTTATGTGAGCAAAATCCTCACTGCTAGATGTCTCTACATCATCTAGCTCCTCGTCACTGGCATTAACATCTACAAGTAATTGTGATGTAGAAGGGAGCTGTGAATCAACTGAATGTCTCTCTACTTCATCATTCTGAAATGCATCATGGTTTTGAGCAGTAATGGTGTTCGACATTTCTATGATCGAACGAGGCTTCATTCGACAAACAAACAACCATTCACTAGCTCTTCTTCTCTTCGTAGGATATTCAAGATAAAAAACTTGACCCGCTTGTATTGCAAAAATGAAAGGTTCAAACTTATTGAACCTTCTATTTGCATTAACCTCAACTAAATTATAATTTGGATGTATTCTGGTACCTGTTCTTGGGGTCGGATCATACCATGAATATTTGAATAACACACACCTTTTTATAGGTAATGCTGGATATTCAATCTCTATAATTTCCTCAAGTCTACCATAGTAATCAAACTCAGTGTTATTTGTGTCGATGGATCCCTTTACACAAACACCAGAATTATAAGTTAATCTCCGTGAATCTCGTTGTGTCACATGGAATTTTAGACCATTAACATAGTAACCAGAGTAGACCATTATTTGGCGAAGGGGTCCTGATGCAAGATTCAATATTCTATCATCTTGCACATTTGATATTCTACTGTCTTTCACCTATCAAAAGATGTATGATATAAATTAGCTAGGATCGATCTTAATTTTATGAAGAATTATGAAAATTTCTCTAACTTACATAAATTTGAAACCATAATGTAAATTCAATCTCTAACTTGTCAGCAACTTGACTTGCACTCATTGATGGATTTTGTAGATATAATTGTTGTTCATACAAGCTGTGAACAACAATGGTTAATTTGAGGCATTTCGGATATTAAGAAAACAAATACAGCAAGATTAAAGTTTGAGTGGGTAAGTTAACTTACTTGATGTATGGTTTGACTTCATCACAATTTAAGAGTATGTATGTTCTTGCAGCATGATATTCTTGTTGAGTTAACCATCTAGAAATAGATGCACCCATTGGTTTACTAGCAAATTTGAAAATAGAAAGCATCGATGGGTCAATATTCCGAGTATCATCGGAATTTCTAGGACATTTGTTCCTTCTGGTTTTAACATGATCAGCAAAATAATAGGAGCAGAAGGAAGATGCTTCCTCAACCAGATAAGCATTACTTATTGACCCTTCAACTTTTGCTTTATTACGGACATTATTCTTTAATTTTCTCAAAAACCGTTCAAATGGATACATCCATCTGTATTGAACAGGACCTGCTATTCGTGCCTCATATGGTAAATGTACTGGCAGATGTTCCATTGAATCAAAAAAACTAGGTGGGAATATGCGCTCCAGCTTACAAAGTATGAGAGTAATTTCTGTTTCTAGCCGAAGCATATCGGTCATCATAATACACCTCGCTGTCAAATCTCTGAAAAACAGACTTAACTCCGTAAGTGCTTGCCAAACATTATTGGGAAGTAAATCATGAAAAGCTATTGGAATAAGTCTTTGCATGAACACGTGGCAGACATGACTCTTCATTCCAAACATTTTTAACTTGTTCATATCAACACATCGAGCCATATTCGAAGCATATCCATCTGGAAATTTAATTTCTTTTAACCAACTACATAAAGCTTGTTTACTATCTTTGTCCAATGTATAACACGCTTTGGGAAACTTATTGGTTGTTTCATTCTGATGTAACTCTGGTCTGTTGACTAGTTCTTTTAATTCCTCATGTGATTTTGCAGTGTCCTTAGTTCTTCCAGGTACATTCATCACAGTGTTGAAGATATTATCAAAGAAATTTTTCTCAACATGCATTATATCTATATTGTGTCGAATGAGTAGATACTTCCAATAAGGCAACTCCCAGAATATGCTCCTTTTTTTCCAACCACACTTGCACATCCTAACAAGATATTTATTTATCTCATCAGAATTAGGCTAAGATACTGGGAGAAATCCATAATTATCTATTTGTTCAATGATTTCTTCACCTGAAGCATGGACTGCTGGAGGAGGTTTTCTGACAACAACATTCTTTAGAAAAATTTTCTTATTTCGTCTAAAAGGGTGATCCAGTGGTAGAAATTTACGATGATTATCAAACCAAGATACCTTCCCACTACAAGGTAATGAAAATGCATCGGACTCTGTCATGTAATGTGGGCATGCTAATTTACCCGCCGTGCTCCATCCCGACAACATTGAGTATGCTGGAAAATCACTGATCGTCCATAATAAGGCAGCATGCAATGTAAAATTAGTTTTACTTGCAATATCATAAGTCACCGACCCTACATTCCATAATTCATTCGGCTCAGCAATTAGAGGTTGCATGAAAACATCTATCTTATCTTTTGGATTAACTGGACCCAGAATAAGCACGGTAAGGAACATAAATTCATCTTTCATGCACATCCATGGCGGTAAATTGTACGGTGTTAATATAACTGGCCAAGATGAATATTGTTGTCCCGACTGGCCAAATGGTTGAAATCCATCTGCAGAAAGTCCCAATCTCACATTACGTGGTTCCATTGCAAAAGAGGGAAACACAGTATCAAGATGTTTCCATGCAGGAGAATCACAAGGATGACACATTATACCTCCATCGTACTCATGCTCATGCTCATGATGCCACAACATGTGGCCAGCTGTAGCTGCAGATGCATACAAGCGTTGCAGTCTAGCAGTTAATGGAAAATAATACATCACTTTCCAAGCAATATTTTTCTTTTTCTTCCCGGGTATGCGAGTACAATGCTTAAAACGCGGGTGAGTACATATTTTACATTCATTCAAATCACTATCTTCATTCCAAAATATCATGCAGTTGTTTATACAACAATCAATCTTCTGTACAGGCAAACCTAAACCTCTGATCAATTTCTTTGTATCATAGAAGCTATCAGTCATTATGTTATCAGCAGGGAACAACTCTGACATCAATTGACAAATGTCATTGTAACACATTTCTGAGAAATGATGTTCTGCTTTCATATTCAATAACCTTGCAGTAGCTGATAGTTGAGAATGACCAGAAGGAATACCTTCCCACACTTCTCTTTCACTAGCCTGTAACATTTCATATAGTTGCTGATATTCAGGGGTTGATATTTCATCTATATTTGAATAATCAACTGCATTCATCGCATCTTGAACCATTGATTGCATTGAAATATCAATATTATTTGATGTTTCAGGAGCGGTAACAGTAGTCCCAGAAGATGAACCATCAGAAGGCCCAATTGGTTCATATAAATAAGCCTCTCCGTGACAGTACCAATTGTAGTAATTTGGCACAAAACCATTTCTACATATGTGCATTTTTACAGTATCCTCATCACGAAATGCTCTATTTTGACATTTTTTATGATTGCAGGGGCACCGTAACTCAGCACCATTCATACATTCTGGATGACTTTTAGCAAAGGTCACAAACTGGTCAACTTCAGCAATAAAATCCTCTCTAATAAAACCATTATCTAATCGATTGTACATCCAAGCTTTGTTCTGTTAGAATGTATACTAAAAGTCTAGCTTTTGGTATAAAACATTTATCTAGAAATAAGAATCACATTGGTCAAATGTCTACATTTGTGATAAATGTAGTTGTTCAATTAATTTATATTGTAGATAACATGGTGTGTTGTGTCACACACAGAAGATCATGTTATCAGTACCTTATAAATTATAAACAGTAGCTCACGACCATGATGGAAAGGAACAAACCATTGGAAGGTCGTAGTGTAATTAGATGTTAGTTTATCTTAACTATATAATTACACTAGTACACTAAGAGTGTATTGAGTAGGACCATTAGAGGTCGTTTCTTTTATACTGACTTTATAAAGGAACAAAAACCTCAGTTATTATGGAAGTGTGTGCTCTTAATCCTAATATAATAACAAGCACATATATTTGATATTTATTTCTTTAATTTATCAATGGGTGAGATTTAGTTCAATGAATCAATAAGCCCGATAAGTTGGGAAATGATATCACTTATAGTGTGTGTTGTTGATTATAGAAGGAAACTGTGTCCTAGAGATACTAGGTTGAGAATGTCCCCAAGAGGAGCTCATAAGGATTGTCATGTTAAACCCTGCAGGTGGACTTAGTCCGACATGACGATGAAGTTGAGTGGTACTACTCTTGGAGCTAGATATTAATTAAGTGAGTTGTCAGTAACTTACTTAATTAGTGGACATTTGTTATCTTAAACACAGGGAGACTAACACACTCATGATAAGAAGGAGCCCAAAATGTAATTTGGGATTGATGCGGTAGTTCAATAATAGTTCTATAGTGGAATGAATTATTATTGATAAAATTAAGTTGTGTGTTCGGGGCGAGCACGGGATGCTTAATTTTATCGGGAGACCAAAACCAATTCCTCCTCTCGGTCCCTATCGTAACCTCTAGTATATAGAGATTTATACCCGCCGCATACCCACCTTCTTACCCATCCAATGGGGTCGGCCAAGCTAGCTTGGAACCCAAGCTAGGGTCGGCCAAGACCAAGTGGATGAGCCATGTAGGTGGCCGGCCAAAGCTTGGGTCCCAAGCTTAGGTGGCCGGCCACTAGAATATTAAAAAGGATTTTTTCTTATATGGATATCATGATTTTAAAAGAGAGTTCAAAAATTAAAAATTTCCTTTTATAGCTTTCTACAAAAGATTAAGAGAAGAGATTAATCTCTTTCCTTATTTGTAGTTTAAAAGGATGGTTTTAATTTTTGGTAAAAACTTTCCTTATTTGTAAATCATCTACATGTTTAAAACAGAGTTTAAAATTTGAAATCTTTCCTTATTTGTTGATTAAAGGAGGATTTTAAATTTTAAGAAAACTTTCCTTTTTAACCATGTTCATGATTTAAAAGAGAGTTTAAAATTAAATATTCTCTTTTATAAGTTTCTACAAAAGATTAAGAAAAGATTTGATATCTTTCCTTATTTGTAGATTAAAAGAGATTTTAATTTATAGAGATAACTTTCTTTTTATCTACATGTTTAAAAGAAAGATTTTAATTTATTAAATTTCCTTTTTATAAACCAATCATGAAGGGAAAAATTATTGGACAAATTTTTTATAAATTTCCGGAAGTAAATAAAGAAGTTTTAATTTTTGTTCAAAATTTTATTTGTTTGGAGAATTTATGTGGTGGCCGGCCATTACAAATTGAAAAGAAAAATTATTTTTAATTAAATAAATTTTCCTTTTCAATGGCAAAAGAATTAAGGAAGTTTTTATTAAATTTTCCTTATTTGCCAAGACCAAGGATTATAAAAGAGGGGGTAGAGGAGGCTTCAAGATTAAGGACTCTATTCTATTTTTCTCCCTCTTTTCCTTGGTGTGGTGGCCGGCCCTTCCCTTTCTCTTCTCTCCTCTTGTTGTGGCCGAAATCTATCATCTCTTGGAGCTTGGAGGATGTGGCCGGATCAAGGAAGGAGAAGAAGGAGAGAAAGCATGTATCCCTTGGAGCTTGGTTGGTGGAAAATTCTTCATCCTTTGGAAGTTCTTATGCTTGGCCGAAACTTGAAGGAAGAAGAAAGAAGGTGCCTAGGTGGTTCTCATCTCGAAAGATCGTTGCCTACATAACGTCCGAGGTTAGAAGAGGAATACGGTAGAAGATCAAGAGATCTTTCTAAAAGGTATAACTAGTAATTTTTCTTTCCGCATCATACTAGTTATTTTTGGAAATAATACTAAATACAAGAGGCATACGATTCTAGTGTTTCGAATTTGTTTTCGATATAGTGTTCTTTTGTTTTTCTTTTCCTTGTGATTTGATTGTTCTTTTCGGTTGACCTAAAGTTATTTTAGGAAATTAAATATTAGCTTTCCTTAAAAGGTTTTGTCTAGTCGGTGGTGGTTGCTCATATATCCAAGAAGGTCATGTGCCTCGCCACGTCAGTACTGGGAACCAATTTTGGAAATTAATATTTAATGGAATTAATAACTTAGGTGATTTGGATCAAACGTGTTAAATTCCGCAGGAGATCCAAGTCAAAACCTAAAAGAACAAATAGATTATGTTTTGGATCAAACGTGTTAAGTTCCGCAGGCGATCCAAAATTTAATTTAAAAGAACACATGGTAGCTAGGAAAATGTTCAGACCTTTGTACAAAAATTTTGTACAGTGGAACCTCTAGGTTTTCCGAGTAGCAACCAACATGTTCATATACATTGTTATAACCTAAAGAGAATATAATTTGAAACATTATTAAACTTATATCACTTGAAATAATTTTAAATTCGCACAATTTCATCTCACAATCATCGTATCATATTACAATAAATCTCCTCTACACTAAAGCAAATAAATGAAACTAATATATCTCCGAAATGCAAACTATAAAGTAATGCCCGTTTCGTTCAAAACCAATAGGAAGGGACTTCTTATTGTTGTTGAACAACTAACATATCATATATCCGAATTCAAAGTGAAAGTTTAAGCAACATTTTCTTTCCAAGCATTAGAACTTTATACAACTAAAGAAAGAAATAAGGGCAGGTTACAATAAAACACTAGAACCAAGGAAGAGAGCTAGTGATCCAGTGATCCATTACATAAGCAGAATCAAATGATATATCGTAGTGCAGCTGAAGATTTGCTACAAGACAACTTTTTCTAATTATAACATTAAAAGAGAATACAAGCTTTTGTGTGCATATCAAGTTTGCATCAATTTCACTTGGTTTGTTCAATAGCAGGATAATTTAGATATAGAGGAGAATGAACAAAGTGCTTAACAGTTAACACCAACTTTATCAACTTCACTTGGCTGGCCGCGATTAGGCAGCGAGCAGGTTCCTGCGACCGCTGGGATGCCGCAAACAAGGGAATCTGGGCTGCCGCAATTGGCTGCCGCGAGGACCTGCCTGCGGTGGGTGGCCTGCCGCGAGGACCTGCCTGCGGTGGGTGGCCTGCCGCGAGGACTTGCTTGCGGTGGGTGGCCTGCCGCGAGCTGCCCGCGCCGGCCAGCGGCCCGCGAGCTGCCCGCGCCGGCCAGCTGGCCGCGAGCAGGCCACGGCGGCCAGCTGGCCACGAGCAGGCCACGGCGGCCAGCTGGCTGCGAGCAGGCCGCGGTGGCCAGCTGGCCGCGATCAGGCAACGCCGGCCAGCTGGCCGCAAGCAAGCCGCGGCGGCCAGCTGGCCGCGATCAGGCCGCGCCGGCCACCTTGATGCTTCCCGCGATCAAGCCACGCTGGCCCCGAGCCGGCCGCGGCGCCCCGCTCGTCGCGAGCAGGCCGCGGCGGCCGCCGGCTGTGTGAAAACGAAGAGAGAGAGGGGCACGGAGCATACCTGACTGCTGGTTGCAGATGCCGGTGAACGGGAGGAGAGGACGCGCTGGGAAATCGTCGAGTCGTGGACGAAAATCGCCGAGAGAGGAGGAGGAAGCAGATCGCGCGAAGAGGAAAGCAGCCGATTTGGTGCCCTAATACTAAAATACCGACGGAATTATAATTCCATCGGTAAGTAGTAAAGCTTATCGGTATAAAATTTTAACGGGTTTAAAATTAGCGGGTGCGGGCGAAAACTCACTGACGGAAATATAATTCAGTCGGTAATTCCCGACTGAATTCTAGGGCCGTCGGTAATTCATGAAGACCACTAACCCAGATCCGTTGCCTATCGTTCGTATTCCCGACTGAATTACATTCTGTCGGTAATTACCGACTGCTTATTTATATCAGTCGGTAATTACCGACGGAATATAACTCCGTCGGTATATTCCGACAGAATTTAGTTCAGTCGGAAAATACCGACGGAATATAAATTCTGTCTCTACTCCCGTCGTTAATTACGGGTATTTTTGTAGTGAATACCTGCATACGTCGCTTCTAAAAAGTGAGCTCTCCTTCGAACGTCGGTGGATAGATGTTAGCTCTGGCCATTATCTTTACTTCGATTGGCGGTTAGTCCTCCTGAAGCGCCTCGGCTCTGATACCACTTGTTGGACCGCTGGGCCGGCTAAAAGGGGGATTGAATAGCCTGCAAAATAAAACCACAACTCTTCTCGACTTCTTAAACTAACACTTAGACACAAGGTTAAAAACACACAGGACCTAACTTAACTTGTTGATAACACCAAAATAACCTTGGGTTCCAACATCTCTTACCGGTCGGGTTTCCTCAGCCCAGACTACATATACAGACCTGGTACTCCCGGTCGGGTCTGGATCAAATCCAACGAGAAAGATAAGGCTCTCGTCATATCTCGTCCTTTCATCAAGCCTTCATATAAGACTTCAACAGATCATCCCGAGCTGCTCTATTTATACTCGGGCAGGATAGAAGGTGCTACACGACAACAAGGTCAGGGAATCGTAACCACCTGTCAGAGAATAATTGTTGTATATCAGGAAATATTCCAAGGGTCTGTGGTCATTTGCGAATAGAACATTCTTTCAATCCACAAAAGGGCGCCACGCGTCCTCCATCACCCGACAGGTCCTAACACCCGACATTCCCTGACATCCGTCAGATTCTAGAGGTACGCACTGTCATATAAAAAGTGAGGTCCTCTCTCTTGCGTGGGTACGCTCTCTCGCACATCCACACTTGTCTTCTACTTTTCTTTCTCCTTCGTACGCTGTTCTTCTGGGGAAAAAGTACTTGACTTGAGCATCGGAGGGCCTGCTCCGGGGACTTTTTCCCTGGCTTCTGGCCTCTAACGTTCCGTGTGCTTGTCTGAGTGTGCCCAGAGCTCAAGTACTGTTGACTCAGTCATCATCGTCCGTCATCACCACGTGAGGAGCCATTCTTGTGGGCGCATACGAGAAAGATATCCCAGTCACCTCTCCGTCAATACCAGCAATAACTCATCCGACCTTTGATTGACTCATATTATTTCGGACAGGATCAAAGATATATTTTTGGTCTGGATATGACAGACGAGAACTTATGCGTCATAGGTTGTTATACATTCATTTCGCTCCATATATATAATTTATCTTTTATATATAAAAAAAAGATATATCTTTAAAAACTCTTCCAATATAATTATGAAAATAGTTATTTTTCTAATGCATGTGCATCACCAATGAGTTGAACTGAGAGCAAGCAAATGAGATGATCTACCACGTACATAAAACTAGCTACAAGCAGTCCAGATGGATCAGCTGAATTAATTATTGTAATGTGCAAGTCAAATTTCTCATAATGATTCGAGTACTTTCATAACGTTATCTTTTATTCTTCTTGTTCCTCTTCACATGACATGATGAAGAGACAAGCTTTAAGAGGTTGGTTCGTGTTTATAAAAAAAAATAAAAAAAAAAAAACAAAAACAAACAAACAGGCTTTTAAAGATACATAGGTAAAATTAACTTAAAAATCGGAATTATTAATTGAGTTAATATACAGTCATTTTAATTTGATTTTCAGAACATTAAGCCCATAAATGTATGACTATTGCATCCACTACACTCGTATCATCATGCCATGTGATCGCATCAATTTATCTGTTCGGATGGATCTAGTGACTAATACATAAGGTGTTGTGATTATGAGGTCTGAGATTCGAATATCGATAAAATCGAGCTAGATATCTCTCTTACGTGTTAATTATTATTCCAAAGGTTAGTAACTGTTCATGATTTACCTCCTCCGTATTGATCCTGAAATAAATTAACAAAAATACTAGGATAAATATATTCACCTTTTATTATTCATGTTTTATCACCACATTTTTTTTTTTACAGCTAGCGGAAGGACATCACAATTATTTTCTGGCCTGTTCGTTTTAAATATGACAACGTAACTAATTTCATGACGTCATCTATTCCTACGACGTCACCTACTTAGATAATCAATCAATTCCAAATTAATTAATTAATTAATTAATTAATCGTATAGAAGTAGGTACGAGACGAGAGTGAACAAGCTTACATATTTGTTGAATTTCAAAAATGTCCCGTTTATGCTAGGGGTTACGTTGACAATTGACATGAATTTGTTCGAATTTATCCGATTCGATTTCATCCCATGAGTAAAATTATTATTTCAGAGAATTTATTGAAATTAAATTTCTTGAGCTTAAATTTTTTGAATCAGATCGGATGAGTTTTTAGGAAATGATAAAATAAATACTATAAGGAAATGATAGTCGATATCATTAAATGACATGCCGAAAATTTGATATTAATTAAAAGAAGAGATAGATCAATTGGATTGTCTGGATAAATAGATACTGAAAAACTCAATCTGATCCACCAGGATCATTATAATTAAACTTTAAATTCAGAAAATAGTTATTTTTTAATGGCGAATCAAGCCAATTATTGTCAATATTTCATATAGAATCAATGAAGCTCGATCAATTAAATTATTCTATTTTATATAGAATCGACGAAGCTTGCTCAATTCGGAAATATATATATCTAGATAGGTAGATAGATAAATATATAACTTGATATGTTGGGCGTCGCTCGGATGTTCGAGCGGCGCCCAATGTGTTTCGAACACCCCGAATGTAGTCAATCGTCCATGCTAAGCCCCACGAAGACTCATAGTATGACATATATTAGGTATTCAATTTTTCAAATTGACTAAATTAATTGATCAGTCTCGTCCCATGAAGCGAAATTGCTAAGCTCGCTCAATTCGGAAATTATTGTCACGCCCCGAGAAGTCCGTGCTAGACGAAAATCCGACAGCATTTCACCTGTACCGATGACAATATGAAACCCAATATACATATATTCATATACTCGGCTCACACGGCTGGAACAATACAATACATAAATAAGAAAACAAACCACGCAGTTTATAATGCAGCCTCTGGCTGACAACAGATATTACTAAAAGAACACAACGATATAGAAAAACATCACAGATATATGTAAACCTACTCCACTACAACGAAGAAAGATGAAATCCACGAAGTAATGAAAATACCGCAGCGAAAAACAAGAGTAGCGAACTCAAACGCTCGACATAAAGTCTACAAATACACTCACACAGTTTATCGTATAACAAATCTCAACAAGGAACTATAAAGTCGAAAATCTAAAATCCATCACGACAAGGGGCTAGTGACCGGAATCTCCTGATGGCCTCAACCTGAAATGGTAATATCAACAGGGTGAATTCAATGAACTCAGCAGGTAACCAATAGATATGTACAGTAACATATAACTACCAGCAATAACCTAGAGTACAGTCTCCTAAACAATATAAAGTAATGCATAACTGTAATAACCAGTAATAAACAATGTAATACAGTCCACTGCAACAATAATAAGAAATGCATAACTGAATAAACTGTACTCGCCAGCAAGTTCTATCTGAGCATATAACTATGAATATACAACAGGTCAAGTTAGTCAGACCAAATAAGAATGTATCCTGTATGTATGTCAATCATATGCAGTCATCAAAATGCAACATCCAATATGCAACAATCACAAAAATGCAATCTGCGCATATGATGCAATATGACATGGTCAACCCTGACGCCAGTCAGTCACCTCACACGCGATAGTGAGACCGAGTGGGTAGGGCTATGACAATCGTGCACTCTGCCATCACTACTCTTGAGTGACCGAGTGGACGGGATGCTGTCGGAGTACATCTATCCTCTTACCTCAAACATAGTGAGGGAGCGCAATGCTCTCATCTCCCGATATGCGATAACGGGGAGGGATCTCTGCCCATTACCATATTGTGTCACACTACCAATGAGCGGACCAACAGAGCCTAACAGAGCAACCTGCCATACACACCCTGAGTGTTGTGCCACTACCCATGGAGTGGTCACGTTGTGTGCAGGCCCATGTAATCAGTGACGTGCTCAACAATAATAGAGTCGACAATCACCCAGCATGCAATCATGCAGTATGGTGCATGATGCTACAGCATGAAAATCCAACCATATCCTCATCCATAATATATGTGCCAAAAAGGTAAAAGCATATATAACAATGGTGATCCGGCGGTAAGAACAGGGGACCCCCGTTCCGGGGAGTCAACGCCACGTGGAAGTCAAAGGGCCAGGTAGTCGATCGGACAAGGATGGACCGACCGGATGACCGAGAAAAGGTTGGATCGACCGGCCGACCGGAGAAGGGTGGACCGGATGCCCGGCCGGCCGACCGGTGTCTAACTGATAGCAAAAGACGCCTCGGCGGGAGTCAGGGTTCCGACGCTCGTTGAACAGGATCGTATAGCCGAGCGGACGGCATGCTCGGCCGAGGGCATAAGATAACAATACTGCTAAGTCTACACAGAGCACACTACCGGAAATCTCCCAAGTGGACCGGCACCTGTGACCGGCCGGACGTGAGGGGACTTCCGACCGACCGGGCACTCAGCGTGGAGTAAGAAGAGACAAAAGGGCATAGAAACATCCTCTGACAGCGGGTATGTCCGATGAGTAGGCCATACGCAGGATCTTGTGACAGAGAGTGCCGCTGTCCCATTAGAGATGTGCTCGGACTGTAGCAATATGGTGTCAGGTAAGCCTTTCTGACAAGCCCATAAGGGGTTATGGGCTGAGGACACGTAGTCACCTCGAGGTGTGTGCGTGAGCCCCTTCTCAGTTCTATATAAGGGGCCTCACACTTTGTCGGAGGTACGCATTCTTGCATTTTCGGAGCCACTTCTTTGTTGTCCACTTACCTTACTTGAGTGTCGGAGGGTCGTCGCCGGGAACCCCTTCCCGGCCCAACTTCTTTGCAGGTTTGCCGGAGGTCCGTACAACCGGTCGGAGATCCACATTAGCAACTAGGAGAGCGCCACATGCCCAGCGTCCGTTGATTCGACGATTCAGACAGGATTAATTTGGCGTCGTCTGTGGGAACGCTCCTGCATCCGATCGGAAGCAATGGACGAAGCTGGACGACCGCATACGGTGACGCTCTCCACGGAGGAACTCGACGTTCTGATCGAGTCGAGAGCAGCTAAGCTTATGGAACAAAAACAGAAGGCACAAGCCGAGCGAATTGAGCAACAAGCGACATCAGTATCAGGGGGCCGAGCGGAGGCACCTCAGGCCACGGTTCCGTTTCACCGGGCCCTATTCCGCACGCCTCCAGAAGCAGCAGCAGTTAATCGTGATCGAGGATCTTCATCGGACGAGGTGCCAATACGAGACAATAGAAAAGGCAAGGCCCCTCGAGCGGACGCATCTCCCGAACGGATCAACCGTCAGTTTTCGGAAGCCATCTTGCGGGACCCTCTGCCGAAGCACTATGTACCCCCGGCGATCGGTGAATACAATGGAACCACCGACCCGGACGACCATTTGGGTAAGTTCGATAACACGGCTACCCTTCATCAATACACAGATAGAGTGAAGTGTCGAGTTTTTCTAACCACCCTCTCGGGATCGGCTCAACGGTGGTTTCGGAGGTTGCCGGACGGATCCATCACAAGTTTTAAAGACTTCCGCACGGCCTTCCTTCACCACTTTGCAAGAAGTCGGCATTATCAGAAGACTAGTGTCAGTCTGTTTGCCATCAAACAAGAAGCCCGCGAATCGCTCCGAGCCTATATCCAGCGGTTCAACAGGGTGGCCATGGATATTCCTACGGCCACCTCGGAAACCATGATGAATGCCTTCACACAAGGCCTTGTGGACGGGGATTTCTTCCGATCGCTCATTCGGAAGCTGCCCCGAGACTACGACCATATGCAACACCGGGCCAACGAATACATCAATGTGGAGGAAGCCCAAGCGGCCCGAAGAAAGGAAATTCCAACCGAGTGGGCTACTCCTGCTGAGCGGAAGCCTCACACCGCTCATCACCCGCCTAGAGGACCGAGGGCTGAAGCAATCGGCTCCCCCCATACTAGGTCACATGTGCAAGAGGTAGCTGCCGAGCGGCCCAAGCCAAAGAAGAAGTGGACCCCAATGTTCTGCTCATTCCACCGGACGGACACGCATAACACCAGAGATTGTCGGAGTCTTCCTCTAATCGCCCACCCCGTTCCCCGGGGTGGCGGCCGTCGATCGCCATCATCCGATAGGCGACAAAGACTTCGTGAAGCCAAGCGGACGATACCTGACAAGCGGCAAAGGCAGACTCCCGAGCGGCATCATACTCCGAGGCGTGAAGACAATCCCCGGATGTCTAGAGAGCGGCCTAGACCGACCGCTCGGGAAGAAGAAAATAGAAACAACACTTCCCGAGGCGAAATCAACATTATAGCTGGTGGGCCGACCGGAGGAGACTCTAACCGAGCAAGGAAGGCTAGCGTCAGGCGGCTCCAGGTTCATGCGGTCGGCTACAGCCAAGAAAGGGCGAACGGACCCGAAATCAGCTTCGGGCCCCGGGATTTGGAGGGAGTCGAAGTGCCACATGACGACGCTCTCCTCATCAAAGCGGTAATAGCCAACTACACTATTCACCGCGTTTTCATTGACACAGGAAGCTCGGTCAATATTATATTCAAAAAGGCCTTCGACCAATTGCAAATTGATCGAGCCGAGCTGCTGCCCATGACAACCCCCCTCTATGGGTTTACGGGCAACGAAGTTCTGCCGGTCGGACAGATCCGGTTGGCCATTTCGCTGGGAGAGAAGCCGCTCAGAAGGACGCGGACTGCAAACTTTGTCGTGGTGGACTCTCCGTTAGCATACAACGTAATATTGGGACGACCGGCTCTCAGTGAATTCCGAGCGGTCGTTTCCGCCTTCCACCAAAAGATCAAGTTCTCAGTCGAAGACAAAGTGGGAGAAGTACGAGGAGATCAACTGGCAGCTCGGCGATGCTACGTCGAGATGGTACGAGCAGAAGCCAATTCTGCTCGGAAGGCGCCCCGGATTGAGGTAAACGCCATAACTGGAAAACCTCCCTCTTTGGTGTATGAAGAAAAAGAGGAGGTGCAGATTCACCCGACCCGACCAGAGGCCACCACGTTCGTTGCAGCCGATCTGGAGGTGAGCCAGAAAGAGGAAGTGATCAAATGCCTCCAGAGAAACTGTGATGTCTTCGTCTGGTCGACGCACGAGCTGCCCGGAATTTCGCCGAGCATAGCGCAGCACGAGCTACATGTCCGACCGGACGCTCGGCCGGTGAAGCAGAGAAAAAGGGATTTCAGCGCTGAACAGAATGTCATCATCCGAGCGGAGGTTGAGAAGCTCCTGGAGGCCGGCCATATACGCGAGGTTCAGTTCTCGAGCTGGCTGGTGAACGTAGTATTAGTCTCTAAGCCGGGCAACAAGTGGAGAGTGTGCATAGATTTTCGGGATCTCAACAAAGCTTGCCAGAAGGATTTTTATCCTCTTCCTCGGATCGATCAACTGGTGGACTCCACAGCTGGCTGCGAGTTGATATGTATGCTCGACGCTTATCAAGGCTATCATCAAGTGCCGCTCGCTCGAGAAGATCAGGAGAAAGTTAGCTTCGTTACAGCCGACGGTACTTACTGCTACAATGTGATGCCGTTCGGACTGAAGAATGCTGGAGCAACTTACCAGCGCTTGATGAACAAAGTGTTCAAGGAGCAGATCGGACGCAATTTGGAAGTATACGTAGACGATATTCTCATCAAATCCGTCCGATCGGCAGATCTCTTTAAAGACATGGAGGAGACTTTCTGAACGCTGAGGAGGTATGGAATTAAGCTCAACCCTCAGAAATGTCTGTTCGGAGCGAAGGGCGGACGTTTCTTGGGCTACATAGTGACCGAGCGGGGCATCGAGGCAAATCCCAGCAAAGTGAAAGCACTACAAGATATGCCGCCCCCAAGAAATCTGAGGTCGGATAACTGCTTTGTCCATATTCATCTCCAAGACTGCCAACCGGAGCCTACCTTTTTTCAAAATCTTGCGCAAAGCCACTAAGTTTCACTGAGACGAAGAATGTGATCGGGCGTTCGAAGATCTAAAGACATACTTGAACTCTCTGCCGGTGCTAGCCAAGCCAGCTGTGGGTGAGCCACTTTGTATCTATTTATCTTCAACCGAGCAAGCAGTCGGCTCGGCACTAGTAAGGGCGAGCGGAGAAGAACCTGTATATTTTCTAAGCCATATTTTAAAAGATGCTGAATCTCGCTATACTGGGCTCGAGAAGCTGGCTTTCGCTTTGGTCCTCGCCGCTCGGTGCCTCCGTCCCTATTTCTTGGCTTATACTATCATCGTCCGGACAAATAGTCCATTGGGGAGAGTGTTGTTGAATCCAGAAGCGTCCGGGCGGCTCATCAAATGGACAACAGAGTTGAGCGAATTCGACATTCAGTACCAACCCCGTTCGGCGATAAAGGCGCAGTCCTTGGCTGATTTTGTCACCGAAGTACAAAGGCCAGAACCCGTCGACTTGTTTCCGATAATGGGCGGCAATTCGCAGGAAAGTTGCTCGAAGATTGGTGCAAAAGCTATGGCATCGAGCAACACTTCACGTCCGTGGCGTATCCCCAAAGCAATGATCAAGCCGAAGTAGCCAACCGGGAAATTCTTCGCATTCTGCGCGCTCGGCTCGACCATTTGGGAGGAAGCTGGGTGGATGAAGTGCCGGGCGTCCTATGGGTCATCCGAACAACCCCGAAGGAGGGAACGGGTGTGACGCCATTCCACTTGGTGTATGACGGCGAAGCAGTGATCCCGGTTGAAGTTGGGATCGAGTCCGTCCGGGTCCAGAATTATGATGATGATAACGCCGAGCGGAGGAACATGGAGCTTGATTTGGTCGATGAGGAGCGAGCCAAGCGTCCATCCGGCTGATGGCGTACCGGTAAAGAATGAAGCAGAATTACAACCGACACGTGATCCCTAGAGCATTCCAAATCGGCGATCTTGTTTGGAAGAAAGTAAAGCCGGTTGGCGACGTCGGCAAACTGGAGGCTCCTTGGGTGGGTCCCTTCAAAGTCATCGAAAAGCTTCGCTCGGGTGCTTATTATTTGGAAGATGAAGACGGACGGCGGCTAGACCGACCATGGAGCGCAAATCATCTTCAGCAGTACCAAGCTGAGTGAAAGGTGCGCTGATGTAATTTTACATACACTTTGGTCGCATATGTACTTGTAATGCAGGACGCAAAAATGATTAAAGGATAGCAAATGGCTTTGCCGAACGGCAGTGTTCAAATTAGCCTTAAAGGTCGTCGAGCTCCGACGTTAAAAATCGAGAGACGAATCAGCGTCTATAAACCCGCCGGCCGGAAGACCGTCGAGCTCCGACGTTAAAAATCGAGAGACGAATCGGCGTCTATAAACCTGCCGGCCGGAAGACCGTCGAGCTCCGACGTTAAAAATCGAGAGACGAACCAGCGTCTATAAACCCGCCGGCCGGAAGACCGTCGAGCTCCGACGTTAAAAATCGAGAGACGAACTGGCGTCTATAAACCCACCGGCCGAAAGACCGTCGAGCTCCGACGTTAAAAATGGAGAGACGAACCGGCGTCTATAAACCCTCCGGCCGGAAGACCGTCGAGCTCCGACGTTAAAAATCGAGAGACGAACCGGCGTCTATAAACCCGCCGGCCGAAAGACCGTCGAGCTCCGACGTTAAAAATCGAGAGACGAACCGGCGTCTATAAACCTGCCGGCCGGAAGACCATCGAGCTCCGACGTTAAAAATCGAGAGACGAACCGACGTCTATAAACCCGCCGGCGGGAAGACCGTCGAGCTCCGACGTTAAAAATCGAGAGACGAACCGGCGTGTATAAACCCGCCGGCCGAAAGACCGTCGAGCTCCGACTTTAAAAATCGAGAGACGAACCGACATCTATAAACCCTCCGGCCAGAAGACCGTCGAGCTCCGACGTTAAAAATTGAGAGACGAACCGGCGTCTATAAACCCGCCGCCCGGAAGACCGTCGAGCTCCGACGTTAAAAATCGAGAGACGAACCAGCGTCTATAAATCCACCGGCCGGAAGACCGTCGAGCTCCGACGTTATAAATCGAGAGACGAACCGGCGTCTATAAACCCGCCGGTCGGAAGACCGTCGAGCTCCGACGTTAAAAATCGAGAGACGAACCGGCGTCTATAAACCCGCCGGCCGGAAGACCGTCGAGCTCCGACGTTAAAAATCGAGAGACGAACCGGCGTCTATAAACCCGTCGGCCGGAAGACCGTCGAGCTCCGACGTTAAAAATCGAGAGACGAACCGGCGTCTATAAACCCTCCGGCCGGAAGACCGTCGAGCTCCGACGTTAAAAATCGTGAGACGAACCGGTGTCTATAAACCCGCTGGCCGGAGGACCGTCGAGCTCCGACGTTAAAAATTGAGAGTCGAGAAGGCGACTATAAACCCTCCGAGCGGAAGCCCGTCGAGCTCCGACGTTAAAAATCAAGAGACGAACCGGCGTCTATAAACCCTCCGGCCGGACGGAGGCAATAAAGAGGACTGGGGAGCAAGTACCCAAAGGTATTCGCCGTCAATACCGTTCGACCGCCTCTACGTTCCGCTCGGTCCAGTACCCAAAGGTACTTATCAACATCCAATGAACAACCTCTTCTGTCGAAGCAGGACATATTCCCCCGAGCGGAAGAGCTACGCAAAATTCTTCGTAGAAATACTTTTCGATCACGAGGGGTGTGATAAGAGGCGAGCGGACAACACACATAGTAACTAGCAAAAGGACAAAACAAGCGAAAGGATAGCATATTAAAGAGACTATGGCCGAGTGGCCAAATTACAAAAAAGGAGTGTCTCTGGCCGAGCGGCCGAATTACATGTAAAACTTCTACTCTAGGTAATCATAGAGGTCCTTCGGGATGTTGTCGAGGAGCGCCACTTGATCTGCGGTCGGGATGACGGCGGACTCGGGAAGTTGCCCCTTGGACTTTAAGTATGTGGTGGTGGCGGCCATGGCAAGGTCAAACGCAGTATACATCCGCTCGTAAACTTTTTCCGAAAATTCGGGCGAGCGGATATAATTCTATCTCAGGGTAGCGACCCGGCTCGGCTCGGCCTCTTGATATTCTTTAAAGGCCGCCTAGGAGGCAGCGAGGGACTCCTGCAAAGTTTTAAGCTCCTCCTTTTGCTTATCCACCTCTGCCGAGCGGGCCTCCTTCTCACCGGCCAGTTGGTCCGTCAGCTCCTTAACTTTCTGCTCCAAGCCCCGAGCCTCTATAGTTTTCTTCTCCAGGTCGGAGATAGCCGTGTTCTTCCGCTCAGTCGCCAAGCTTATCTTGCGATCCATAGATTTGTTCACTCGCTCGAGCTCGGCCAAATTGTGAGCCTGGTCGGCTGTCTTCTTCTGTTCGGCCGCCAACAAATCTTGAGCCTTCTTCAGCTCCTTCTGCAGCTCGGCATAGGAGGGGTCGTGAGAGCCGGACGGATCGCTTGCAGCCTTCAGTTGTCTTAATTCCTCGTCCACCATCGCCAGGCGGTTGGAGACAGCTATCTCCTCCACCCATCTCTGCAATTAACAAAATAATTAATAGGTCGATTGGAAAGAATGCATACAAAACTTGGAAGAGAACGAATTTACCCCCGTGTCCTCTTGCATGTGGCTATTAGCCAAATTGTGGAGGGGGATCAGCACGACGCGCGCCCGAGCGTCGGCCCACATCTCGGCTAGGGGCCCCTTCAAGGTGATTGTGTGCTTGGGTGCGGTTGGGCGATCGGCCTCGGGTAGCAATTCTTCAGTCGGAAGGTGAAGTGTAACCCGGACAGTGCGGCCATGACCGGGGGTCGTCCGAGCGGATGATGGGAGAGGATCAGAGGCCGGCGCCGAAAATTGGGATAAAATGGTTGAACGTTGGACTTGACGGGGAGCGGGCGGAAGGACACTGACTAGAACGACCTCAAGAGGGTCCGCCGACGCGTCCAAGTGAGATGGAGTCCGGTCGGAGGAAATAGCCTCGACCTCTGGGGCCTTGCCGTGAGCGGTTGCAGTAACGCGCTCGGATGGTTGGACCGCATACGTGGCCGATCGGAGTGGAGTATCCACTCGGCGCCTCTTTTGTCCGAGTTGTTCCTCTCCCCAAGCGGAACCTTCCTCTTGGACAGTTGGTCCTCCGCTGGGGGTGGCTCCGCTTGCCACGTTCTGATGAGAGGCCTGAGCGGCCGACTCTTCCTGAGTCCCGCTCTCCCCTTCATGCGAGCCGACCGGTTGGATGCCGAGCGTCTCCATTTCTTTGGCTGTCGCGGCCTCGAGCGCCGCCGCCCTCTTCTTCAAGATGTCAGCCATCACCGACTCCATGACGATGTTCGCTGCAAAGGAAAATAGAGAAAATCAGTTAGCAATTAAAATGAATTCACCAAGTAAAATTCTTACCGAAGCCGCTCGGGAGGGGGGTTCTGATCGGACTCAGGCCGAATATGTACATGACCCCTTCCGGAAGAAACTTGTTGATGTCAAGTCGCAGACCGGCGAGCATGTTGGCGGCGTGAAGATAATCCGGTCGGGTCTTGAATCTCTTAAGTTCTGGGGAAAGAGGATTTCCGACCTGCCACTGGGTTCGGAAGGGAGCCCGCTCGGGAAGGCGAATGTAGAAGAAAAATTCTTTCCAGTGCTTATTGGAAGAAGGAAGTTTATTGAAGAAAACCAAGCCGGGCCGAGCCTGGAACATGTAAGTGCCCGGCTCGGACTGTTTAGGGTAATAGAAGTAGTAGAAGACCTCCGGTCGGAGGGGAATGTTATGGATTTTAAACAGGACGACTACACTGCATAGAAGACGGAAAGTGTTGGGAACTAGGCTTCCGAGCGGAACGCCGAAAAAATTGCAGACGTCAATGATGAAGGGATTAATGGGAAAGCGCAGACCGGCTGTAAACTGGTCGCGGAAAACACAAAAAGATCCGCGCAGCGGTTTGTTTGGCCGGGCGGAGTCTGTGGGTATGATGATTTCAAGATTGGAGGGGATATCGAAGCTATTGATCAGAACATCGGCTTCGCACCGATCAAAGCGCGACTCCATGGTAGTGTACCATGGGCCGAGGGCTTGGTCTTCGGATCGAGAAGATTGGGCCATTGTCCGAGCGGACGAAATCAAAAGAGACGATTAAAGGAAGAAGACGGCAACGAAACAGTACCCCTGAGGGCGAAAACTTGGGAAAGAAATGCAAAGAAAACACCGGAAACAAAGGAGGAAAGAAAGAGAACCTTACAACGAAGAGGAGGATCGAAAAAGGAGCACCGGAGATCGCCGAAACCAGAGGAGTGAGATCGCCGGAGAGCTGGAACGCGAGAAGCTGGAAGGCACACAAGAGGAAGGGTGCGACGAAGGAAGAAAACGGAGCTTTTATAGGGTGGAGCCCGAGCGGCCTCCACCGTTGGATCCAGGTCGCGAGAATCGGAGCACGCATCGCGCCGTTCATTTCGAACCGCCTCGGTCCCATCAGAGCACCACGCCGCCGCCGTACGATGACGGCAGCATCGCCACGTGGCAGCCAGCCACCGGAACGCATTTAATGGGCGCGTGCTCGACCTTAATGATAGAGATTATATTGGCGAAAACTTCGAAGAGATGCTGAGGAATGTGGCCGTTGACTGGCGTTTTGGCTACCCCCTTTGATTCCGAGCGGATGTTAGCTGAAGGACGTCGTTCGGCTAAACAATCATCCAGTCAGTCGAACTAATCGCCTCCTTCGACTAGACTTGAAGGGGAGGCAAGTGATCTGGCGGTAAGAACAGGGGACCCCCGTTCCAGGGAGTCAACGCCACGTGGAAGTCAAAGGGCCAGGTAGTCGATCGGACAAGGATGGACCGACCGGATGACCGAGAAAAGGTTGGATCGACCGGCCGACCGGAGAAGGGTGGACCGGACGCCCGGGCGGCCGACCGGTGTCTAACTGATAGCAAAAGACGCCTCAGCGGGAGTCAGGGTTCCGGCGCTCATTGAACAGGATCGTATGGCCGAGCGGACGGCACGCTCGGCCGAGGGCATAAGATAGCAATACTGCAAAGTCTACACAAAGCACACTATCGGGAATCTCCCAAGTGGACCGGCACCTGTGACCGGCCGGACGTGAGGGGACTTCCGACCGGCCGGGCACTCGGCGTGGAGTAAGAAGAGACAAAAGGGCATAGAAACATCCTCTGACAGCGGGTATGTCCGATGAGTAGACCATACGCAGGATCTTGTGATAGAGAGTGCCGCTGTCCCATCAGAGATGTGCTCGGACTGTAGCAGTATGGTGTCATGTAAGCCTTTCTGACAAGCCCATACGGGGGTATGGGCTAAGGACACGTAGTCGCCTCGAGGTGTGTGCGTGAGCCCCTTCTCAGTTCTATATAAGGGGCCTCACACTTCGCCGGAGGTACGCATTCTTGCATTTTCGGAGCCACTTCTTTGTTGTCCACTTACCTGACTTGAGCGTTGGAGGGTCGTCGCCGGGAACCTCTTCCCGGCCCGACTTCTTTGCAGGTTTTCCGGAGGTCCGTACAATCGGTCGGAGATCCACATCAGCAACTAGGAGAGCGCAACGTGCTCAGCGTCCGTTGATTCGACGATTCGGACAGGATCAAATGGTATAAGCCACATGAATCCAAGAACACATATCAAGTAGGTGTAGCAACTAATCCAGTATACAGGAGCACTATATATATATCATCTATCTCTATGAACATAGATACGCATGTCAAGAAATAAGAGCATACAAGTTTAATGTATAGCAGCTAATAGTAGAAATATGTAACAAGTATCAAGTAAGCTAAAACCAGGAAAATGATAAATCTACCAATTACCACTAGTTATATATATATATATATATATATATATATATATATATATATATATATAAGTCAAAGGGTACCCACCTCAAATAAAAGGTAGTATTAAGCCAAATTCGACGTCGAGACACTCGTCTCAAATTTGAGTCATGCATTAAATAATATATATATATGCTTTTATTTAGCTAAAACTCAAATGAATAGCTAAATAAAATCCTTAAGACTAAATTAAGATAAAACCCTAATCACATCCCCATTAGCCTACCTAAACTACATCCAAGGTTAATTAGGGTTAGTTACCTAATCCCTAATCATCCATTAGACTAGAAATTCAAACCTAAATCTAAATTCACTATGATCTACAACTAAGATCAAATTCCTACACCTTACCTTAATTCACAGCCGCTATTGTTGCACAACTAGGGGGTTGTTTGCTGCTGGAAGGAGTAACCGCCATGACCTAAAAAAACCCCCACAGCTAGAGATGGAGCAACTGATACCCACAATTCCAGATCCACCGAACAACACATCACCTACTGGAAACCTCTTCATTGACCGGATCAAGAAAGAAATCAACAATTCAACACACCAATCAAACAACAACCTAATTCCAGAAACCATTTGTGCACCTTACCTCTCCCTCTTACTACCTGTGATGACCTAAGATCCGACAATGTTGCTACTGGAAGCCCTAATGCCAATTCCACAACATCTTCTTGACTCCCTTGGTTGAATCTCCTTCTCCCGACGATCAGATTGCAAGAAAGATCGATCCGTCTAGCATCGACAGAGGGATAAAGACACCCAAGGAAGCAGATCTATCGCGATTGGCTCAGGTGATCACTGGAAATGGTGTGTCGGTGATCTAGGGCACGGATCGCAATAAGAATGCGACCACAGCGAGAAAGAAGGTTTAATCAAGAGCATCCACTCACCGACAGGGCATAGATTATCGATGTTGGTGAGTAGAACCTCGGCGATCGTCGGCGTCGGGTCGTCCACGCGAGAGAGGATCGGGTGGCGCTCGTTGGCTGGCGTCTGATGTCGGCAGTGGAGACCGAGGGCGACGTGAGGGAATGACCGGCGCTTTAGTTCGACGGAGCTCGGGAGAGGAATATTGTTGTCGACGATGAGCCCGACGCGATCGGCGCGAGGGGAAACCGTGAGGGAGAGAACGAGAGGAAGAAGGGAGGTGTTCGACACCGAGAGGGGAGAAAGGTCGGGATCGGCGATGGGTTGGGGGAAAGACAAGGAAAAAGGATATATAAAGAAAATAAACATTTCCTCACTTAAATGGGATAACCTAAATATGCTTTTCTCCGAACCCGCCGATTCATCCCTTCAAACCCGTCGTACGAGCTCCAAAAAATTCTCAAAAAATTTCTAAAAATTCTGTAAAATTCCATTAAGGTTATTCTTCCATTTAACCTTATTATTTTTTATCGTATATTATATTCTCCCCTACTAATAAAAATTTGGTCCTCAAATTTCGTTATCTACCATTAGCAGACACTATAAATAGAAAAACAGTATAAATGCTGAACAGAACTCTAACCCACATACCTCAAGTAAAAAGATAGGGGTATCGAGCTCGGATCGTATCCTTGAGCTCACAGGTAGCCTCCTCGTCTAAATGATACTGTCATCCGACCTTAACCAGCGCCGAACAGTCTTATTCCGCAGCTGACGCTCTTTGTGGTCCTAAATCTGTACCGAAACCTCCTCGTAAATAATGTCAGGCTAGATATATGAAATAATATATCTGACAGAACATGTGTTGAGTCGGATACGTATCTCCTCAGCATAGATACATGAAATACATCGTGAATGCCAGCTAAAGATAGTGGTAGCGCCAGACGATAAGCTACTGCTCCAATCCTCTCTAAGATCTGGAATGACCCAATATATCCAGGAGTTAGCTTACCTCGAAGACCAAATCTCTTCACCCCTTTTGTGGGTGAAACTCTTAGAAATACATGGTCACCCGTAGAGAACTCCAGGGATCTTCGTCTCCGATCAGCATAATTCTACTGACAGTCCTGAGCCTTTGACATCCTTGGTCTGATAGTGTGAACCAACTCTATCTCCTGCTGAACTCGATGAGATCCTAACAGTAGAATTGATCCTATAAATATAAAGAGATGTAAATACAATAAAGAGCCTGTCGAGATTTGACCACCCCGGACCTCTATGACCATTACTCATGCACCGGGCAGTTGAGTCAATCCAAGGGATGTATAGCTCTTAATTATATTACAATAGTACAGTAGGTAATTAATTGTAGGACCGCTAGCTATATTATTAGTAAACGTTGTAATACCTAATTAACTATTGTTATTATAATTCTAATATAAATTTGACTATATTAAAATAATTTTAATAATTTCAATAAATTGATGATTTTTTTAATCAAATTGAATTAATTTAATTTTAACAACGAGTCGTTTTATTATATTTTAAATCGTTTGTTTTTTATTGAGGTTTAATTTTTTGCTTTGAGTTTGCTTAGTCATGTAACATTTTGCATATATCGTTACCCATGTTAAAAGTCATCCGATCCGCTTTCGGATGAGAAAGAAAGACAACATCCTATTAGGCGAGACTGTACTTGATGATGTAGAAGATAAATTATTTTATTCATTGATTTATTTGAATGAACTCTATTTATTTAATTGATTAAGTCCATTTAAATGGATGAATCATCATTTATGATTCATCTTTTGGTTCATAAAATATGAATTTACTTTTTGGTTCTGATAATGCAGGATTCAAGTTGCATGATTTTAATACTTTCAAAACGTTATCTTTAATATCCTTCTTGTCCCTCTTCGTATGCATGATGACAACTAAAGGTAATCTCCTCGAATGGATCTAGTGACTAGCGTATGAAGTGTTGTCATCATGAGGTCTGAGGTTCGAATCTCGGTACAGTCAAAGTAAATATCTCTCTTATGTGTTAGTCATTATTTCAAAGGTTAATAGTCGCCCGTGATTTACCTCCTCCGTGTTGACCTTGAGACGGATTGACGAGACACTGGGAGCGAACATATTCAATTTTTGCCACCATGATGACAACTAAAGGTACATGTCATGAGAAGAAATCAAGCATGATGTAATAATAATAATAATAATAATAATAATAATAATAATAATAATAATAATAATAATCAAGCATGAATTTGGTGGAATTTATCCGATTCAATTTTCTTGAACTTAAAATTTTTGAATTGGATGGATGAGTTTTTAGGAAATAATAAAGCAGTCGATATGTCGACGTGCTGAAAGTTTGATATTAAAAGACGACAAACTGTCTTTACCCTTAGAAAAAACTTCTTCTTTTTTTTTTAAATAAATGCCCGAATGGCACACCAGATGGATCAATTGGATTGTCCGGATATATATTGAAAAAGTCAATCTGATCCACTAGCTAGGATCATTCTAAACTTGCAATTCTGAAAATAGTTATTTTTAAATGGCAAATCAAGCCAATTATGGTCAGTATTCCATATAGAATCGATGAAGCTCGATCAATTAGATTATTCTATTGCATGTGCATCACGCATCACCATCACTACTCTCCCGCATAATTAATTTTCTAACCAATAAATTATATCCACAAGTTGCATCTGATGCCAAGAAAAGTTTAATTTCTAAAGTCCATTTGTAAAGTTTGATTAGCTACAATGTACCAAATTTTCATGTACCTTGTATGGAATTCACCACTAGATCCATCAAATAGAGTGCCTTGTCACTTTTTCCCCTTCATTTATCTTAAATTACAAGTGTAGTAGTTGGTTCTTATATGCACTGCACCCTCTAAGGAAACTTAGTAACACTTTTGATTAATTTTTTAAATCAAATATACTATATCAATTATAAATCTTAAAAATATTAGATTTTTTTTACAGAAGAAGAAGTAAATCATAAATAGCTACAAATGACTAAGCACATATGAGGACATTTTCGAATTAAGTGAAGTAGAGACAACAGACGATGAGATTCTGAAATATTATATAGATGGCCAATTAATTAATTAAGAGCCACGTAGACTCCGATCTCCTTTAGATACTTGTCGTACTCGCCAAAGAATCCAACAATTCGACCCGCCGTGACCGGAACAGTGAACTCCTTGCCGCCTCCTCCCCCAAAAGGCCCATGCGTATTTCCGAAGTTGGTCTTAAATTTGAGCTGAGAGATGCAACTTTCGCCGTTATAAGCGCCGACGAACCCAACCATCGAGTTGATATATTCGCCAGGATCGAGTGTGAACTGCAAGAAGGATCGATATAACGATGTTTACTATCCATGTAGAGCGTTGGTCACTTCACGTACCGAGTGATAGGTGCCACCACCGCTGCCGCCTAGTGTCGGTGTGTCGAAATTACTCCCGTCGACTATGTAGGAGATCTCCAAATTATCGACGACGCCACCTGTGTGGAGTCTGACCTTTGTGATTTGGGACACAGATCCACCAATGTCAAAGTTGCAGTCGCCGGCGACTCCCCATGGTCCAACCTTGATGTTATTTTGAAACTCTAAAACATATATATATTTATATATATAATTTGTCATTACTGTAAAAGCAAGAGGATAATCTGGATCTGCTTAGGCTAGCTAGTGTTGTTGTTAATTACCATCATTGTTCAACGAAATACAAAAAGGAAAAAAAATATGGAGAGGATAGAAAATGAACTATGAATGCACATATTGTACTGATTTATATATTAACATAAGCTGGTTAATTAACACTGGAATTGAAAATCTATTATTTTAGGCTCGCTAACTTATTAGAGTTTATTATTTTCTTCGATTAAACTTTCATTATTGAATTGGCGTGGAAGGATGTAAACCATTAAGAAGAGAAACGGTATAGGAGAATTGATGCTTACTGATCCCTGTGAAATCCTCAAAGATAGCAACTACTTGGCCTTCCAATGACTTCAGGTCGCGCTGCTGCTGCTGGGCTTCCGCACTTGTATGTCTTCCCTCACGCCTGGCTTCTTCGATTTTACTTTTGATATCGTTCCGTTCAGCTTTAAGCTTTTCCATTTCTATCTTCAACTTCTTGATATCGGTTTTGGGCTGCCCACCGGATTTCCATAACCCGCAGAAGCAATTGTCGACGATTATGTTGAAGATGAAATTGGGGCAAACCATGGCTAGCAGCAGGCCAATCGAAGCTTTGGTAGTGATGGAGGGTTGACAAGGCTAGTGGAGAGACATCTTTTTTATAGACTCAAGAGACAGAGGGACAAATGTTCCACAGACTGATACAGTTGGTTCGTGTAAGGATATTATTGTCAATAGATCTAAGTCAATTTTTAATACTCACTGATCCTGTCCGGAATTTGAGTCAGAGGAAGGCCGGTTACGATGACACTAGTGTTGACGAAGAGAGGACTTTTTCACGGTATGCACTGGTACGTCAGGAAACAGGACCCCCGTACGAAGCTCTTGGACAATGCTGAGGCTGCTGGTACTAGAGCTCCTGCCCTGTGGGCCCGGGATATCCGATCGGGGATTATACGACCCTTGACTTATGGTGAGCTGGCTTCTTCCTCCTGACCGTTGATTGTCACGTCTCCCTGACTTTGACCGTCCTTACTTGCCACGCCCCCATGACTTGGACCACCCTTGACTGTCACATCCTCTTGACTTTAACTACCACGTCCTCTCCTTTACGCGCCGTATCACCCACTTATTGTCTCAAATCTTTCTTGCATATGCTCTTATTCGATAGAGGCCTATCATTACCTTCGTTGGTTGAATCAGTCAAAGTCTTTTTAAAATCGGATAGTTCAATTAGATAAACAAACTCAATGCAGTCCAAAAAAATATATTGTTTCCTTCTCTTCGGTTTTTCTTTAATTTCTATTTCTGTTTTTCGTTCCTCTTTCTCTTTCGTTTTTATTTCTTATACAACCGAAAGAATTACCGATGCAAGAGTACTATTAGATTAAGAAATGCAAAGAACAAACAAAAAAAATTAAACATTCTATTATATACACATGATGAATGAGTTGAGCGAGTCAAGTGAGAAGGATTAACTGATATGGTTCATTGGGATCACTAAAACTTCCAATTAATTCTACAAATATTATTTAGTTAGATTCAATTGCTATTAGTTTCCTTTTCTCACGGTGATTCAAGTTCATATATATTCAAAACTGCTGTAACATTATCTTTTATTTTTCTTGTTCACTCTCTCTCTCTCTCTCTTAATTTTTATAATGTTTTCAAACGAACAACTAAATATTAATAAAAAGATACCAAACCGAGTATTAAGGAAATGATAGCTGAAGATTTGATGTCAAGAGAAAGAGAAAATGTCCTCTTTTTTTTTTTTTTGTCTAATAAATGAAGTCAATTATGTGCGCAAACATGAAAGACACCTCTCAACTGCTTCTTCGAAAATGCCCATTATGTTAGGTTGGTTGACTGAAACAATAACGTGCATGTTTGCGTAAAATCTTTAACCCTCCTCTATCTATGGTACATTTGTATACTTAATACGAGAGGGAATTCGTCATCCCATCCATCTCACACAATTGGTTCCACAACCCTCCTCTATTCAAACCCTGGAATAAAGTTGAGTTAGCTAGTACGGAACAAAATTATTATTATAAGATAAGAGTTCGAATATTGATAAAATTGAGAAAAAAAATTCCTCTCCATACAAGTTGACTATAACTTTTCGATTTACCTTCTCATCTATAACTGTGAGGTCCGTTAGGATGACAAATTCAATCTTTTGTTACCATTTGTATATTTATCCAAGCGTTTAATTATTTGTTTGTTAAAAATAATATATTATGGAAAATATTTATCCTCTATAGATAAATTTAGTCATATCACTACATAATCATATCGTAGCACCTTCTTGATCACTGCAAGGCTAACACAATTATATATTTCATCTAATTAATTTCATGACAACTAGAGTGAGAACAAAATTAAATTAGAATTGTCAAAATGGTCATATTATAATATGAAGGATACTTAAGGATGACATAGACACTATTAAATATTCAAAACACAAGTTGCTTCTTGAGATATCTTAATTATGCATCACATCATAGAGTATCACCAGGGATGATAATTTCATCCGAACCCGATAGAAAATCTGACATCCGACCCGAACGGAGAAGGGTATGAAGAGACTATCAATACTTGATACCCGACTCGAATACCCGATTAAATAATATATATACATATATTAAAGAAAATTTCCTTTTTTCAAAATCAACTTACTATTTTTGTTGATATTAGGAGGAGACTATATAGATGTTTAATCTATTTTTTAATTATATATATATATTTTAATATGTTGTTAATTTTAATATATTTTTGTTGAATGATAATAGTTGGATAGAAAGAAGCAAAATTATAACTATAGAAGATATCCGATCATTTAATGGGTATGAGTATACCCATCGGAGATCCTATACCCGATGGGTATGGGGACGGAAGATATAGAATCCGACCCGAACCCGACCCATTGCCATCCCTACTGTACCACTTTCTCATCCTCATACCTTATTAGATATCTGACCCTACTCATGCAAAGAATCCTACTCATACAAAGAATTGTTACAGTAGGATAAAATACTCTCCATGATTTATCTGTCTATTTTTTATAATGAGACTGATCCCGTCCGGAAGCTGAGTCAGATGAAGGCGGGTCTCGGTGTGCTGGAGGTTGATGGAAAGTCGCTGCGGCGTCCAATCTACCTGGCACCCTCCGAAAGGGCTTACACGGGCAGATGACGAAGGGTGATGACCAGGACAATGACGCTGGGGCTCTGCGCACACTCAGACGATCCCACGAGTCGTTAGAGACCAGAAACCAGGAAAAAAGTCCCTGGGTCAGGCCCTCCGACGCTCAAGTCAGGTACTTTTTTCCTAGAAAATACAGAGAAAGGACGAAAAAGTAAAGACGAGTGAGAAATGACGAGTGAGCGTACCTGCATAAGGGACAAGGCATCCCTTTTTATACTGCAATGGATGTTTCTGGGTCTGACGGGTGTCAGGGAATGTCGGCTGTCAGGCTTTGTCTGGCGGTGAATGACACGTGGCACCTTCTTATAAGCCGACGGTAGAATCAAAGAGGTGATGTGCCCCGAATGTTAGCATATTCCCTGACACTCTGATTATTCTCTGACAGGTAGTTACGATTCCCTTGCTTGCTTGTCCTGTAGTGCCTGGCCTCCTCTGCTCGTGCTTGCAACGCTGGGTCTTCTCACCTGCTAACCTCGTTCTGATATCGCCTCCTGACCTGCACTCCCGGTCTATAGGCAGACCTGCTTCCGTCCACTATCATCCATGACTTGTACGTCCCGACCTGCACGCTAAATCTTTATCCTGACCTGCTTCTGTTTTACTGTTATCCATGGCTGGTACGTTCTGACCTGTACGCTAGGTCTGTGTCCCAACCTGCTTCCGTCCACTGTCATCCAAGGCTTGTACGTCATGACCTGCACGCCCGGTATGTATGCCGACATGTTTCTACCAGCTATTATCCATGGTTTGTACATCCCGACCTATACGCCAAGTCTGTATGCCAACCTGCTTCTGTCTTATTGTTATCCACGGCCTGTACGTCCCGACCTGTACGCCAGGTCTGTATCCCGACCTGCTTCATCTGATGTTATCCATGGCTTGTACGTTCCGACCTGTACGCCAGGTCTGTATGCCGACCTGCTTCTACCCGTTATTATCCATGGCTTGTACGTCCCGACCTGTACGCCAAGTCTGTATGCCGACCTGCTTCTGTCTTATTGTTATCCACGGCCTGTACGTCCTGACCTATACGCCAGGTCTGTATCCCGATATGCTTCATCTGATGCTATCCATGGCTTGTATGTTCCGACCTGTACTCCAGGTCTGTATGCCGACCTGCTTCTACCCGCTATTATCCATGGCCTGTACGTTCCGACCTGTACGCCAGGTATGCTCTGCGCCAGAGGTCTTCTCTTCCTTACCTTTACCTGGCTTGTGGGCTCAGCCCTTAGCTGTGCCTGGCCCGTGGGCCCAGTCCTTGATCGCTATCGAGGTCGGCTCTGTTGGTTGCTACTCGGAAAGCCTAGAGGTTCCACTGTACAAAAATTTTGTACAAAGATCTGAACCTTTTCCTAGCTACCATGTGTTCTTTTAAATTAAATATTTGAATCGCCTGCGAAACTTAACACATTTGATCCAAAACTTAATCTATTCGTTCTTTTAGGTTTTGACTTGGGTCTCCTGCGGAACTTAACACGTTCGACCCAAATTACCTTAAGTTATTAATTCCATTAAATATTATTTTCCATAATTGGTTCCCAGTACTGACGTGGCGAGGCACACGACCTTCTTGGATATGGGAGCAACCACCACCGACTAGACAAAACCTTTTATGGAAAGCTAATATTTAATTTCCTAAAATAACTTTAGGTTAACCAAAAAGAACAATCAAATCACAAGGAAAAATAAAACAAAAGAACACAACATCGAAAAAGATATTCGAAACACTAAAATCATATGCCTCTTGTATTTGGTATTATTTCCAAAAATAACTAGTATGATGCGGAAAGGAAAAATACTAGTTATACCTTTTAGAAAGACCTCTTGATCTTCTACCGTATTCCTCTTCTAACCTCGGACGTTGTGTGGGCAATGATCTTCCGAGATGAGAACCACCTTTCCACCTTTCTTCTTTCTTCTAGATTTCGGCCACAATAAACCCCTCCAAGGATGAAGAATTTCGGCCACCACCAATGCTCCAAGGGATGCTAGAGACGAGGCTTGCTTTCTCTCCTTCTTCTCCTTCCTTGATCCGGCCACAAACAAAAGCTCCACCAAGAGATGAGTTTCGGCCAACAAGTGGAGAGGAGAGAAATAGGGCCGGCCACCAAAACCAAAGAGGAGAGGAAAGAAAAAGAATAGAAGTTCATCTATTGAAGGCTCCTCTACCTCCTCTTTTATAATCCTTGGTTTTGGCAAATAAGGAAACTTTAATAAAAACTTCCTTAATTCCTTTGCCATGAAAAAGAAAATTTAATTAATTAAAATCAAATTCCTCTTCTTAATCAACATGGCCGGCCACACAACAAACCTCCAATCAAAGGAAATTTAATTCAATCAAGAATTAAAACCTTCCTAATTTGTTACCGGAAATTTATAAAAATTTCTCCAACAATTTAATCCCTTCATGATTGGTTTATAAAAAGGAAATTTAATAAATTAAAATCTTTCTTTTAAACATGTGGATAAAAAGAAAATTATCTCTAAAAATTAAAATCTCTTTTAATCTACAAATAAGGAAAGATATCAAATCTTTTCTTAATCTTTTGTAGAAACTAATAAAAGAGAATTATTAATTTTTTAAACTTTCTTTTAAATCATGAACATGGTTAAAAAGGAAAGTTTTTACCAAAATTAAAATCAACCTTTTAATCTACAAATAAGGAAAGAGATTTAGCTCTTCTCTTAATCTTTTGTAGAATCTTATAAAAAGAAAGATTTAAATTTTAAACTCTCTTTTAAATCATGTTATCCACATAAGAAAATTTTAAAAAATAAAAATCCTTTTATTTTAATTTGGGCCGGCCACACCAAGCTTGAACCCAAGCTAGGGCCGGCCACCGCCACCAAACTTAGGCCGGCCCTAGCTTGGTCTCCATGCTAGCTTGGCCGGCCCCTATGGGATGGGTAAGAATGTGGGTATAGGAGGGTATAGTACTCTATAATTAAGAGACTACGATAGGGACCGTGAGAAGAAATTAGTTTTGGTCTCCCGATAAAATTAAGCATCCCATGTTCGCCCCGAACACACAACTTAATTTTATCGATAATAATTCATTCCACTAGAGAACTATTATTGAATCGCACCAATCCAAATTCATTTTGGGCCTTCTATTAAGTGTGTTAGTCTCCCGTTTTAGATAACAAATGTCCACTAATTTAGTAAGTTACTGACAACTCACTTAATTAATATCTAGCTCCAAGAGTAGTACCACTCAACTTCATCGTCATGTCGGACTAAGTCCACCTGCAGGGTTTAACATGACAATCCTTATGAGCTCCTCTTGGGGACATTCTCAACCTAGATTACTAGGACACAGTTTCCTTCTATAATCAACAACACACACTATAAGTGATATCATTTCCCAACTTATCGGGCTTATTGATTCATCGAACTAAATCTCACCCATTGATAAATTAAAGAAATAAATATCAAATATATGTGCTTGTTATTATATTAGGATTAAGAGCACACACTTCCATAATAACTGAGGTCTTTGTTCCTTTATAAAGTCAGTATAAAAGAAACGACCTCTAATGGTCCTACTCAATACACTATTAGTGTACCAGTGTAATTATATAGTTAAGATAAACTAACACCTAATTACACTATGACCTTCCAATGGTTTGTTCCTTTCCATCATGGTCGTGAGCTACTGTTTATAATTTATAAGGTACTGATAACATGATCCTCTGTGTGTGACACCACACACCATATTATCTATAATATAAATTAATTGAACAACTACATTTATTATAAATGTAGTCATTTGACCAATGTGATTCTTATTTCTAGATAAATGTTTATACCAAAAGCTAGGCTTTTAGTATACATCCTAACAATCTCCCACTTATACTAAAAGACTAAGCTGCTATATCTGCTGCCATACATCTGATTCCCAACCCTTCAACATGCCCATCAAAAGCTCTTGCCTTAAGGACCTTAGTGAAAAGATCTATAGGTCATCACCTGATGCAATCTAGGCGGCAACAACTTTTCCTCGTTTATACGATTTCTCGTATTGGGTGGTACTTGCGCTCTATTGTGTTTACTTGCCTTATAGACTTATGGTTTCTTCGAGTTTGCTACTGCACCAATATTATTACAATAAATTGTAATAATCTTTGGACAAATCAGAAATCATATCTAAGTCTATCTTGAGGTTATTGAGTCATTCAACTTTTATGGCCACCTCAGAAGCTTGCCATATACTAAGCTTCTATGGTGGAGTCTAGAAAAACACCTATGCTTATCACTCTTCCATAGTTATGACTTTAACTCCTAAAGTAAACACAAAACCCCGAGGTTGACTTATTATTGTCCCTATTGGAAGTCAAAATCCGTGCAACCCACAGGGACCAAATTAACTGCCTTGTAAGCTAGCATATAATCTCTAGTACCTCTAAGGTACTAATATATGCTTTACTGCAGTCTAATGTCCTTGTCCAGGGTTACTTTGATATCTGCTAACTATGCCCTTGGTAAAACAAATTTCTGATCTCGTGCATACCATACATTAGGCTTCCGACAGCCGAAGCATAAAGAACTGCCTTTATTTCCTTTATCTCCTTTGATGTCTACGGAGACATATCTTTAGATAAAGTTACTCCATGCTAAAAAGGTAAGAAACCTTTCTTGGAGTTTTGCATGCTTAAAACGAGCAAGTATTTATTTATTTATTTATTTTTTCGATGTATAAAGCTTGAGATAAGTAAAATATTCTTTTCTTGCGATCACTTATTACTTTGATCTCAAGAATATATACATTCTCCCAAGTCCTTTATATCGAATTGTTTGGATAACCATACCCTTACTTCTGACAACATTTTGATATTGTTTCCAACTACCAAAAATGTTATCTACGTATAGTACAAGAAATACCACCATGTTTCCATCACATCTTCTATATACACGAGACTTATCCGGTTACTAAATAAATCCATAGGTCTGGATTACTTTGATAAACCGGATGTTCCAAGACCTTGAAGCTTTGCTTCAGTCCATAGACTGATTGAGCTTGCACACAAGATGCTCTTTGCCCTTTGCAATGAACTCTTCTGGTTACTTTATATGGATGCTTTCTTCAAGACTTCCATAAAGGAATGTTGTCTTGATATCCACTTGCCAAATTGATAAAAGAATCCGGATAGACTTAAGCATAGCTACCAGTGAAAAAGTTTCCTTTTTCATCAAGCCTTGCTTTGAAAGTTTCCACCTTCCTGTCTATCCATCTTTTCCTATTGTAGACATATTTTCACCCAATGGCTTTTACACCATCTGGTGGTTCTACAAGCTTCCAGATTTGATTAGAATACTTATATTCTAATTCTGTATTCAATGCTCTTTGCCAAGATGCTGCATCTTTATCTTGGAGTGCTTCATCATATGTCCGAAGATCAGGTTCATGTCCTCCAGGGATCGAGTCCAAAAACTCTCCCAAAACATGAATCTTTTTAGGTTGCCTAACAACACTCCCACTACGACGAGGCACTTTCTGCAATTGTGTATCATTTGTGATACGTGTTGCAGTTTCTTGTGATATTTCATCTTATACAGTTGGTACTAGGTTAGACATGTCCTTTATTATTTCCTTAAGAACAAATTTACTTATGAGCACGTGATTTATTACATAGTTCTTTTCTAAAAATCGATCATTGATGCTAACAATGACCTTCTAATTTTTAAGACTATAATCCTACTTTCATTTCTCTAGGATAACCCACAAACAAGTGAATTCCTGTCCAACTTATCATTATCTCTCTTCAGCATATGTGCTGGACTACCCTGTTGGATCGAGACGTGCTAGAGGGGGGGGGGGTGAATAGCGCTCGTGGCTATTTTGTTCGATTATCGGAATCGTAAGAATTATCGAAGTAATTAAGCAGTGGAATAAAACAAAACAAGCACATAGAGACAGGAGGATTTTTACTTCGTTCGGAGCCTTGATCGACTCCTACTCGAAGGCCCGCGATTCTTGATCGCTTCCGGTGGGCAACAACTATAAGCTCGATAAAATGATTACAAGATGAAGTACAAGTAAATGGAAAAACTAGTTATATTGACGACGACAGTAGAATTTTGAAGCTTCGGGTCGTCGGAGACTTGTGGCAGCACTTCCGGGCGTCTTTCGGAGCAGCACGTTGAAGAGAGAAGACTTGGAATGCGTTGTACTGAAGTGCTGGTTGAAACCCCCTTATAAAGGGTGTTCAAGGCGCCTTGAAGGCTGTTCAAGGCGCCTCCATGCTGCCTGGTCTTCCGCGTGGATCAAAACTGACCTGGTCGAATTTCATCCATTCAAGGCGCCTTATATCCCTCTCAAGGCGCCTTCCAAGGCGCCTCTAGTGGTGCTTCGAAGCCAGCTCAGCTTTTGCACCCGAGGTGTAACGACCCGCCTCCTACTGCCTAGGCTGCGAGGCCGATCGCTACAGTTATGCTGTGCTGGACTATTAATGCGGAATGAAAACTGCTCTAATTTGAACTTTTTACTGAACCAAATGCTGTAAAGTTTAACTTAGTGTTCTGGGTGTACCTAGGAGTTGTACACATGCTAGGAAAGATAATCTATGCCTCTCTGATGTCCTACTAACTGTAATCAGGCATTTCAATCGATCTATGAATCGATTGGGCTGTCGGATCGATCCAGTGATCGATCCAGCTTGATACTGGCACGGAAACAAAACCCTGGATCGGTCGGCTGACCGATCCATGAGCTGAGATGCTTCTGTATGCGACTGGATCGGTCTACCGACCGATCCAGGAGCACACTGATCGATCGGTAGGACCAATCAGTGGCTCACTGATCGGTCGGCTGACCGATCAGTGAGCTTCGGTGCTCACTGTTCGCATATGGATCGGTCGGCTGACCGATCCTTAAACAGATGCCAACTCTCTGTTCGCGCACGGATCGGTCAGCTGACCGATCCAGCAGCACAACCTACACTCTGATCGGTTTGTAGACCGATCAGAGTTCTGATTTCAGCCCTGAACTCTGATTTCAGCACTTAGGCGTGCCAAAATCTCACATATGAGTTATACACTACATGAGGAACATTCTAATGACACAAAACTAGTATTCTAACATAATTACTAACAACTTAAACCAATCTTCCATGAGTTGAACATTCTAACGTTTAAAAGTGCATAAAACACGAAAACTAAAACTAATGAACTGTAAAATGCTATAGTAGGTGCTAAATCCCTAGAGGATCTTTTATTCCAGTTCCTGCCACACACACCATCCTTTGCATTGTCCTCCAGCTCCCTCTGCTAGTCCATCTTTCCTTTACCTTTATCTGCAGTATAAGGAAAAATAGTATCTGTAAGCTTAAAGCTTAGTAAGAAACCATCTACCTCACAAAACATGCAAGCGATGCAAATATGCTTTAGAAATCATACTATTTGAAAACATGCATTGAACTCATTAAAGCATGGCATACTGAAACATGGTATAAACACTGAAACATGGCATGCACCATAAACTAAGCATATAATCATATCATAGCATCAACTAGAATAAACTATGCTGAAAACTGAACTGGAACTGAACTATAATTGAGCTAACTAGTGCTGTTCTGATGCTATAGTCACATATCTGAATAAACTTTGAAAGCTAATAGATATAAGTGAAAATACATAATCATGCTGTTTGGGCCCGGCAAATGTACTTGCTGTGCGCGCACCCCTAACTAGACCCGGGTTTGCAAGTCCCGAATTTAGTAGGGTTAACTAGGTTATCTAAACCTAGGGACGACTGTGGGAGTCCAACCCATGGATATCTGATCCAGTACAGTGCCACTAAAAATAAAATACTGAATAGCTAATACTATTTTGCTGAATCTAGGTTATCTGAACCTAGAACTAGGTTGTCTGAACCTAGAGGCGACTGTGGGAGCCCACCCATTTGGACATCTAGTCCCGTAAAAGCTGAAATAAAACTGATCATGCTAATTAACATGTTCTATGGCATTTAACTAAATGCCCACTGTATCATAAGGCTGTGCTAGGTATTTTGTCGAGCATTTGGCGCTCTCTAACTCTCCTCTCGATCAGGAAGACCACCTCTAGGCACCCAGCAGCGTCTAAACCCCTATCTACAGAGGATACACGTGCTCGGCCCATCTAGAGATGCTCACTAATCCCTAAATCTGTGAGAAGGGTTAAAATACACCCTATATGCTGACAAAATTCAATAAAACTAATCTAATGCATAAAAGCAAACACGCGAGAGCTACTTATACTGCAGGTGAGGGGTTTCTTACCTCGTACGCTAGTTTCCTTACGGTTCTAGTCGCTAGGTTTCCGGAGAAGACGATCCTTTCGATAGTTTTCTTGCGCCAACACGTTCCTCTCGCGAAGGGGAGCGTCCTGGTGTCGGAGCCGCTGCCGGAAGATGTCTTTGGGGGCCTAGCCTTGGTGCGCCGAGAGAAAGAGGAGGAAGAGAGGGGCGCCGACGTGAGGGTTTGAGAGGAGAAGAGATTTGCCAAACCAAAGAAATAAAATAAACCAAACCCAACTTAAATCTTCTATTTATATTAAGTGGATAATTGAACCCAACTCTAATATAAATATAATTGGTTCCCCTTTCTTTCAGCACGGCCATGCTGGGTTCACCGGTTACTAAGGCTAACTAAAAGTTATCGGGTCCGAGAGGTCCCGGGTTCGATTCCCGCTAAAGCCTTTTTATTCTTCTAATTAGTTTTGCTACTTCCGCTACCCGGAAAATTCCGAAAAAATATCTAAAAATTCCAGAAAAATCACAGAATAATTCTAATGCAAGTTTGAGAATTTTTGGGCGTTATAATCCCCCATACCTTATAAAAAGTTCATCATCGAACTTAGAACAATTCTGGGTACTTCTGTCTCATGCTGGCTTCTGTCTCCCAAGTTGCCTCTTCTGCTGTGTGACTTTGCCAAATGACTTTTACTAATGGTACTTCCTTATTCCGTAATTTCTTAACTGCTCGGTCTATTATCTGAATAGGCCAACTATCATAGCTGAGGTCCTTGCAGATCAGTACCGACTGGGGCTCAATCACCTAGGTGGCATCTGGGGTATGCTTCTTCAGCATAGAGACATGAAATACGTTGTGGACAACTGACATTTCCTGGGGTAGCTCTAGCTCATATGCTACCTTGCCCACTCTTCTGCTGATAAGGTATGGTCCCACATATCTGGGACTAAGCTTGCCCTTCTTCCCAAAACGCATCACTCCCTTCATGGGAGCTACTCTGAGGAACACTGTATCCCCGACTGAAAACTCTAAGGGTCTGCGCCGTGTATCAACATAGCTTTTCTGGCGGCTCTGAACTGTCTCTATCCTATGGCGGATCTGCTGTATGGCTGCTGTGGTATCTGCCACTAGATCTGTCTGAAGTTCTAGCTCTTTCTGTTCACCACTCTCATACCAGCAGATTGGAGATCTACACCTCCGCCCATAGAGAGCCTCGTAAGGTGCCATGCCAATAGTGGCCTGATAGCTGTTGTTGTATGCAAATTCGCTAGCTCGGATATTTGCACAAACTTCCTTGAAGTCTAGGGCAGCGCTCGGAGCATATCTTGAGTACTGGTTTACTCGCTCGTCGACCATCCATGCGAGGATGGAATGTTGTGATGAACTTTAACTTAGTGCCCAACGCCGTTGTACACACTCCGAAGTGTGATGTGAATCTGCTATCTCATGCGAAATGATGGTTCGTGGGACTCCATGTAGTCGGCGATCTCACGGAGATACAATGAGCTAGCTTCTCCATGGAGTAGGATATCTTGATAGCTAAGTGGGCTGATTTAGTCAACCGTCGACTATTACCCGGATGGCGTCAAAACCATTCGTGGTTCTGGGAGTCCCACTATGGAATCCATAGAGATATCCTCCACTTCCATTCGGAATCATGTATAAGTGCAGAACTCCTCCAGTCGTGATGTTCCGCCTTGACCCTCGGCGGTGGCGAGATGCTAACATATCTGGCGATGTCTCGCTTCATCCGGGCCACCAAAAGCGGTTCTTGGTCTTGGTACATTTTGTGGAACTGGATGCATCGCATAAAGTCTTGTGAGCCTCATCTAAAATCATCCTCCGTAGCTCCTCCCGATCTGGAACACTGTCACCAAAATACAACACCCGCTATCGGACACTCAATTCTCTACTTTACGAATCACTGGCCCTTGCTTGATTTTCCGAATTTGAGGTCCTGCTCTGGTGATGAACATCACCAAGCAAGGTAGACTCTAAGGTCATAGTTGAGAGCTGTCCAACGATGAGTTCAAGACCGAAATCTACGATCTCCTTCTGTAGAGGCGGTGACATGGCTGTAAGAGATAATAAGGTAGCACTGGATTTTCTGCTAAGTGCGTCGGCTACCTTATTGGCTTTCCCTGGATGGTAGAGGATGTCTATATCGTAGTCTTTGACCAGCTCAAGCCATCTGCGCTATCGCATGTTCAGATCCTTCTGAGTGAAGAAGTACTTCAGACTCTGATGATCTGTATACACTCTGCACTGAGCTCCATATAAGTAATGTCTCCAAATTTTGAGAGCGAACACTACTGCTGCAAGCTCAAGGTCATGAGTAGGGTAATTCTTCTCATAATCCTTGAGTTGTCTGGAGGCATAGGCGATCACCTTGCCATTTTGCATCAGTACTGCTCCTAGTCCCAACTTAGAGGCATCACTATAGATGTCAAAGCTGCTGGTGTTGTCTGGTAGAGCCAAAATGGGAGCACTGGTCAATCTCTTTTAAATTGTTCTCACAGTCCTCTGTCCACTGAAATTTCCTGTTCTTTCTGGTAAGAGCTGTCAGTGGGGAGGCTATCCTGGAGAAGTCCTCTACAAACTTCCTGTAATATCCTGCTAATCCCAGAAAGCTCCTGATTTCGCTGGCGTTCTTAGGTCTCTTCCAGCTACTTACTGCTTCTATCTTGCTGGGATCTACCATAATACCATCCTTTGAGATGATGTGACCCAGGAAGGGCACCTGATCTAACCAAAATTCACATTTCGTGAACTTGGTGTATAGTTGGTTCTGCTGAAGGGTCTGCAATACTAGTTTCAGATGCTTTGAGTGTTCTTCCTGAGTTCCTGAGTAGATAAGAATGTCATCGATAAACACAATAACAAACTTATCTAAATACTCCCTGAATACTCTGTTCATGAGATCCATGAATGTAGCTGGAGCATTGGTCACGCCAAAGGGCATGACTACGAACTCGTAGTGTCTGTATCTGGTTCTGAACGCTGTCTTGGGTATATCCCCTTCTTTAACCTTCACCTGATGATAACCTGATCTAAGATCTATCTTAGAGAACACTGCTGCTCCCTTCAGCTGGTCGAACAGGTCATCGATTCTGGGAAGGGGATACCTGTTCTTGATTGTGACTTGGTTCGGTGATCTGTAGTCTATGCACAGTCGCATGCTTCCATCCTTCTTCTTCATGAACAATACAGGCGCTCCCCATGGTGAGTGACTCGGGCGTATGAAATCCTTGTCAAGCAGCTCCTGTAGTTGCTCCTGAAGTTCCTTCAGTTCTGCTGGAGCCATGCGATAAGGCGCTTTGGAGATAGGATTTGTACCGGGAATGAGCTCTATCTCAAAGTCAATCTCCCTGTCTGGGGCTAAGCCTGGTAACTCTTCAGGAAAGACTGCTGGGTAGTCACATACGACTCGAACCTCTGCTAGCTGTTGGTTCTTGTCCTGGCTGGCGTTGACTATGTGTGCTAGGAATCCTGTACATCCTGAATCCAGTAGCTTCTATGCTTTCATAGCTGAGAGAAACTTCTTGGCCTTTCTCTTTGGTTCTTGGCTGTATTAAAATTGCATTGCCGCCTCAGGTTGGAAGATGACTCTCTGTTTACGGAACTCTATGGTAGCACCGTATCTGATCAGAAAGTCCATTCCAAAGATAACGTCATAGTCGGTCATTTCTAGCACTATCAGATCACAAAAGAGCTCTCTGTCTGCTATAATGACCGGCACTGCTCTGAGCCAGTGCGTGGATGCCATGATCTCTCCTGAAGGTAGTGCCGTCAAAAACTTTCCACTGAGTACCTCTGAGGGTATTTCTAATTTTTCGGAGAACATCCTGGCTATATATGAATGAGTTGCCCCAGTATCAAATAGAACAGTAGCACTATACTGAAAAATGCTAATCTGACCTGTGACAACTGTCGAGGCATTGGCTATGTCCTCTCTGGTGAGTGAGTAGATCCTCGCATTCGCCATAGCTGGAGGGGCTTCTAATCTGCCCTGGCTGATAAGTGGACCTTCTAGAGCGGCCTGCATATGATATAACTGAGTTGGCTGGCCTGCATACTGAATCTGCTGTGGCTGAGGAAGACCGGTCTTGTTCGGGCACTGCTTGGCCATGTGCCCTTCTTGTCCACATTCAAAGCATCCTCGTGTGCCCTTGTGACAAACCCCTGGGTGGAATTTCCCACAAGTAGCACACTTTGGATAACTGGGTCGTTTGCTAGATGGTCCTCCTTTTGGGTCACTTCCTGATCTGCGCTTGCTGTTGGAGTTCCCTTTCCAGTTAGAGCTGTGGCCTTGCTGTTTTTGAGTGTGGGAGTTTCTTTGGCCTTTGGACTCTGAGGAGACTTGCTTCTGTTGCTTTATGCTATTCTGGTAATGCTCTGTGGTCAAGGCACTGCTCACTAACTCCTCTGTGGTTTGTGGCCTATGTATGCCACCAGCCACGTTCACTGCTATCTCTGGCCTCAGCATCTTGAGCATCAACCGGATTCGTTCCTTCTCTGTGCTGACTAGCTCTGGGCATAGACGAGCCAACCTGTTGAATTTCTTCACGGCTTCCTCAACTGAAAGGTTGCCCTGGCGAAACTCAGTGAACTCGTCGTAGTGGCGGTTTGTAACCCGTACGTGAAAGAACTCCTCGAAGAACTCCTTCTCGAAGTCAGCCCATGACATCTGGTTCACTGGGCGCTTCGTTCTGATTCTTTCCCACCACATGCGTGCGTCTCCTGTCAGGCAGAAGGAGGCACACTTCACCTTCTCGTGTTCTGGCCAGTCCAGAAGCTCCATCGTGCTCTCCAGTGTTTTGAACCAGGCTTGTGCATCCCATGGTTCACTAGTGCCTGAGAAGTTCTCGTCGCTGCCACTGGATCGGATAGGCTTCCTTTCTTGGCTCACCTACTACTGGCTATTGGTGCTGTAGGCTGGTGGTGGAACCTCTAAGACTAGGAGTCGTCAAATTCGGTTCCGGGGTGGGGGTATTCTGGCGATTAGCCTTTAAGGTGGCTATTTCGTTGCTGTTCAGCTAGCTGCTGCTGTCACTAAGGTCTGGAGGAGGCACTGAACTGCCTGCCTCTTGCTGGGGCTCAGTAGCTAGTGCCCTTCTAGCTGGGCGTCCTCGTGCCATTTCTAAAGACATAGAGAACATAACATAACTAATGTAATCACAGTTATATAACTACTGATGTCATGTTTAAAAACTATCACATACTAACAAGCAGTAGGCATATAAACATGAACTGTAATAACAAAACAAGGAGCATAAATAAAGTAGAGGTATTCTTACTTGGAAGCTGCAGGTACAATGCTGATGTGTGTGTAGGAAGTATGGAACAGTGCTCTGATACCACTCTGTAACGACCCACCGCCTACTGCCTAGGCTGCGAGGCCGATCGCTACAGTTATGCTGTGCTGGACTATTAATGCGGAATGAAAACTGCTCTAATTTGAACTTTTTACTGAACCAAATGCTGTAAAGTTTAACTTAGTGTTCTGGGTGTACCTAGGAGTTGTACACATGCTAGGAAAGATAATCTATGCCTCTCTGATGTCCTACTAACTGTAATTAGGCATTTCAATCGATCCATGAATCGATTGAGCTGTCGGATCGATCCAGCTTGATACTGGCACGGAAACAAAACCCTGGATCGGTCGGCTGACCGATCCATGAGCTGAGATGCTTCTGTATGCGACTGGATCGGTCTACCGACCGATCCAGGAGCACACTGATCGGTCGGTAGGACCGATCAGTGGCTCACTGATCGGTCGGCTGACCGATCAGTGAGCTTCGATGCTCACTGTTCGCATATGGATCGGTCGGCTGACCGATCCTTAAACAGATGCCAACTCTCTGTTCGCGCACGGATCGGTCAGCTGACCAATCCAGCGGCACAACCTACACTCTGATCGGTCTGTAGACCGATCAGAGTTCTGATTTTAGCCCTGAACTCTGATTTCAGCACTTGGGCGTGCAAAAATCTCACATATGAGTTATACACTACATGAGGAACATTCTAATGACACAAAACTAGTATTCTAACATAATTACTAACAACTTAAACCAATCTTCCATGAGTTGAACATTCTAACGTTTAAAAGTGCATAAAACACGAAAACTAAAACTAATGAACTATAAAATGCTATAGTAGGTGCTAAATCCCTAGAGGATCTTTTATTCCAGTTCCTGCCACACACACCATCCTTTGCATTGTCCTCCATCTCCCTCTGCTAGTCCATCTTTCCTTTACCTTTATCTGCAGTATAAGGAAAAATAGTATCTGTAAGCTTAAAGCTTAGTAAGAAACCATCTACCTCACAAAACATGCAAGCGATGCAAATATGCTTTAGAAATCATGCTATTTGAAAACATGCATTGAACTCATTAAAGCATGGCATACTGAAACATGGTATAAACACTGAAACATGGCATGCACCATAAACTAAGCATATAATCATATCATAGCATCAACTAGAATAAACTATGCTGAAAACTGAACTGGAACTGAACTATAATTGAGCTAACTAGTGCTGTTCTGATGCTATAGTCACATATCTGAATAAACTTTGAAAGCTAATAGATATAAGTGAAAATACATAATCATGCTGTTTGGGCCCGGCAACTGTACTTGCTGTGCGCGCACCCCTAACTAGACCCGGGTTTGCAAGTCCCGAATTTAGTAGGGTTAACTAGGTTATCTAAACCTAGGGACGACTGTGGGAGTCCAACCCATGGATATCTGATCCAGTACAGTGCCACTAAAAATAAAATACTGAATAGCTAATACTATTTTGCTAAATCAAGGTTATCTGAACCTAGAACTAGGTTGTCTGAACCTAGAGGCGACTGTGGGAGCCCACCCATTTGGACATCTAGTCCCGTAAAAGCTGAAATAAAACTGATCATGCTAATTAACATGTTCTATGGCATTTAACTAAATGCCCATTGTATCATAAGGCTGTGCTAGGCAATTTGTCGAGCATTTGGCGCTCTCTAACTCTCCTCTCGATCAGGAAGACCACCTCTAGGCACCCAGCAGCGTCTAAACCCCTATCTACAGAGGATACACGTGCTCGGCCCATCTAGAGATGCTCACTAATCCCTAAATCTGTGAGAAGGGTTAAAATACACCCTATATGCTGACAAAATTCAATAAAACTAATCTAATGCATAAAAGCAAACACGCGAGAGCTACTTATACTGCAGGTGAGGGGTTTCTTACCTCGTACGCTAATTTCCTTACGGTTCTAGTCGCTAGGTTTCCGGAGAAGACGATCCTTTCGATAGTTTTCTTGCGCCAACACGTTCCTCTCGCGAAGGGGAGCGTCCTGGTGTCGGAGCCGCTGTCGGAAGATGTCTTTGGGGGCCTAGCCTTGGTGCGCCGAGAGAAAGAGGAGGAAGAGAGGGGCGTCGGCGTGAGGGTTTGAGAGGAGAAGAGATTTGCCGAACCAAAGAAATAAAATAAACCAAACCCAACTTAAATCTTCTATTTATATAAAGTGGATAATTGAACCCAACTCTAATATAAATATAATTGGTTCCCCTTTCTTTCAGCACGGCCCTGCTGGGTTCACCGGTTACTAAGGCTAACTAAAAGTTATCGGGTCCGAGAGGTCCCGGGTTCGATTCCCGCTAAAGCCTTTTTATTCTTCTAATTAGTTTTGCTACTTCCGCTACCCGGAAAATTCCGGAAAAATATCTAAAAATTCCAGAAAAATCACAAAATAATTCTAATGCAAGTTTGAGAATTTTCGGGCGTTACACGAGGCGCCTCCAAGCTCTATGGAGGCGCCTCGGACACTGTTCATCCGAGGCTTTAGGTTCCTCTTTTGTACCTGTAAGATACGTTAGTCCCAAACACTATCCTGCAGCACAAAGTTAGCACAATAAACATGATAAATAAAGTATAGACAGTCTCCGGACTGTCCGAGTCTGACTTCGGATTTCCAACCGGAAACTCTTCGGGGAACGCGTCCTCACCTACTCCACTCAGGAGATTTACCTGTTGCCAGTCGATCCTCCAGACTGACTGGACTTTCCGCCTAGGGTTACCACCCCCTAGGACCTAGGGTTACTGCCCCCTAGGGTTTTTCTCCACCTAGGGTTACCACCCCCTAGGACCTAAGGTTGCCGCCCCTTAGGGTATTCCTCCACCTAGGGTTACCGCCCCCTAGGACTTTAGGTTGCCGCCCCTTAGGGTTTTCCTCCACCTAGGGTTACCGCCCCCTAGGACCTAAGGTTGCCGCCCCTTAGGGTTTTCCTCCACCTAGGGTTACCGCCCCCTAGGACCTAAGGTTACCCCCACTTAGGATTTTCCCTTGCCTAACCGCAGTTAGGACTTTCCTGAAACCTTATTTAACCACGTTAGATAACAAGGAATCTTAACTTTGAATCCCTTTGCTATTATCAAAACTGAGGTTCGATCGTCGGATGCTTACTGCACCAACATACCAGAATCCGAATATGCTTCAAAATAGGCTTACGCTTATTCAGCAATTCTATATGAGTAGAGAGTTCTGACTTTGGAAGGTACTATATGCACTTCCGTTTCCAGAGTATGTCCTTAAAATGAATTTGGTAATAACTCATCATCAATCTACTTATTTATATAAGAGTCCTATACCTTCCTTTTTCTACACCATTCTGTTGGGGTGTACCAGGTGCAGTTAGTTGGGATTGAATCGCTACTTCTGATAAGTGACTCCTAAATTCTCCCAAAGAGGTACTTGCCACTACGATCTCACCGTAGTGTCTTGATACTTTTACTTTAACTTTTCTCCGCATCAACCTTGTACTTTTTGAACTAATCAAAAACACTTAGTCTTGCGGCACATCAAGTAAATGTATTTGTATCTTGAATAGTTGTCTATAAAATAGACGAAATATTCGATACTACCTCTTGTCTGGATAGGATCACACAAATCAGAATGAACCAATTCCAACATATCTTTGGCTCCATACCCCTTAGACTTAAAAGCTTCTTGGTTATTTTTCCTTCCAAGTAAGACTCGCAGGTTGGAAAGATTTCCACTACTAATGAACCCAAAAGTTCATCAGCTACCAATGAATCCTACTTAAGTTAATATAACCTAGCTTTAGATGCCAAAGATATAATTGGTTCATTTCCGAAGGTTGCTTTCTCTTAAAGTTAGAAGATGTGTTACTAATTTTCATTTGTTGCATCGTGGGAGTTATTGGATTATAAATTGTCAACCAACATACCAGAATAGATAACTTCCCTATTTTTCTTGATAACAACTTTGTTATCAAAATAGACACAATATCTATTCTATAATAGTTTAGAAACTGAAATCAGGTTCTTTCTAAACTTAGTATGTAAAGACAATTTCTAATAATCCATATTTTATTCCTATTAGAGAATAAACCTCTCCCATGACAACAGCTGCTATTTTTGCAGTAATGCCCATGTGGACGGTGTTTTTATTTTCATTTAGTTGTCGGATTTCCTGGAACCCTACAATGAATTACAGACATGATTAATGGCATCTGTATCTACACTCCAGGTTCTGGTAGATAACACCACTAGACATGTTTCAACTAATGAATTAAATACACCTAAATTGTTCTTAGTTCTAAGAAGACAGTCTACCTTAATGTCCAAGTCCTATTTCCAATCATTACAATTGGGACTACTATGTCTTTTCTATAGTATAACAACTAGGGGATTGACAAACATTTTAAATCCTAAGAATCACAAAAATATTTGGTCAAGATCAATTCTTTAAAATCCCCAAGAATTTTGTATGCAACGATAGTGTGGACGTATACAAAATCAAAGAGGAGATTTTATCCATTAATTTTATTATCTCGTCAACTTTACTTTATGACGAATAAAATTAATAGTTGATCTGTCTTTGATCAAATATTTGGTCAAAACTTTTTGAATTTAAAATAACATTGATTCCTCAAACAATATTATTTAAATTCACCAACACCTCAAACACCGTGAATTTTGCATACCACGTTAGTGTGGACGTATACAAATTCAACATTTGTAAAAAGAGGGTTTTAACCCATTAATTTTATTATCTTGTCAACCTAACTTTTTGACAAATAAAATTAATAGTTGGTATCATTTGGTCACACAAATAATAGCAGTGACTCCGATGGGGAGGATACTATTAGATGTGTCTAAGTGTATACCATTACTTGACACTAAGTCCATTAATAAGATTATGCCCCTTCCGTTGGGGAAGATCACACGCTCTTAATTAACTTCCTATAGTCATCCAAAAATGGAAGTCTGTTCTAGTGATCTGCAAACAAGCTCATCCGTTATGGAGGAAGACACTCAGAGCCAACGTGCAAGCTTGTTTGCATCACTTACAAACCAGTAATGGAGACCATGGGATTTACTTAAAAAATTCCTCTCCCACTTAGTTATTTATAAATGAGGAATTTTAACTATGCTAGCGTACTAAACTTGTAAACTAACATGCACACACAGCACAATATAAAAAGCAATAAATAGAAAATATAATTTTCAACTATTATGGCTTTTATCTCTAGTTGTCCTCCGTGTGTTGTCATCCCAAGCTGCTGTCATATTTGGCCACCGCCACCGGGTCTAGCTGTCGCCTCCATCTTGCTCCTAGTTCCGCAGCGCCTCTGGTCCTTAGAAGGTTCCACGCTTTGCAAGATTCGATCCGCGACATAAATAGAATTTTACATTTTTGATCCTATATTCCATAAAAGGAATGTACATGTATCTAGATCAAAAATAAAATCCAAACAAAACTAAATACAGCTCCTGCTGTATTTTAATACAATCATGCACACACATATAAATGCCCTTGACATGTCCAAGGGTCCAATCACACACATAATAATTAAAAGCCATAATAGTTGGATCCTGCATCCACAAAGTTAGCAAATCCTACTATTAACCTGCCTAAATTATGTATGACATGTGCATAATTAACCTAATACCAAATACACTAAGGCAAAAACCCTAGCTCTGATACCAATTGTTGGTTGCTACTCGGAAAGCCGAGAGGTTCCACTGTACAAAAATTTTGTACAAAGGTCTGAACCTTTTCCTAGCTACCATGTGTTCTTTTAAATTAAATATTTGAATCGCCTGCGGAACTTAACACATTTGATCCAAAACTTAATCTATTCGTTCTTTTAGGTTTTGACTTGGGTCTCCTGCGGAACTTAACACGTTTGACCCAAATCACCTTAAGTTATTAATTCCATTAAATATTATTTTCCATAATTGGTTCCCAGTACTGACGTGGCGAGGCACACGACCTTCTTGGATATGGGAGCAACCACCACCGACTAGACAAAACCTTTTATGGAAAGCTAATATTTAATTTCCTAAAATAACTTTAGGTTAACCGAAAAGAACAATCAAATCACAAGGAAAAATAAAACAAAAGAATACAACATCGAAAAAGATATTCGAAACACTAAAATCATATGCCTCTTGTATTTGGTATTATTTCCAAAAATAACTAGTATGATGCGGAAAGGAAAAATACTAGTTATACCTTTTAGAAAGACCTCTTGATTTTCTACCGTATTCCTCTTCTAACCTCGGACGTTGTGTGGGAAACGATCTTCCGAGATGAGAACCACCTTTCCACCTTCCTTCTTTCTTCTAGATTTCGGCCACAATAAACTCCTCCAAGGATGAAGAATTTCGGCCACCACCAATGCTCCAAGGGATGTTAGAGACGAGGCTTGCTTTCTATCCTTCTTCTCCTTCCTTGATCCGGCTACAAACAAAAGCTCCACCAAGAGATGAGTTTCGGCCAACAAGTGGAGGGGAGAGAAATAGGGCCGGCCACCAAAACCAAAGAGGAGAGGAAAGAAAAGAATAGAAGTTCATCTATTGAAGGCTCCTCTACCTCCTCTTTTATAATCCTTGGTTTTGGCAAATAAGGAAACTTTAATAAAAACTTCCTTAATTCCTTTGCCATGAAAAATAAAATTTAATTAATTAAAATCAAATTCCTCTTCTTAATCAACATGGCCAGCCACACAACAAACCTCCAATCAAAGGAAATTTAATTCAATCAAGAATTAAAACCTTCCTAATTTGTTTCCGGAAATTTATAAAAATTTCTCCAACAATTTAATCCCTTCATGAGTGGTTTCTAAAAAGGAAATTTAATAAATTAAAATCTTTCTTTTAAACATGTGGATAAAAAGAAAATTATCTCTAAAAATTAAAATCTCTTTTAATCTACAAATAAGGAAAGATATCAAATCTTTTCTTAATCTTTTGTAGAAACTAATAAAAGAGAATTATTAATTTTTTAAACTTTCTTTTAAATCATGAACATGGTTAAAAAGGAAAGTTTTTACCAAAATTAAAATCAACCTTTTAATCTACAAATAAGGAAAGAGATTTAGCTCTTCTCTTAATCTTTTGTAGAATCTTAAAAACGGAAAGATTTAAATTTTTTAAACTCTCTTTTAAAACATGTTATCCACATAAGAAAAATTTTAAAAAATAAAAATCCTTTTTATTTTAATTTGGGCCGGCCACACCAAGCTTGAACCCAAGCTAGGGCCGACCACCTTAAAGCACCCATGAGCCAAACTTTGGCCGGCCCTAGCTTGGTCTCCAAGCTAGCTTGGCCGGCCCCTTATGGGATGGGTAAGAAGGTGGGTATAGGTGGGTATAGTACTCTATAATTAAGAGGCTACGATAGGGACCGAGAGGAGGAATTAGTTTTGGTCTCCCGATAAAATTAAGCATCCCGTTTTCGCCCCGAACACACAACTTAATTTTATCAATAATAATTCATTCCACTAAAGAACTATTATTGAACTACCGCACCAATCCCAAATTACATTTTGGGCTCCTTCTTATTATGAGTGTGTTAGTCTCCCTGTGTTTAAGATAATAAATGTCCACTAATTTAGTAAGTTACTGACAACTCACTTAATTAATATCTAGCTCCAAGAGTAGTACCACTCAACTTCATCGTCATGTCGGACTAAGTCCACCTGAAGGGTTTAACATGACAATCCTTATGAGCTCCTCTTGGGGACATTCTCAACCTAGATTGCTAGGACACAGTTTCCTTCTATAATCAACGACACACACTATAAGTGATATCATTTCCCAACTTATCGGGCTTATTGATTCATCGAACTAAATCTCACCCATTGATAAATTAAAGAAATAAATATCAAATATATGAGCTTGTTATTATATTAGGATTAAGAGCACACACTTCCATAATAACTGAGGTCTTTGTTCCTTTATAAAGTCAGTATAAAAGAAACGACCTCTAATGATCCTACTCAATACACTCTTAGTGTACCAGTGTAATTATATAGTTAAGATAAACTAACACCTAATTACACTACGACCTTCCAATGGTTTGTTCCTTTCCATCATGGTCGTGAGCTACTGTTTATAATTTTTAAGGTACTGATAACATGATCCTCTGTGTGTGACACCACACACCATATTATCTACAATATAAATTAATTGAACAACTACATTTATTATAAATGTAGTCATTTGACCAATGTGATTCTTATTTCTAGATAAATGTTTATACCAAAAGCTAGGCTTTTAGTATACATCCTAACAGGCTCTTGTCCGACTTGTAATCCTATCTTTTGACTGCCCCGTCAGCTGAGACTTTGACTCTGGCCACGTAAGCTTGACTTCTAACCTCCACGGGGGCTGGACTTCTGACCTCCACGGGGGCTGGACTTCTGACCTCCACGTATGCTTGACTTCTGACCAGCCACGGAGGCTGGACTTTTGACCTCCACGTATACTTGACTTCTGACCATCCTGCGATCTTGACTCCTAACCACGACATCTTACCGACCTCACAATAATGCACCGTATCTCAAGCCTCCCCCTTAAGTCTAGTCGAAGGAGGCACCAGTCCGACTGACTAGACCCCAGTCCCTTTGTTACCTGACCTGGTTCTCGCATCCTCTGCCGACTTGTTTCCATCTATCTTCGTTGGAGTTTCTCGCCGTCCTAAGAGATAAACGGCATTGTTCTATGCATGTTGACTCCTCAACTTCCGAGCATACTCTCTTCCTGTAAATGTCCCACTATTTTCCAAGCATCAACTCAAGTTCCGAGGTAATCCCTTCACCTTCTCCCTCCTTATAAAAGGGTTTATGCACCCTTCCATCCACCACTCATATTCTTATCTCTTCTACTTCCCTGTTCTCTCATTCATGGAACCCACTGAGTTGTCTTCTTTACGTCGCCAGTTGGCCCTTACAGAAAAGGCTTTGCGTGACATGACACTCAGCAGGGATCTTCAAACCTCCCTTCGGAGGGAAATGGAAGAGCTTTGACAGGCTGCCAAATATAGAACCCGCGCCGAGGGCACTCTCAAGATGAAGGCGCAACCAGACTTCCAGAGTCAGATTTATCATATTCTGTTTCTGAAAATGAAACACGAGGACGAGCTAGCTCTATTGCAAGAAGAGAATCAGACAAAGGACAAGACCATTAGTCAACTTTAGAATACCCTTGACCATGTCCAGGAAGAACTGGCTCGAGGAAGGACCCGTTTAGATAGAGGACATCCGGTGTCTGGGTCTGGCAGCAATTGAAACCCCTGTTATATGTTCCTTTTTTTTAATGAAATAAAGCATGTCTTTTAGCTCTATGCTCCTTTGTTCTCATATCATTGTGTCTCTATCTCTATAAAAAAACCTGCATTCTTCTAACATTTCTAGCAAAAATAACAAGAACAATTTGCTTAACCCACTTTCTTCTTACCTTTTGCCCGAAGAGCAGAAGGCTTGAGAAGCTAAGATATTTGAAAATATGCCTGCCAATTTTCATATTTAGCAGAAATAATAGAGGTATGGATTACCGATAGGTGATACACGGGAATAGGTCGTGTTGTATTTTGTCCAGGCGAATGTAAAGGATACCGACCGGGAAAGTCATTGGGCGTGAGAGCCATGCTCACTTATAACTCGCACTGGGGTGAGAGTCTAGGACAACCGATCGGGAAAGTCGTTGGGTGTGAGATCCATGCTCACTTATAACTCGCACTGGGGCGAGAGTCTGGGACCCGACCTGGACGGTCGTTGGACATGAGAGCCATGCTCACTTATAACTCGCACTAGGGCGAGAGTCTGGGATCCGACCTGGACGGTCGTTGGGCGTGAAAGTCATGCTCACTTATAACTCGTACTAGGGCGAGAGTCTGGGACAACCGACCGGGAAAGTCGTTGGGCGTGAGAGCCATGCTCACTTATAACTCGCACTGGGGCGAGAGTCTGGGACCCGACCTGGACTGTCGTTGGGCGTGAGAGCCATGCTCACTTATAACTCACACTAGGACGAGAGTCTAGGACCTGACCTGGACGGTCGTTGGGCGTGAGAGTCATGCTCACTTATAACTCGCATTGAGGCGAGAGTCTGGGACCCGACTTGGACGCTCGTTGGGCGTGAGAGTCATGCTCACTTATAACTCGCACTGGGGCGAGAGTCTGGGACCCGACCTGGACGGTCGTTGGGCGTGAGAGCCATTCTCACTTATAACTCGCACTGGGGCGAGAGTCTGGGACCCGACCTGGATAGTCATTGGGCGTGAGAGTCATGCTCACTTATAACTCGTACTGGGGCGAGAGTCTAGGACCCGACCTGGACGGTCGTTGGGCGTGAGAGTCATGCTCACTTATAACTCGCACTGGGGCGAGAGTCTGGGACCCAACTTGGATGGTCGTTGGGCATGAGAGTCATGCTCACTTATAACTCGCACTGGGGCGAGAGTTTGGAACCTGACCTGGACGGTCGTTGGGCGTGAGAGCCCTGCTCACTTATAACTCGCACTGAGGCAACAGTCTGGGACCCGACCTGGACGGTCGTTGGGTGTGAGAGTCATGCTCACTTATAACTCGCACTGGGGCAAGAGTCTAGGACCCGACCTGGACGGTCATTGGGCGTGAGAGCCATGCTCACTTATAACTCGCACTGGGGCGAGAGTCTGGGACCCAACCTGGACGGTCGTTGGGCGTGAGAGTCATGCTCACTTATAACTAGCACTAGAGCGAGAGTCTGGGACCCGACCTGGACGATCGTTGGGCGTGAGAGCCATGCTCACTTATAACTCGCACTGGGGCGAGAGTCTAGGACTCGACCTGGATGGTCGTTGGGTGTGAGAGTCATGCTCACTTATAACTCGCACTGAGACGAGAGTCTGGGACTCGATCTGGACGGTCGTTGGGCGTGAGAGCCATGCTCACTTATAACTCGCACTGGGGTGAGAGTCTGGGACCCGACCTAGACGGTTGTTGGGCGTGAGAGTCATGCTCACTTATAACTCGCACTGGGGCGAGAGTCTGGGACCCGACCTCGACGGTCGTTGGGCGTGAGAGCCATGCTCACTTATAACTCGCATTGGGGTGAGAGTATGAGACCTGACCTGGACGGTCGTTGGGCATGAGAGCCATGCTCACTTATAACACGCACTGGGACGAGAGTCTGGGACCCGACCTAGACGGTCGTTGGGCGTGAGAGCCCTGCTCACATATAACTCGCACTGAGGCGAGAGTCTGGGACCCGACCTGGACGGTCGTTGGGCGTGAGAGCCGTGATCTCTTATAACTCGCACTGGGGCGAGAGTCTGGGACCCGACCTGGACGGTCGTTGGGTGACAGCCGACCGGGAGTTCTTATGAAAACCCGTTCGAAAATAAATGTTGTCGACCTGGGGTGATTTCCCGACCAGGAAATGATGTTGCCGACCTGGGGGTGAGTTCTCGACCAGGAATTGATGTTGCCGACCTGGGGGTGAGTTCCCGACCAGGAATTGATGTTGCCGATCTGGGGTGAGTTCCCGACCAGGAATTGCTTGAAGGGAGCACTTTGACCTCGTCTGCAGTCGAAAGATGTACAGTATCAGATGTATTGTGAAGATAAAAATATTAAAATCTTACTCAGCCCTGGGGCAAAGGATGTCTTATGGCCTTGCAACATTTCAAATTTCTTTCCCGCCAATTTTCGCCGCTGCTTGCCGAGAAGATCGTGTGGAAAATGTTTCCGTACGCCCGCTTCCTCTCATGATTTCCTTATCACGTCCATCATTAATACGCTTCCTAGGGGGGTGACACCTGTCCCACGCCTTTATTTCTTACGCTGTAGGACGTCGTCGACTCCACTCCTTTTTGTACATGACTTCCCATAAGAGTATGTAGTTCTGTGATCAACGACATTAGGCGCTTTACCCACAAATATACTCGGCTCATCTTTCGATATTCCCTAGGCAAACCCACTTTATAAGCCCTAAAGCAGTCCGTCGTCGTTGCCTTTGAGCGTTTCGACTACCTTCGTCATCTCACTGTTTTGCTGTCTCTGGTGCCTTAGCCCTTCCTCTTCTCGACTCCCCCCGCCTGGTGCTCTTTCCTCTTTCGACTGACTTCTTCCTCAACCTTCCTTACTTTGATAATGGCAGATGGTAAGACCTCCTTTTGGTATTCGTGTTACATTTCTGATATAGATGACCATGACTTGTCTGTGATTCGGTTTAACCTTAGACTTAGTGAGGATTACGAACTTCGAGTTCCTACACCCAGCGAACATCCTTCCTCCCCTCCTGAAGGTTTCCTGACTGTTTTCAAAGACCAGATTCTAGGAGGCCTTCGTTTTCCTGTACATCCGTTCATCTCCTCTCTGAGCCGATACTTTGGTATCTGCCTTTCTCAGTTTGCTCCCAACTTCTTCAGAGCTATTTGTGGCACTGTCATTCTATGCCGCATATATCAAATCTCCTTGATGGTTCAGATATTCCATCATTTTTATTCTTTCAAACGCTCTGAACCAGGGGTATGTTGGTTGCTACTCGGAAAACCTAATGGTTCCACTGTACAAAAATTTTGTACAAAGGTCTGAACCTTTTCCTAGCTACCATGTGTTCTTTTAAATTAAACTTGGATCGCCTGCGGAACTTAACACGTTTGATCCAAAGTTTAATCTATTTGTTCTTTTAGGTTTTGACTTGGATCTCCTGCTGAACTTAACACGTTCGATCCAAATCTCCTAGGTTATTAATTCCATTAAATATTAATTTTCAAAATTGGCTTCCAGTACTGACGTGGCGAGGCACATGACCTTCTTGGATATGGGAGCAACCACCACCGACTAGACAAAGCCTTTTAAGGAAAACTAATATTTAATTTCCTTAAATAACTTTAGGTCAACCGAAAAGAACAATCAAATCACAAGGGAAAAAAAACAAAAGAACACAACATCGAAAACAAATTCGAAATACTAGAATCGCATGCCTCTTGTATTTGGTATTATTTCCAAAAATAACTAGTATGATGCGGAAAGGAAAAATACTAGTTATACCATTTTGAAAGACCTCTTGATCTTCTACCGTATTCCTCTTCTAACCTCGGACGTTGTGTGGGCAACGATCTTCCAAGATGAGGACCACCTAGCACCTTCTTCTTCTTCCTTCAAGTTTCGGCCAAGCACCAAAATTCAAGGATGAAGAACTTTTTCCACCAACTAAGCTCCAAGGGATACAAGCTTTCTCTCCTCCTTCTTCTTCTTCTCCAAGTAGTATCCGGCCACAACTAAAGCTCCAAGCAAGGAAGAGTTTCGGCCACCACAAAGAGGAAGAGAGGGAGAGAGGATGGGCGGCCACAACACCAAGGAAAAGAGGGAGAGAATAATAGAGGTTGTATCTCTTGAAGGCACCCCAACCCCCTCTTTTATATTCCTTTACTTTGGTAAATATGGAAATTTAATTACAATAAAATTTTCTTAATTTTCCTTGACATCAATTAATTAAGAAAAATTAAACAAAATTTCCTAATCAATTATATAATGGCCGGCCACCTCATGGAGAGCAAACAAGACAATTTTTAATCAACAATTAAAAATTCCTTATTTATCTTTGGAAATTTAAAAAAATAAAATTTCCCTTTAAAATCCCTTCATGGTTGATAAAAAGAAATTTCTATAATTTTAATTTTTCAACATGTGAATAATTTACAAAGAGAAAAAATAAAATATCTTTCCTATCTACAAATAAGGAAAGAGATCTAATCTCTTTTCTTAATCTTTTGTAAAAGAGATATTTTAATTTTAATTCCATCCAAAAAATTATATCTTCCACATAAGAAAAATTTAAAATTAAAATTCTTTTAAATTTAATGGGGGCCGGCCACCTAAGCTTGGGTTCAAGCTAGGGCCGGCCACCCATGAATCAAGGCTTGGCCGGCCCTAGCTTGATCCACAAGCTAGCTTGGTCGGCCCCTATATCATGGGTATGAAGGTGGGTATAGGTGGGTATAGTACTCTATAAATAAGAGACTACGATAGGGACCGAGAGGAGGAATTGGTTTTGGTCTCCCGATAAAATTAAGCATCCCGTGTTCGCCCCGAACACACTGTTGGTGCGGGAAGCATCCGACGATCGAACTCGTGTTTTGATAATGGCAAAGGATTCAAAGTTAAGGTGTTTTGTATTCTAACAAGTCTACTTGAGGATTTGAGGAAAGTCCTAGCTGCGGTTAGGCAAAGAGAAAAACCCTAGGGGGTGGTAACCCTAGGTCATAGGGGGTGGTAACCCTATGCGGAAAGTCTTGGCAGGTCGACGACTTCAGGCAAAAGTCCTAGGGGGTGGTAACCCTAGGTGGAAAGTCCTGGTGTCGCGAACCAGGTGAAAGACTGGACTAGCCGGGAAGCGGATGTCCAGTGCTGAGCAAAAGTCCAGTCGATCTGGAGGATCGACTGGCAACAGGTAAATCTCCTGAGTGGAGTAGGTGAGGACGCGTTCCCCGTAGAGGGAACAGTAGGCGTCGGGTCGACCTAGGATTTCCGGTTGGAAATTCGAAGTCAGATCCGGACAGTCCGGAGACTGTCATAAACATTCTTTATTATTCATATTGTTATTTTGTGCTAACTTTGTGTTGCAGGATGTTGTTTGGGACTAACATGTCTTGCAGGTACAAAATAACGAAGATTTACCTCGGATGAACAGTGTCTGAGGCGCCTCTATGGAGCTTGGAGGCGCCTCGGGTACAAAAGCTGACCTGGCTGCGAAGCTTCAATGGAAGCGCCTTCATGAGGGTATAAGGCGCCTTGCAAGGCGCCTTGAGCACGGGATAAGGCGCCTTAAAGGGATGAAGTTCGACCAGATCAAGTTTGATCCACGCGGAAGACTCGGCAGCATGGAGGCGCCTTGAACAGCCTTCAAGGCGCCTTGAACACCCTTTATAAGGGGGTTTCGACCAGCACTTCCATTCATCAAGTTCCAGGCTTTCTGTCTTCAACGTGCTGCTAACAAAGTCATTCCGAAGTGCTTCTGCAACATTCCGACGACCCGGAGCTCCATTTTCTTCTTTCTTAAGTTGTCGGTACAAAGTTATTTTAATACTTCGTTGTAATTTGTAATTCTTAACGAGCTTATAGTTGTTGCCCACCGGAAGCGATCAAGGATTACGGGCCTTCGAGTAGGAGTCGCCTTAGGCTCCGAACGAAGTAAATCCTCCGTGTTCTTCTATGTGTGTTTCTCTATTTCATTTCCGCTGCATTAATTTCTGAACGAGGTTTTAATTACTCCGATAGTTTTACGATTCCGATAAACGTACAATTTAGCCGCGAGCGCTATTCACCCCCCTCTAGCGCGGTCTCGATCCAACACACACAACTTAATTTTATCAATAATAATTCATTCCACTAGAGAACTATTATTGAACTACCGCACAAATCCCAAATTACATTTTTGGGCTCCTTCTTATTATGAGTGTGTTAGTCTCCCTGTGTTTAAGATGTCGAATGCCCACTAATTAAGTGAGTTACTGACAACTCATTTAATTAACATCTTAATCCAAGAATAGTACCACTCAACCTTATCGTCATGTCGGACTAAGTCCACCTGCAGGGTTTAACATGACAATCTTTATGAGCTCATCTTGGGGACATTATCAACCTAGATTACTAGGACACAGTTTCCTTCTATAATCAACAACACACACTATAAGTGATATCATTTCCCAACTTATCGGGCTTATTGATTTATCGAACTAAATCTCACCCATTGATAAATTAAAGAAATAAATATCAAATATATGAGCTTGTTATTATATTAGGATTAAGAGCACACACTTCTATAATAATTGAGGTCTTTGTTCCTTTATAAAGTAAGTATAAAAGAAAACGACCTCTAATGGTCCTACTCAATACACTCTAAGTGTACTAGTGTAATTATATAGTTAAGATAAATTAATTCCTAATTACACTACGACCTTCCAATGATTTGTTCCTTTCCATTTTGGTCGTGAGCAGCTGTTTATAATTTATAAGGTACTGATAACATCATCTTCTGTATGTGACACCACATACTATGTTATCTACAATATAAATTAATTGAACAACTACAACTAAATGTAGACAATTTGACCAAATGTGATTCTTTATTCAAAATAAATGTTTACAAAAGCTTAGGCTTTCAGTATACACTCTAACAATCTCCCACTTATACTAATGACTAAGCTGCCATATCTTCTGCCATACATCTGATTCCCATTCCCTCCACATGCCGATCGAAAGCTTTTGCCGGAAGATCCTTAGTGAAAGGATCTGTCAGGTTATCTGCTGATGCAATCTTGGCGATGACAACTTCTCCTCGCTTCACGATATCTCGTATCAGGTGGTACTTGCGCTCTATATGTTTACTTGCCTTATGGGCTCGTGGTTCCTTGGAGTTTGCAACTACACCGCTATTATCACAATAAATTGTGATGATTTTGGGCAAACCAGGAATCACATCTAAGTCATTTAGAAAGTTCCTAAGCCATACTGCTTCTTTAGCCGCCTTAGAGGCTACTACATACTCTACTTCCATGGTTGAGTCCGAAACGCATTTCTGCTTAACACTCCTCCATGCAATGGCTCCACCTCCTAAAGTAAACACATAGCCTGATGTAGACTTACTGTTGTCCCTATCTGATTGGAAATCTGAATCCGTGTAACCTACAGGGAGCAAATCGTCTGCTTGGTAAACTAGCATATAATCTCTAGTCCTTCTCAGGTACTTTAATATATGCTTTACCACAGTCCAATGTCCTTGTCCAGGGTTACTTTGATATCTGCTAACCATGCCCATGGCAAAACAGATATCAGGTCTCGTACATAGCATTGCATACATTAGGCTTCCTACAGCCGAAGCATAAGGAACTGCTTTCATGTCCTCTATCTCCTTTGATGTCTTCGGAGACATCTCTTTAGATAGAGCTACTCTATGTCTAAAAGGTAAGAAACCTTTCTTGGAATCCTGCATGCTAAAACGAGCAAGGATTGTATCTATATATGAAGCTTGGGACAGACACAACATTCTTTTCTTGCGATCTCTTATAACTTTGATCCCAAGAATGTGTGCACAATCTCCTAAGTCCTTCATATCAAATTGTTTGGACAACCATACCCTTACGTCCGATAATACCTTGACATTGTTGCCAATTAACAAAATATCATCTACGTATAGTACAAGAAATACCACAACGTTTCCGTTACACTTCTTGTATACACAAGACTCATCCAGACACTGAATAAATTCATATGACTGGATTACTTCATTAAACCGGATGCTCCAAGACCTTGAAGCTTGCTTCAGTCCATAAATGGACCGATTGAGCTTGCACACTAGATGTTCTTTGCTTTTTTCAATAAACCCTTTTGGTTTCTTCATATGGATGTTCTCTTCAAGACTTCCATTAAGGAAAGCTGTCTTGACATCCATTTGCCAAATCTCATAATCCATATGAGCAGCAATGGATAAGAGTATCCGGATAGACTTAAGCATGGCTACCGGTGAAAAGATCTCCTCATAATCGATTCCCTCTTTCTGAGTGTACCCTTTCGCAACAAGCCTAGCTTTGAAGGTTTCTACCTTCCCGTCTGTCCCTCTTTTCCTTTTGTAGATCCACTTGCATCCAACGGCTTTTACACCATCAGGTGGTTCTATGAGCTCCCAGACCTTATTAGAGTACATAGACTCTATTTCAGAATTCATTGCCTTTTGCCAAGATGCTGCATCTATATCTTGGAGTGCTTCATCATATGTTCGGGGATCAGGTTCATGTTTACCCGGGATCAAGTCCGAAGACTCTCCCAAAAACATGAATCTATCAGGCTGCCTGACAACCCTCCCACTACGACGAGGCACTGTATGTGGTTGTGTATCATGTGTGACATGTGTTGCAGTCTCTTGTGGTACTTCATTTTGTACTGTTGGTACTAAAATAGACGTGTCTTCTCTAAGTTCTTCTAAAACAACTTTGCTACTGGGCTTGTGATCCATTATATAGTCTTCTTCTAAAAACTGGGCATTGGTGCTAACAATGACCTTCTGGTCTTTAGGACTATAAAATAAACCACCTTTCGTTCCTTTGGGATACCCCACAAACACTTGAACTTCTGTACGAGATTCTAACTTATCAGCATCTGGTTTCAGCACATGTGCTGGACTACCCCAAATCCAAATATGTCTTAGACTGGGCTTTCGCCCATTCCACAATTCTGTGGGAGTAGAAGAAACTGATTTAGAAGGTACTAAGTTCAGAATGTACACTGCTGTTTCCAGAGCGTATCCCCAAAACGAATTTGGTAATTCTGAATAACTCATCATCGATCTAACCATCTCCATAAGAGTCTTATTCCTTCATTCTGTCACACCATTCTGTTGGGGTGTACCAGGTGCAGACAGTTGGGATTGAATCCCGGCCTCTGATAAGTAATTCCAAAACTCTCTTAAGAGGTATTCGCCACCACGATCAGACCGTAGTGTCTTGATACTTTTACCTAGTCGTTTCTCCACATCAGACTTGTATTCTTTGAACTTATCAAAGCACTCGGACTTGCGGCGCATTAGGTAAATGTATCTGTATCTTGAATAATCGTCTATAAAAGAGACAAAGTATTCAAAACCTCCTCTTGCCTGGATAGACATAGGACCACACAAATCAGAATGAACCAATTCTAACACTTCAATGGCTCTATACCCCTTTGCCTTAAAAGGCCTCTTGGTCATTTTTCCTTCCAAGCAAGATTCAAGAGTTGGAAAATTTTTCAACTCTAATGAACCCAAAAGTCCATCGGCTATAAGCCTCTGAATCCTACTTAAGTTAATATGATCAAGCCTTAGATGCCAAAGATATGCTTGGTTCATTTCCGAAGGTTCTTTTCTCTTATTAAAGTTAGAAGATGAGTTATAAATTTCCTTGTTTTGCTTTGTGAGAGAAATTGGATTTAAAGTATACAAATTGCCAACTAATGCACCAGAACAGATAATCACTTTATTTCTCTTAATAACTACATCGTTACTAAAGGAAACTGAATATCCATCCAAAAACAGTTTAGAAACTGAAATTAAATTCTTTCTAAAACTGGGTACATAAAGATAATTTCTTAAAACCTATTTTCTATTTCTATTAAAAGATAAGTAGACGTCTCCCACTGTAACAGCCGCCACCTTAGTAGCATTGCCCATGTAGACGGTAATCTCTCCTTCAGATAGTCGTCGGGTTTCCTAGAACCCCTGCAAGGAATTACAGACATGATCAGTGGCTCCCATATCTACACACCAGGTGCTGGTAGATAACACCGCTAAACATGTTTCAACAACTAGAGCATGAGATATACCTTTGTTGTTTTGATTCCTACGAGGACAGTCCGCCTTTCAATGTCCTGACTGCTTACAGATGAAGCACTTGCCCTTCGGCTTATTCATTCCAGCTTTAGGTCCTGTACTCTGAGATTTATTCACTTTTTTTGCTGGACTAACTTGTTTCTTCTTCTTCTTTCCTTTCGGTTTAGAAGTAGAACCATTTTCAGCATAGTGAATATGAGAATTGTGACGAAACAAACCTTCTGCTGCCTGAAGTTCTGTCAGTAGTTCCGCCAATGAATATACCCTCTTGTTCATATTGTCATTCAGGCGAAATTGCTCAAAACTTCTACGTAGTGTTTGGAGGATCATATCGATCTGGGTTTCCCAATCAATTTCTCCTCCAAGGATCTGTATTTCGTTCAGATAAGCCATCATCTTTAGGATATGATCCCTCACAGGAGTACCCTCTTGCATGGTGGCTGTCATTATCTTTCTCATAGCTTCTTGTCTAGAAGCCCGATCCTGATGACCAAAGAGTTCCTTGAGATTGTTCATAATATCATAAGCTGTTGGTAAATCTTGATGCTGATGTTGCAATACATTTGACATTGAAGCCAAAATGTAACACCGCGCCATCTCATCTGCCTTTACCCATTTCTTATGATATTCAATCTCCTCTTGGGTAGATTCACCAGTGGGTGCATCAGGACAAGGCTCAGTCAGTACAAACTTATAGCTTTCAGCAGTAAGAACAATGTCCAGGTTCCTTTTCTAATCTATGTAGTTATGACCAGTAAGTCTATTCTGTTGAAGTATGATGGACAGTGGGTTGAAAGTCATCCTAAGAATCACAAATAACTTTTGGTCAGAACTCTAAATTTAGAATAATATTGATTCCTCAAACAATACTATTTTAAATTAACTAACACCTCAAAACACCGCGAATATTGTATGCCACGATAGTGTGGACGTATACAAATTCAGCATTTGTAAAAGGAGGGTTTTAACCCATTAATTTTATTATTTTGTCAACCTAACTTTTTGACAAATAAAATTAATAGTTGGTATCCTTTGGTCACACAAATAATAGCAGTGACTCCGATGGGGAGGATACTATTAGATGTACCTAAGTGTATACCATTACTTGACTCTAAGTCCATTAATAAGATTGTGCCCCTTCCGATGGGGAAGATCACACACTCTTAATTAATTTCCTATAGTCATCCCAAATGGAAGTTTGTTCTAGTGATCCACAAACAAGCTCATCCGATATGGAGGAAGGCACTCAGAGCCAACGCGCAAGCTTGTTTGCATCACTTACTAACCAGTAATGGAGACCGTGGAATTTATTTAAAAATCCCTCTCCCACTTAGTTATTTATAAATGAGGAATTTTAACTATGCTAGCCTACTAAACATGTATACTAACATGCACACACAGCACAATATAAAAGCAATAAATAGAAAATCTAATTTTCAACTATTATGGCTTTTATCTATGGTTGTCCTCCGTGTGTTGTCATCCCAAGCTGCTGCCATATTTGGCCACTGCCACCGGGTCTAGCTGTCGCATTCATCTTGCTCCTTGTTCCGCTGCGCCTCTGGTCCTCAAAAGGTTCCACGCCTTGCAAGATTCGATCCGCGACATAAATAGAATTTTACATTTTTCGATCCTACATTCCTTGAAGGAATGTACATGTAAACTAGATCGAACATAAAATAAAATTTACATCCATCGATCCTATATTCCATAAAAGGAATGTACATGTAACTAGATCAAAAATAAAATCCTAATAAAAACTAAATACAGCTCTTGCTGTATTTTATAATACAATCATGTACACACATATAAATGCCCTTGACATGTCCAAGGGTCCAATCACACACATAATAACTAAAAGCCATAATAGTTGGATCCTGCATCCACAAAGTTAGCACATTCTACTATTAACCTGCCTAAATTATGTATGACATGTGCATAATTAAACTAATACCAAATACACAGAGGCAAAACCCTAGCTCTGATACCAATTGTTGGTTGCTACTCGGAAAACCTAATGGTTCCACTGTACAAAAATTTTGTACAAAGGTTTGAACCTTTTCCTAGCTACCATGTGTTCTTTTAAATTAAACTTGGATCGCCTGCGGAACTTAACACGTTTGATCCAAAGTTTAATCTATTTGTTCTTTTAGGTTTTGACTTGGATCTCCTGCGGAACTTAACACGTTCGATCCAAATCTCTTAGGTTATTAATTCTATTAAATATTAATTTCCAAAATTGGCTTCCAGTACTGACGTGGCGAGGCACATGACCTTCTTGGATATAGGAGCAACCACCACCGACTAGACAAAGCCTTTTAAGGAAAACTAATATTTAATTTCCTTAAATAACTTTAGGTCAACCGAAAAGAACAATCAAATCACAAGGAAAAAGAACAAAAGAACACAACATCGAAAACAAATTCGAAATACTAGAATCGCATGTCTCTTGTATTTGGTATTATTTCCAAAAATAACTAGTATGATGCGGAAAGGAAAAATACTAGTTATACCTTTTTGAAAGACCTCTTGATCTTCTACCGTATTCCTCTTCTAACCTCGGACGTTGTGTGGGCAACGATCTTCCAAGATGAGGACCACCTAGTACCTTCTTCTTCTTCCTTCAAGTTTCGGCCAAGCACCAAAATCCAAGGATGAAGAACTTTTTCCACCAACTAAGCTCCAAGGGATACAAGCTTTCTCTCCTTCTTCTTCTTCTTCTCCAAGTAGTATCCGGCCACAACTAAAGCTCCAAGCAAGGAAGAGTTTCTGCCACCACAAAGAGGAAGAGAGGGAGAGAGGATGGGCGGCCACAACACCAAGGAAAAGAGGGAGAGAATAATAGAGGTTGTATCTCTTGAAGGCACCCCAACCCTCTCTTTTATATTCCTTAGCTTTGGTAAATAAGGAAATTTAATTACAATATAATTTCCTTAATTTTCCTTGACATCAATTAATTAAGAAAAATTAAACAAAATTTCCTAATCAATTATGTAATGGCCGGCCACCTTATGGAGAGCAAACAAGATAATTTTTAATCAACAATTAAAAATTCCTTCTTTATCTTTGGAAATTTAAAAAAATAAAATTTCCCTTTAAAATCCCTTCATGGTTGACACAAATAAATTTCTATAATTTTAATTTTTCAACATGTGAATAATTTACAAAGAGAAAAAATAAAATATCTTTCCTATCTACAAATAAGGAAAGAGATCTAATCTCTTTTCTTAATCTTTTGTAAAAGAGATATTTTAATTTTAATTCTCTCCAATAAATTATATCTTCCATATAAGAAAATTTTAAAATTAATTTTTTTTTAAAATTTAATGGGGGCCGACCACCTAAGCTTGGGTTCAAGCTAGGGCCGACCACCCATGAATCAAGGCTTGGCCGGCCCTAGCTTGATCCACAAGCTAGCTTGGCCGACCCCTATATCATGGGTATGAAGGTGGGTATAGGTGGGTATAGTACTCTATAAATAAGAGGCTACGATAGGGGTCGAGAGGAGGAATTGGTTTTGGTCTCCGATAAAATTAAGCATCCCATGTTCGCCCCGAACACACAACTTAATTTTATCAATAATAATTCATTCCACTAGAGAACTATTATTGAACTACCACACCAATTCCAAATTATATTTTTGGGTTCCTTCTTATTATGAGTGTGTTAGTCTCCCTGTGTTTAAGATGTCGAATGTCCACTAATTAAGTGAGTTACTGACAACTCATTTAATTAATATCTTAATCCAAGAATAGTACCACTCAACCTTATCATCATGTCGGACTAAGTCCACCTATAGGGTTTAACATGACAATCTTTATGAGCTCATCTTGGGGACATTATCAACCTAGATTACTAGGACACAGTTTCCTTCTATAATCAACAACACATACTATAAGTGATATCATTTCCCAACTTATCGGGCTTATTGATTTATCGAACTAAATCTCACCCATTGATAAATTAAAGAAATAAATATCAAATATATGTGCTTGTTATTATATTAGGATTAAGAGCACATACTTCCATAATAACTGAGGTCTTTGTTCCTTTATAAAGTCAGTATAAAAGAAAATTGTCACGCCCCAGGTAGTCCCTGTCCGAAGAAATTTCGGCAACATCTCCCCTGTACGGCGGACAATATGAATCTCAGTATACATATATCCATACCTCGGCCACACTCGGCCGGAACAATACACACAAATAGTAAACAATCCACGTAGTTATATTTAACGAAAAGATGATATAGAAATCAACGAAGATATACATACACATCCTACTCCACTACAACGAAGAAATGAAATCCACGGAGTAATGAAATATTCGCAGCGGAAAACAAAGTAGCAAACCCGAATGTTCGATATAAAGTCCACAATACAACCCACATCACAAGTATACGAATAAAAGCGAATACAGAAAACGATATCTAGAAATCTTCGCGACAAAGGGGCCTAGCGACTGGAATCTCTCCTGACGGCCTCAACCTGAAAAATAGTAACAACGGGGTGAGTTCAAAGAACTCAGCAGGTAAACCAATAGACATGTACAGCAATATATATCCACCAGTAATAGCCTAAGGTACAGTCTCCTAAACCATGGGATCAAGAGTACAGTTCTCTAACCATACAACCTACGGTATAGTCTCCTAACGAATAACAGATATGCATAGCTGAAATAAACTGTAGTAACCAGCAATAGGCATAAAGTACAGTCTATAGCAAGAATAATAAGAAAATGCATAACTGAAATAAATCAACCTCACCGCAAAGGAGGTGCGTCGGTAAACTAGGGCAGATACAAGATAGTAAAGAAGAAAGCATCTGTCGATGTGTCAACCATCTGAATCCCTAAATGATCAATCCATGCAGACGATCGGGTGGATATGGATCAATCCAGTGGCGTCGGATCTCGCAAGAAAGGTCGGCTAGAGGAGATGCGACGCCATGTCTGCGATCCGAAGAGGAACAACGTGGCCTGGATCTGTGCTCAACTACCTCCAATGCTGGTATAGGAAGATCGCCAGAGCTGGAGCCATGCTCTCATCGTCGTCACAATGACGGGGAGGGACCCCGGTGTGCTACCACGCTGCCTATCACACTACCCATGAGTGGAGCCTCCAGCGGAGCACCACCGAGCAACCTACACACCCTGTGTGCTGTGCCACTACCCATGCAATGGTCACGTGGTGTGCAGGTCAATGTAGCCGGCCGACGAGCTCAACAATAATGGAGTCGTCAATCGCCCAGCATGCAATCATGCGATATGGTGCATGCGGCTACAGTATGTCATACCTGAACATATCCTCCTCCATATGTGTAGATGCCAAACAGATAGACACATATATAACAAGGATAATAAACATCATAAATCCAAAGACATCACATATAACAATGATGTAAGTATCATGAATCCAAGAGCATGTATCACACATGTAAAGCAACTAATCCAGTAGAGTAGAGCACTATAGCTATGCATCTCTATGAACATATATACACATGGCAAGAGATAAAATACCCAATTCTGAAGTAACGCAACTAACAGATGAAGCATGTGATAGGTATCAACTAGCTAAGACCAAGAGAAAGAATAATCTACTATCTACCACTAGTAAGTATATATAAGCTACACATATCATAAGACATTATCAAAAGATAAGTCAAAGGGTACCCGCCTCAAATAGAAGGTACAGTTTCACGCCAAATCCAACGTCAACGTCGAGACGCCTATCTCGAATCAGAATCCTGCGTCAATCAACATATATATATTTTATTTAACTAAATCCAAATGAAATAGCTAAATAAAATTCCCAAAACTAAATTAGGCCAAACCCTAATCACCACAATCACAACTTACCAATTTAAATCTAATGGTCGATTAGGGTTAGTTACCTAATCCCTAATCACCAATTAGATTAGAAATCCAACGGTTGATTAGGGTTAATTACCCTAACCCTAACCATTCCATTAGATTTCTTCTACACAATTAAATCTACACACAATCAAAAACCCTAATTCAAATCTACACATCATGTATTAACTACTATACGTACCTCAATTCACAGCCGAACACAATACTGGAGCTAAGTGGCTGTTGCTGTTGGAAGGGTTATTGCTGGAACCAAGAAGCCACATAACCCAATTCCAGATCCACAGCAAGAACACAGAACCTCACTGATGGATTCACCTCCCGAATCACAGAAACTAACCTCACTGGATCAACAATGAATCAATCAAGGAGATCACTGATCCAGCAGCAACTCTTCTAGGCATTGCCCGACAACTCAAACTCCCATCACTGATAGAATTATTTAGATCAAACAATGAAAATCACAAATCATCAGCACCTAATCCTACCTCAACAGGGACCTTAGTCAGCGGCAAGGAAGAAGAGCAAGAACAGACAACAAAGAATCGATCCTTGCCTCCAAGATCGCAGCTAAGGCACAGTCAGTATCTCGAGCCCTAGATGGCGACAATCGAGTACAATCGGCATCCACGGAACCGAGAAGAAGAAGGGAAGAAGGATTAGGAGATCACTAATCAAACAATAACCTAATTCCAACAAGGTTTACCTCCAAGATCAGTGACAACCCTAATTTCCCTCCGACGAAACCGATTAGGGCGGAGATGGCCGACCGCCGCTGCCGCTTGCCGAGGCTGAAGAAGATCTGGACTCCGCCGGTCCGGTCGGGCTCCAGCAAGCTCCGGCGACTGAGGATGATCACCGAAGAAGAAGCTCTGCTCCCTTCGCCTCTAATTCGCCCGAGAGAGAGAGAACAGAGGAAGAAGAGAGGGAAGGGTGCGGCTTCGAGCAGGGAAGATCGGGGAGTTAGGGATCGGCGATTTTGGGAAAATGAATAAAAGAAAAGGATTTTATATAATAAACATTTCCTCACTTAAACGGGTATCCCAAACAGGCTTTATCCGCGCCCGAATTTAATCCCCTCAAAATCCATCGTACGAGCTCCGAAAAATTCTCAGAAAATTTCTAAAAATTCCGAAAAAATCCTATAAGGCTATTTCTAAAATAACCCTATTTATTTAAATTTTTCGAGATCTTACATCCTCCCCTACTAATAAAAATTTGGTCCCCAAATTTCGCTATAACCAACAGCCAACACTATAACATAACCAAACAGTATAAATGCTGAAAGAAACTCTAACCCACATACCTCAAGTAAAAAGATGGGGGTATTGAGCTCGGATCGTATCCTCCAGCTCCCACGTAGCCTCCTCGTCAGAATGATGCTGCCATCCGACTTTAACCAGTCGGACTGTCTTATTCCGCAACTGACGCTCTCTATGGTCCAGAATCCGTACCGGAACCTCCTCGTAAGTAACGTCAGGCTGAATAGGAACTGATATATCTGACAGAACATGTGTCGGATCGGATACATATCTCCTCAGCATAGATACATGGAATACATCGTGAATGCCAGCTAGAGATGGTGGTAGCGCTAGACGGTAAGCTACTGCTCCAATCCTCTCCAAGATATGGAATGACCCAATATATCGTGGAGCTAGCTTACCTCGAAGACCAAATCTCTTCACCCCTTTCGTGGGTGAAACTGTCAGAAATACATGATCACCAATTGAGAACTCCAGGGGTCTCCGTCTCTGATCAGCATAACTCTTCTGACGGTCCTGAGCCTCTGACATCCTCCGTCTGATAGTACGAACTAACTCTGCATCCTGCTGAGCTCTCTGAGGTCCTATCAACTGGGCCTCCCCAACCTCTTCCCAGAGGGTGGATGTCCGACAAGACCTACCATACAACGCCTCAAACGGTGCCATCTGGATAGCCGAATGATAGCTGTTGTTGTAGGCGAACTCCACTAATGGTAGGTGGTCCTCCCAACTGCCTCCGAAGTCCATGACACAAGATCTCAGCAAGTCCTCCAATGTCTGAATAGTCCGCTCTGACTGCCCATCTGTCTGCGGATGGAATGTCGTACTGAAACGAAGCTGTGTGCCCAAGGCCTGCTACAGACTCTGCCAGAATCGGGACGTGAATCGTGGGTCTCTATCTGATATGATGCTCAAAGGAACACCATGTAATCTAATAATCTCACGACAATATAACTCAGCTAATCGATCAAGAGAATCAGTCTTCCGGATCGCTAAAAAGTGTGCGGATTTGGTTAATCGGTCAACGATTACCCAAATCGCATCATGGCCTCGACGAGTCCTAGGCAAACCGACCACAAAATCCATAGTAATGTGCTCCCACTTCCACTCGGGAATAGGGATCCTCTGAAGTAATCCAGCAGGTCTCTGGTGCTCGGCCTTCACCTGCTGACAGATAAGACATCTAGTAACAAACTCCGCGATGTCCTTCTTCATACCGTTCCACCAATAGGAACGCCTCAAATCCCGATACATACGGGTCCCACCTGGGTGGATAGCAAATCTAGAACGATGAGCCTCCTGAAGTAACTCCTCCATGACCGGGTGAGACTGAGGCATACACAATCTGCCTCGGAAATAAATAATACCCTCGTCATCTCGGGTAAACTCGGTCTGCTGTCCGGAAGCTATATGGCTGCTAATGAACTGTAAATGCTGATCTCCGGCCTGGGCCTCTCGAATCCTCATCCTGATCGACGACTGAGCAACCATGGTAACAAGAATACCCTGCTCTGTCCGTCCCTGCTCCTCAAGGCCCAACTCGGAGAATCCCTGAATCAAGTCCGTGACTAAAACTCAGTGACAAGCTAAAGTCCCTCTGGACTTCCTGCTAAGTGCATCAGCAACCACATTAGCTTTACCCGGATGGTAGCTAATAGTACAATCATAATCCTTCAGGAACTCCATCCATCTCCTCTGTCGGAGATTGAGTTCCTTCTGTGTGAAAATATATTTGAGACTCTTATGATCAGTAAGAATCTCAAAAGTAATGCCATAAAGATGATGTCGCCAAATCTTCAAAGCAAAGATAATAGCGGCTAGCTCTAAATCATGTACTGGGTAGTTCTTCTCATGCTCCTTCAACTGACGAGAAGCATAGGAGACTACCCTACTGTGCTGCATCAAAACAGCGCCCAAGCCCTGAAGAGATGCGTCTGTATAAAGTATGAATCCGTCATCACCAGAAGGTAAAACCAAGACCGGTGTTGATACTAATCTCCGCTTCAGCTCCTGGAAGCTGGTCTCGCAAGCTTCTGACCACGTGAACTTCACGCCTTTCCTAGTCAGACGTGTCAACGGCATAGCAATACTGGAGAAACCCTCAACGAATCGTCGGTAATATCCAGCCAAGCCCAAGAAACTACGGATCTCCTGGACTGACTTCGGCTGCTCCCAGCTAGTGATAGCCTCGATCTTATGAGGATCTACTGAAATACCTCGGCTAGAAACCACATGGCCTAGAAAACCAACTGAGGGAAGCCAAAATGCACACTTGCTGAACTTCCCATACAGATGATGTCGTCGAAGAGTCTCCAAGACTATGCGAAGGTGCTGCGCATGTTCCTCCTCGGAACGTGAATAGATCAATATATCATCGATAAACACAATAACAAACTGATCTAGGTACTCTAGAAAGATACGGTTCATCAGATCCATAAATACTGCAGGAGCGTTGGTAAGCCCAAATGACATTACCAAAAACTCGTATGTCCGTATCTTGTGCGAAATGCTGTCTTCTGAATATCAGAATCTCTAACTCTCAGCTGATGATATTCAGACCGCAGATCAATCTTAGAATACTCTGATGTATCTCTAAGTTGATCAAATAAATCCTCAATCCGTGGCAAGGGGTACTTATTTCTGCTAGTCACTGCATTCAGCTGCCTATAATCGATGCACAACCTCAGAGTACCATCCTTCTTGACGAATAGTACTGGATAACACTAAGGCGGAATACCGTGGGGTTCTCCACAAGGACATCGAAATGCTCCTGCTCGTGCATGCCATATGCCGCTGCTGCAGGAGGAGCTGTCCTCTGGTGACTATGCGAAGATTGGACTTTCGGCCCGCCTCACTGAGTCCCGGACTGACCAAATTGTCCTCCCGGAACATAAATCCCGGAAGCTACATGCTGAGTCTTCAGCGAACAGTCTCGACTCAAATGTCCTGGCAGTTTGCAATAATAGTAAACTGACTATCCCAGAGTACATGCAGAGATGATGTGATCTCGAGACCCGCATCGAGTGCAGTGAGAGTCATCGGTGGACTGTTTCCGGTTCTGCTGAGAAGACCGGGAATGTCCTGATGCAGAGCGTCTTGACTTCTGGGGTCGGCCAGATGACCCAGAAGTACTCTGACCCGTCTAAATGCGACTGCTCTGCTGCTGCTCAGTAGTCTGTGGCTACTGGATCTGTCCGGAAGTCCGATCAGTCTGCTTCCTCTTCTTGCCCGCATTTACTCTCTGATGAGCTAACTCAATCATAAGAGTTCTACCAGTGCCTCTATGTATGATGAACTACCAAAACCAGCAATCTTCACCTGAAGATGCCTGTCTAGTCCCTGGACAAACTGAAGCATACGAGATCTATCCTTGACAACTAACTCAGGACAGAATCTGGCCAACCGATTAAATTCGGCATTATACTCCATCACTGAGCGATTATTCTGCCGAAGACTCAGAAAATCCTACCGTCGTGTCATCTGATACGCCCGGGGAAAACACTGACTCTCGAATGCCTCTCTAAATCTCGTATATATAACATGCTGCTCGCCTATAATCGAGCAACCAGATCTCTGCCCCGTCTCGTAAGTGGTAAGCAGCCAGCTCAGCCTTCTCTCTCTCGGAGCAGGCCATGTAAAAGAATGTCCGCTCCATAGACTCTATCCAAGATTGAGCCACGCTCGGATCAGTCTCCCCGCGAAATAGCGTGAATTGGCTTTTCACCAACTCCGCCAAGGCTGGGATCCATGCTCGTGCCACAACCATATCCGTAGATATCGCTGCAGTACTGGGCAGAATCACTGGAGTTGATCTTATGGGTGGTACTGATGGATAGGTTGGAAGAGGTACCACTGGTGCTGCCACATAAACAGGGTAGGAACCACTAGTGGAACTACAGAGTAGGCATAAGTAGGGACGACTAAAGGTACGATGGGCGGTACCGGGTAAGATGTAACCGGTACTGCTTGTGCAGGTACCGAGTATGTAGTAACCGGCGCAGGTATCTGGGGTGCTAAGTACGTAGTAGCAGGCGCGGCTAGAGGGGCTGCCGAGTATACTGTGGGTACTACTGCTGGGGGAGGTGCTGAATATGCCGACGGTGGTACCACTGGTGGTACAGTCGAGGTAGGTACCTCGGAAGTCGGAGCTATCGGGGTCTGATAAGCACCTGTACTCACAATGACCTGAGGAGTCTGCCCCTGACGGACAGGCTCAACCCTAACAGACCTCTCTGAAGACTCTGTCTCAGGAGAATCTAACGGCCTCTTACGTGGCCGCCCACGTCTCGGTGCCGACACACGTGTAGGTGGCATATCTGTAAAGAAAATGTTACCCAGATATCACTACCAGTATAAGAGCTGAAAAATTACCTAAATCACCTATTTGCCGTCTGGAGATATCCTGTCGCTGCTTAGCCCCAAATAGAACCTCGTCAAAATACCTCGGAATTCCGAAACGAGAAAATCGACGGAAATCCAGACAAATCCAAAAATACCGAGAAATGCTCACGAAAGTAAGCCTCGTAAATCCGAAACCCGACAAGTAGGTATCGCAAAACTCGTACGAACTAGGATCAGATAGGCTCTGATACCAAATAAATTGTCACGCCCCAGGTAGTCCCTGTCCGAAGAAATTTCGGCAACATCTCCCCTGTACGGCGGACAATATGAATCTCAGTATACATATATCCATACTTCGGCCACACTCGGCCGGAACAATACACACAAATAGTAAACAATCCACGCAGTTATATTTAACGAAAAGATGATATAGAAATCAACGAAGATATACGTACACATCCTACTCCACTACAACGAAGAAATGAAATCCACGGAGTAATGAAATATTCGCAGCGGAAAACAAAGTAGCAAACCCGAATGTTCGATATAAAGTCCACAATACAACCCACATCACAAGTATACGAATAAAAGCGAATACAGAAAACGATATCTAGAAATCTTCGCGACAAAGGGGCCTAGCGACTGGAATCTCTCCTGACGGCCTCAACCTGAAAAATAGTAACAACGGGGTGAGTTCAAAGAACTCAGCAGGTAAACCAATAGACATGTACAGCAATATATATCCACCAGTAATAGCCTAAGGTACAGTCTCCTAAACCATGGGATCAAGAGTACAGTTCTCTAACCATACAACCTACGGTATAGTCTCCTAACAGAATAACAGATATGCATAGCCGAAATAAACTGTAGTAACCAGCAATAGGCATAAGGTACAGTCTATAGCAAGAATAATAAGAAAATGCATAACTGAAATAAACTGTACTCACTGCGAAGGTGTGAACCATACCAACATACAAGGTTGATAAACAAAATACATAACTCAGATGCATGTCAATCATATGCAATCACCAAAATGCATCATCCAAATTGCATCAATCATAAGCAATTAATGTAATTCATGCATATGATGCAAATGACACAATAGTGAGACCGCGTGGGTAGGGCTGTGACACCGTGCACTCTGCTGTCACTACCCCTGAAGAGTGACCGAGTGGACGGGATGCACCGGAGTACACCTATCCTCCAACCTCACTATAGAAGGGAGCGCCATGCTCTCATCTCCCGGTACACAATGTCGGGGAGGGATCCCGGTGTGCTACCACGCTGCCTAACACACTACCCATGAGTGGAGCCTCCAGCGGAGCACCACCGAGCAACCTACACACCCTGTGTGCTGTGCCACTACCCATGCAATGGTCACGTGTGCAGTGGTCAATGTAGCCGGCCGACGAGATCAACAATAATGGAGTCGTCAATCGCCCAGCATGCAATCATGCGATATGGTGCATGCGGCTACAGTATGTCATACCTGAACATATCCTCCTCCATATGTGTAGATGCCAAACAGATAGACACATATATAACAAGGATAATAAACAGCATAAATCCAAAGACATCACATATAACAATGATGTAAGTATCATGAATCCAAGAGCATGTATCACACATGTAAAGCAACTAATCCAGTAGAGTAGAGCACTATAGCTATGCATCTCTATGAATATATATATACATGGCAAGAGATAAAATACCCAATCCTGAAGTAACGCAACTAACAGATGAAGCATGTGATAGGTATCAACTAGCTAAGACCAAGAGAAAGAATAATCTACTATCTACCACTAGTAAGTATATATAAGCTACACATATCATAAGACATTATCAAAAGATAAGTCAAAGGGTACCCGCCTCAAATAGAAGGTACAGTTTCACGCCAAATCCAACGTCAACGTCGAGTCAAAACAGTATATATATATATTTTATTTAACTAAATCCAAATGAAATAGCTAAATAAAATTCCCAAAACTAAATTAGGCCAAACCCTAATCACCACAATCACAACTTACCAATTTAAATCTAATGGTCGATTAGGGTTAGTTACCTAATCCCTAATCACCAATTAGATTAGAAATCCAACGGTTGATTAGGGTTAATTACCCTAACCCTAACCATTCCATTAGATTTCTTCTACACAATTAAATCTACACACAATCAAAAACCCTAATTCAAATCTACACATCATGTATTAACTACTATACGTACCTCAATTCACAGCCGAACACAATACTGGAGCTAAGTGGCTGTTGCTGTTGGAAGGGTTATTGCTGGAACCAAGAAGCCACATAACCCAATTCCAGATCCACAGCAAGAACACAGAACCTCACTGATGGATTCACCTCCCGAATCACAGAAACTAACCTCACTGGATCAACAATGAATCAATCAAGGAGATCACTGATCCAGCAGCAACTCTTCTAGGCATTGCCCGACAACTCAAACTCCCATCACTGATAGAATTATTTAGATCAAACAATGAAAATCACAAATCATCAGCACCTAATCCTACCTCAACAGGGACCTTAGTCAGCGGCAAGGAAGAAGAGCAAGAACAGACAACAAAGAATCGATCCTTGCCTCCAAGATCGCAGCTAAGGCACAGTCAGTATCTCCAGCCCTAGATGGCGACAATCGAGTACAATCGGCATCCACGGAACCGAGAAGAAGAAGGGAAGAAGGATTAGGAGATCACTAATCAAACAATAACCTAATTCCATCAAGGTTTACCTCCAAGATCAGTGACAACCCTAATTTCCCTCCGACGAAACCGATTAGGGCGGAGATGGCCGACCGCCGTTGCCGCTTGCCGAGGCTGAAGAAGATCTGGACTCCGCCGGTCCGGTCGGGCTCCAGCAAGCTCCGGCGACTGAGGATGATCACCGAAGGAGAAGCTCTGCTCCCTTCGCCTCTAATTCGCCCGAGAGAGAGAGAACAGAGGAAGAAGAGAGGGAAGGAAGGGTGCGGCTTCGAGCAGGGAAGATCGGGGAGTTATGGATCGGCGATTTTGGGAAAATGAATAAAAGAAAAGGATTTTATATAATAAACATTTCCTCACTTAAACGGGTATCCCAAACAGGCTTTATCCGCGCCCGAATTTAATCCCCTCAAAACCCATCGTACGAGCTCCGAAAAATTCTCAGAAAATTTCTAAAAATTCCGGAAAAATCCTATAAGGCTATTTCTAAAATAACCCTATTTATTTAAATTTTTCGAGATCTTACAAAAATAACATCTAATGGTCCTACTCAATACACTCTAAGTGTACTAGTGTAATTATATAGTTAAGATAAACTAATTCCTAATTACACTACGACCTTCTAATTGTTTGTTCCTTTCCATTTTGGTTGTGAGCAGTTGTTTATAATTTATAAGGTACTGATAACATCATCTTCTGTATGTGACACCACATACTATGTTATCTACAATATAAATTAATTGAACAACTACAACTAAATGTAGACAATTTGACCAAATGTGATTCTTTATTCAAAATAAATGTTTACAAAAGCTTAGACTTTCAGTATACACGCTAACAGGGTATTCATGGTACAGGCCAGACCTAGTTATAAGTTCTTCTCTGACATACCTTCCTCCAACAAAGGTTGGAAATCCCATTTTTTTTCTTTGTTAGACTACCTGAGCTCCTGGTCGAGCCGACCCAATGGCGCTCTGACATTCCTTCCAATCTCCCTGTACACCAACATCAATCTTCCTGCGATGCTGCTTCAGAAAAACTTCAAGGCGTGAGCGTTCGCTTGTCTATAATGTTGTTGGAAGGCTTTTTATATTCTTTCGGGCTCAGCCCAATTCAGGCAGAGATAGGGGCTCCGTTAGGTAAGATTCTGTTTTCCTTCTTGCTATTCTTCGCTAACTGAGGTATCTTTCTTTTACTTTGTAGAGGCCGCTATGCTCCGGGCCTATTCTTCGAATGTAAAACAACAGTCTCTTGCCATTTTGAAAGCCCTGAGTGTGGAGATTAAACAGGGCTTGGCAACCTCCTCACAGTCAGCCCCTTCTGCCTCGCAGTCTGCCCCTTCTGCTTCGCAGTCTGCCCCACACGCGACAGCCCGGGAGGAAGCTTCCTCCCCTCTTCCCTTGGACGTTGCCTCAGCGGAAGACCTGGCGGAGGACCTGGCCACTTTAGAACAGGTCGAGGAAGAGCGAGCTGTGTCTCCCCCTCCTGCTAAACGACTACGCCTTCAGCGCAAAAGGAAGAGGGTTATTCCTGCAGTTCAGGCGTCCCCTCCGCCTCTTCCCTCTGGCCGGCGTTCCTCGGCTGCTTCTCCGTCTTCCGGAGCCAGGGCTGTTACTCCCGACCAGGAGATTGCTCTTGAACCAGGGGTTCCCATTTTGACGCCTAGAATATTAGCCCCGACACCCGTTCAGGCTTTATCTCCCGAGCAGGCCACTCTTCCTGCTCAGGCCTTTTCTCCGGGACAGATCCCTTTTTCTGAAATGGACCAGCCCGGGAGTTCTGCCACTTTATATGCCTCGCTTCCTGTAGCCGTTCCGGCCTCCACCTCTCGCTCTCGGGGAAAAATCCCCAAAAAATATGACATCACCACCTCTTGGCGCCTGCCCTCCTTCACCGATCCTGGCGCCGCCGAAAAAGCTGCGAAAGGGGTTCATCCCGCTATTGGCATGGTTCAGCTGCAGGGCGAGCTAGCCACGTCCTGGCGGTAAAGTAACCGAAGATTTTGGAACCATCAGCCGATGGAGGGGCTGGATCACGCCTCTCGTCAGATAGTTTCTATAAGTTTTTCTTTTCTTAAGGCTCTTCCTTTAGAACTTCTTATAATCCTTCGCTCTGCGTCCTATGCAGGCTTGCTCCGCCAGTCTGAGTGCAATTCAATATGCAGCCAATTTGCAAAGGGAACATGAAATGCTGAAGGCTCACCTTCAAGAATTGGAGCTGCCACTTACACCTCGTGATCCACTCAACCCGACGCCCGGGGACTTGGCGGGGTATCTACGATTGATTGGAGAGTCTGCAGAGTCTGCTCGACGCATCTCCCATGCAGCTTTTGACAAAATACAGACTCTGGAGGCAGCTCTGAAGACCAGCGAGTCCAAGCTGGCCTCTGAGGGGGAGCGACATCGCTCACTAGTAGTTGAATTGGATGAGAATGACGCTCGGTTGACCACCCTATCCTCTGATCTGAAGAGTCTGCAAGAAATCCAAGAGACTCTTCAGAAAAGCTTAACAGATGTTCAGGGTCAGCTAGCTTCCAGTGCCGATCGAGAAAGAGCCATCCAAAGTCGTTGGGAGGCCAGTCAAACAACCCTTTAATCCGTGCAGGCCGCTCTTTTGAAGGCTCAGGAGAATGCTTCCCAAAGTCAAAAAGATTTGACTTTGGCCAGAGCCGATGCTGAGAAGGCCCGGGCAGAGCTGGTAGATTATCAAGCAGGGGAAGCTGGTCGCCTGAGAGCATATAGGTTATCTTACGTCTCTTCCCCTTTTTTCTTGAGGAAGATTGGAGGTCTAATGAATCTTATGCTATGCTGTGGAGCGGCCGACGGGGCTCGTCAAATGTTTGAGCAGGATCTACTTCGTTCTGCCCCTTCAGAAGACTTCTTGGACACTACTCGCTTGATAAACGAGCTTCCGGCCGGATCACTCCCCTCCTTCAAAGATGATGACGACTTATTTCTCCTTCCCAAGCCTCCGTCAAAGATGAAGGATACTTAAGGATGACATAGACACTATTAAATATTCAAAACACAAGTTGCTTCTCGAGATATCTTAATTATGCATCACATCATCAAGTACCACTTTCTCATCCTCATACCTTATTAGATATCTGACCCTACTCATGCAAAGAATCCTACTCATACAAAGAATTGTTACAGTAGGATAAAATACTCTCCATGATTTATCTGTCTATTTTTTTTAATGAGACTGATCCCATCCGGAAACTGAGTCAGATGAAGGTGGGCCTCGGTGTGCTGGAGGTTGACGGAAAGTCGCTGCGGTGTTCGATCTACCTAGCACCCTCCGAAAGGGATTACACGGGCGGATGACGAAGGGTGATGACCAGGACAATGCTGCTGGGGCTCTGCGCACACTCAGACGATCCCACGAGTCATTAGAGACCAGAAACCAGGGAAAAAGTCCCCGGGTCAGGTCCTCCGACGCTCAAGTCAGGTACTTTTTTCCCAGAAAACATAGAGAAAGGACGAAAAAGTAAAGACGAGTGAGAAATGACAAGTGTGCGTACCTGCATAAGGGACAAGACATCCCTTTTTATACTGCAATGGATGTTTCTGGGTCTGACGGGTGTCAGGGAATGTCGGCTGTCAGACTTTGTCTGGCGGTGAATGACACGTGGCACCTTCTTATAAGTCGGCGGTAGAATCAAAGAGGTGATGTGCCCCGACTGTTAGCATATTCCCTGACACTCTGATTATTCTCTGACAGGTAGTTACGATTCCCTTGCTTGCTTGTCCTGTAGTGTCTGGCCTCCTCTTCTCGTGCTTGCAACGCTGGGTCTTCACACCTGCTAACCTTGTTCTGATATCGCCTCCTGACTTGCACTCGCGGTCTATAGGCAGACCTGCTTCCGTCCACTATCATCCATGGCCTGTATGTCCCCACCTGCACGCTAAATCTGTATCCCGACCTGCTTCTGTTTTACTGTTATCCATGGCTGATATGTTCCGACCTGTACGCCAGGTCTGTGTCCCGACCTGCTTCCGTCCACTGTCATCCAGGGTTTGTACGTCATGACCTGCACGCCCGGTCTGTATGTCGACCTGCTTCTACCCGCTATTATCCATGGCTTGTACATCCCGACCTGTACGCCAAGTCTGTATGCCGACCTGCTTCTGTCTTATTGTTATCCACGGCCTGTACGTCCTGACCTGTACGCCAGGTCAGTATCCCGACCTGCTTCATCTGATGTTATCCATGGCTTGTACATTCCGACCTGTACGCCAGGTCTGTATGCCGACCTGCTTCTACCCGCTATTATCTATGACTTGTACGTCCCGACCTGTACGCCAAGTCTGTATGCCGACTTGCTTCTGTCTTATTGTTATCCACAGCCTGTACGTCCCGACCTGTACGCCAGGTCTGTATCCCGACCTACTTCATCTGATGTTATCCATGGCTTGTACGTTCCGACCTATACGCCAGGTCTGTATGCCGACCTGCTTCTACCCGCTATTATCCATGGTTTGTACGTCCCGACCTGTACGCCAAGTCTGTATGCCGACCTGCTTCTGTCTTATTGTTACCCACGACCTGTACGTCCCGACCTGTACGCCAGGTCTGTATCCCGACCTGCTTCATCTGATGTTATCCATGGCTTGTACGTTCTGACTTGTACGCCAGGTTTGTATGCCGACCTGCTTCTACTCGCTATTATCCATGACTTGTACGTTCCGACCTGTACGCTAGGTCTGTTCTGCGCCAGAGGTCTTCTCTTCCTTACCTTTACCTGGCCTGTGGGCTCAACCCTTAGTTGTGCCTGGCCTGTGGGTCCAATCCTTGATCTCTATCGAGGCCGGCTCTTGTCCGACTTGTAATCCTATCTTTTGACTGTCCCGTCAGCTGAGACTTTGACTCTGGCCACGTAAGCTTGACTTCTGACCTCCACGGGGGCTGGATTTCTGACCTCCACATATGCTTGACTTCTGACCATCCTGCGATCTTGACTCCTAATCACATCATCTTACCGACCTCACAATAATGCACCGTATCAGAGACCAACGATACTAGACCATTTAAGATGAACGACATCACCTATTTTACTCCAACTGTCTCATCTCATAATTAATTTTTTAACCCACAAATTTTCCGCAAGTTGAATGAGATGCAAGGAGAATTTATTGAAGAAGACTTGACCTGACGACTTTAGATCTGCTGAATCTATCTTCTTTCACCTATTTTATATATACTTTATGACACTATGAGAAAAAAGTAGAATTACTGACAAATAAAAATAAACGGTAATCCATATTACTGGCAACAAAATTTCGTTAGGGTTTAATCGGTAATCCATGGTTTGGTAAATATTTTACTTGACTATTATTTTGCCCGGATTTTTTAAAAAAAATTACCAACTAAGCAAATGACTGATAAACTATTTTAAAAATAACGACTAAATATATATTTGGTCGGTAATTTTTTAAAATATTTTTTTAAAAAAATTATCTGTAAAATATATATATATATATTTTTAAAATTCATGATGATTTGGTTGGTAATCCATTATTACACTATAAGAAAAATCCTCATAGATATCGGTTTTCTACCGCTGTCTATTACAAAATCGACCGATGTCTATGAAAGCGATGTAAAAGGTCTGCCATTTTAGACATCAGGTTATAACCGGTGTAGTATCACTTAACGACACCGATTTTCGAATCAGTTATGAACCGGTGTAGTATCACTTAACGATACCATTTCAGCAACGGTATAAAACCGATGTAATATATGTTAATAACACCAGTTTTGACAGCGGTGGAAAATCGATGTAATATCAGTATTGTTTAACGACGCCGATTCGATTTCCGAAACAGTGAAAAATCGATATTATACAATATTTTAATAGTATAAAATTTAGTTAATATTATTATACATCAGTGTATCTAAACATACCAAGTCAATATCCATGTAACCAACACATAAATATTATTCTTACAACATAAAAAGATAAAGATATTGTACACATCAAGTCTGTATCCACAAATTACACAAATATTCTTCTTACAATATCAAAAGGTAATAGATATTGTACACATCAAGTCAGTATCCATAAAATACATAAAAATTCTTTTTACAACATCAAAAGGTAATAAATATTGTACACATTCCATGCAAATGCATGCATCATCCAAAGTTTTCAAAATTCAAATACCTTTCCTACTCAAATGTAATCTAGCATGCATTCAACCCACTCAAACCGCACTTCATCAATTTCAACTCTGGAGTACTTGAGATTTGTAAACTGTAAAAACACATAAATAATATATTAGTAAACCAAGACAAAAAATCATAGTTGAAAAAGTAGTAAAAGCACCAGGTAACAAGATGACTAATTGGAATGTTTAAAAAGAGAAACATTCATCAATTATCTCAACCACATCATATAGTGATAGATCTATCATTCCTGAGAACTTAATATAATCCAAACCAGAAATTATTGCAACTAAATTTTCTCATAGTTGCAATTTAATTAATCAGTACTTATCTACGACTTACACTATATACAAGTAGAAAAATACAAACAAAAACAAATTTCACCAAGTCTGAATATCTAAAACACTATAAAAAAAGGTTATTTGTTGAAATATATGCAATTTATAAACTTAGTATTAAACACCAGTTCTTCATAAGTTGAATACTGAACTGTAAGCCTTTTTCACTAGAATTATTGCTGATATGGATATTCTTACTAGATTTATAGTTTTGGTCATCAACTAGAGGAGCTATATGTATTTTGTTCGAGTATAAACTTAGTTGTATTCCAAGATAATTAATTATGATACCTAAATCGCATTGGCTGATGACAAATCACCGACAGGGGCTAAATCACCTTGATTAAAAATTTAAAAGAATCCAACTACATAAACAATAATTTTAATCTTTCAAATTCAATTCATTAGTAGTTGACCCAAATGACATAATTGTTTATCACTAAAAGTACATGGAAAGTAAATAAATTCACTTTTAGTTTGCAAATATTAAATTCACTTTTATCACTAATAGTACATGGAAAGTAAATAAATTCCTCAGCAATAAAGATGAGTAACATCAATTCATTTATATGATTTCCAATGATACAATAACATCAAAACAAGTTTTTATTTCAAGGTTAAAATAGCTAAAATGCAAACTAGTCAACATGAATTTCAAACTTTATCCTCTTTGAGCTAGTCAACATGAGTAGTGGAAAGCCTAGAGGTTCTACTGTATAAAACTTTTGTACAAAGGTCTGAACCTTTTCCTAGCTACCATGTGTTCTTTTAAATTAAATTTTGGATCGCCTGCGGAACTTAACACGTTTGATCCAAAACTTAATCTATTTGTTCTTTTAGGTTTTGACTTGGATCTCCTGCGGAACTTAACACGTTCGACCCAAGTCACCTTAAGTTATTAAATCCATTAAATATTAATTTCCATAATCGGTTCCCAGTACTGACGTGGCGAGGCACATGGCCTTCTTGGATATGGGAGCAACTACCACCGACTAGACAAAACCTTTTATAGAAAGGTAATATTTAATTTCCTAAAATAACTTTAGGTTAACCGAAAAGAACAATCAAATCACAAGGAAAAGAAAAACAAAAGAACACTATATCGAAAACAAATTCGAAACTCTAGAATCGTATGCCTCTTGTATTTAGTATTATTTCCAAAAATAACAAGTATGATGCGGAAAGAAAAATTACTAGTTATACCTTTTAGAAAAACCTCTTGATCTTCTACCGTATTCCTCTTCTAACCTCGGACGTTGTGTGGGCAACGATCTTCCGAGATGAGAAACCACCAACCACCTTCTTCTCCTCCTAGCTAGGTTCGGCCACAAAAAAATAAAGCTTCACCAAGGAAGAAGAAAAACACCAACCAAGCTCCAAGAGATGCAAGCTTTCTCTCCTTCTTCTTCTTCTTCTCCAAGTAGTATCCGGCCTCCACAAGAGCTCCAAGCAATAGAGAATTTCAGCCACCACAAAGAGGAAGAAAGGGAGAAGATGTTGGCCGGCCACACCAAAGAATAGGAGAGGGAGAATAATAGAGGTTGTATCTTGAGAAGGCACCCTCACCCCTTCTTTTATATTCCTTGGCCTAGGCAAATTAGGAAATTTAATTACAATAAAATTTCCTTAATTCCCTTGACATGATATAATTGAGAAAAATAAAATAATATTTCCCCAATTAATCTCTAATGGCTGGCTACATCAAGAGGAAATAAATTAGACAAGTTTTAATCAACAAATTAAAATTTCCTAATTTGTTTCCGGAAATTTTAAAAATAAAATTTCTCTTTAAAAATCTCTTCATGGTTGATAAAAGGAAATTTCTATAATTTTAATTTTATCAACATGTGGATAATTTTAAAGAGAAAATAAAATATCTCACCAATCTACAAATAAGGAAAGAGATTTAATCTCTTTCTTTAATCTTTTGTAGATCTTTTACAAGAGAGATATTTTAATTTTAATTCTCTTTAATAAATTATTTCTTCCACATAATAAAAATTAAAATTAAAATCCCTTTTAATTTGGCTGGCCCCCACTAGCTTGGGTTCAAGCTAGGGTCGACCACCCAATTTTATACCTAGGCCGGCCCTAGCTTGATTCCCAAGCTAGCTTGGCCGACCCCTTATTGATGGGTATAGATGGTGGGTATAGGTGGGTATAGAACTCTATAAATAAGAGGCTACGATAGGGACCGAGAGGAGGAATTGGTTTTGGTCTCCCGATAAAATTAAGCATCCCGTGTTCGCCCCGAACACACAACTTAATTTTATCAATAATAATTCATTCCACTAGAGAACTATTATTGAACTACCGCACCAATCCCAAATTACATTTTTGGGCTCCTTCTTATTATGAGTGTGTTAGTCTCCCTGTGTTTAAGATAACAAATGCCCACTAATTAAGTAAGTTACTGACAACTCACTTAATTAATATCTAGCTCCAAGAGTAGTACCACTCAACTTCATCGTCATGTCGGACTAAGTCCACCTGCAGGGTTTAACATGACAATCCTTTTGAGCTCCTCTTGAGGACATTCTCAACCTAGTATCACTAGGACACAGTTTCCTTCTATAATCAACAACACACACTATAAGTGATATCATTTCCCAACTTATCGGGCTTATTGATTCATCGAACTAAATCTCACCCATTGACAAATTAAAGAAATAAATATCAAATATATGTGCTTGTTATTATATTAGGATTAAGAGCACACACTTCCATAATAACTGAGGTCTTTGTTTCTTTATAAAGTCAGTATAAAAGAAACGACCTCTAATGGTCCTACTCAATACACTCTAAGTGTACTAGTGTAATTATATAGTTAAGATAAACTAATACCTAATTACACTACGACCTTCAAATGGTTTGTTCCTTTCCATCTTGGTCGTGAGCTACCGTTTATAATTTATAAGGTACCGATAACATGATCTTCTGTGTGTGACACCACACACCATGTTATCTACAATATAAATTAATTGAACAACTACATTTATCATAAATGTAGACATTTGACCAATGTGATTCTTATTTCTAGATAAATGTTTATACCAAAAGCTAGGCTTTTAGTATACACTCTAACAATCTCCCACTTATACTAAAAGACTATGCTGCCATACATCTGATTCCCATCCTTCAACATGCCCATCAAAAGCTCTTGCCTTAAGGACCTTAGTGAAAGGATCTATAGGTCATCACCTGATGCAATCTAGGCGGCAACAACTTCTCCTCGTTTATACGATTCCTCGTATTGGGTGGTACTTGCACTCTATTGTGTTTACTTGCCTTATAGACTTATGGTTTCTTCGAGTTTGCTACTGCACCAACATTATTACAATAAATTGTAATAATTTTTGGACAAACCAGAAATCATATCTAAGTCTATCTTGAGGTTATTGAGTCATTCAGCTTTTATGGCTACCTCAGAGGCTTGTCATATACTAAGCTTCTATGGTGGAGTCCAGAAAAACACCTATGCTTATCACTCTTCCATAGTTATGACTTTACCTCCTAAAGTAAACACAAAACCCCGAGGTTGACTTATTATTGTCCCTATCCGATTGGAAGTCAAAATCCATGCAACCCACAAGGACTAAATTAACTGCCTTGTAAGCTAGCATATAATCTCTAGTGCCTCTAAGGTACTACAATATATGCTTTACTGCAGTCCACTGTCCTTGTCCAGGGTTACTTTGATATCTGCTAACTATGCCCTTGGCAAAACAGATTTCTGATCTCGTGCATAACATACATTAGGCTTCCAACAGCCGTAGCATAAAGAACTGCCTTTATTTCCTTTATCTCCTTTGATGTCTACAGAGACATATCTTTAGATAAAGTTACTCCATCCTGAAAAGGTAAGAAACCTTTCTTGGAGTTTTGTATGCTTAAAACGAGCAAGGATTTTTCCGATATATGATGCTTGGGATAAGTAAAATATTCTTTTCTTGCGATCCCTTATTACTTTGATCTCAAGAATATATACATTCTCCCAAGTCCTTTATATCGAATTGTTTGGACAACCATACCCTTACTTCTGACAACATTTTGATATTGTTTCCAACTACCAAAAATGTTATCTAAGTATAGTACAAGAAATACCACCACGTTTCCATCACATCTTTTGTATACACAAGACTTATCCGGTTACTAAATCCATAGATCTAGATTATTTTGATAAACCGGATGTTCCAAGACCTTGAAGCTTTGCCTCAGTCCATAGACTGATTGAGCTTACACACAAGATGCTCTTAGCCCTTTGCAATGAACCCTTCTGGTTGCTTTATATGGATGTTTTCTTCAAGACTTCCATTAAGGAATGCTGTCTTGACATCCACTTGCCAAATAGATAAAAGAATCCGGATAGACTTAAGCATGGCTACCAGTGAAAAAGTTTTCTTTTTCATCTAGCCTTGCTTTGAAAGTTTCTACCTTCCTGTCTATCCCTCTTTTCCTAATATAGACCTTTTTACACCCAAAGGCTTTTATACCATTTGGTGGTTCTATAAGCTTCCAGATTTTATTAGAATACATATATTCTAATTCTGTTATTCATTACTCCTTGCCAAGATATTGCATCTTTATCTTGGAGTGCTTCGTCATATGTCCGGAGATCAGGTTCATGTCCTCCAGGGATCGAGTCCAAAAACTCTCCCAAAACATAAATCTTTTTAGGTTGCCTAACAACCCTCCCACTACGATGAGGCACTATCTGTAATTGTGTATCATTTATGATACGTGTTGCAGTTTCTTGTGATATTTCATCTTGTACAGTTGGTACTAGACATGCCCTTTATTATTTCCTTAAGAACAAATTTACTTATGGGCATGAGGTTTATTACATAGTCCTTTTCTAAAAATCGGTCATTGATGCTAACAATAACCTTCTGATTTTTAAGACTATAAACCTACTTTCATTTCTCTAGGATATCCCACAAACAAGTGAATTCCTGTCCAACTTATCTTTGTCTCTCTTCAGCATATGTGCTGGACTACCCGAATCCGAATATGCTCCAAAATAGGCTTACACCTATTCAGTAATTCTATATGAGTAGAGAGTTCTGACATTGGAAGGTACTATGTTCACTTTCGTTTCCAGAGTATATCCTTAAAATGAATTTGGTAATTTTCTAAATAACTCATCATCAATCTACTTATTTTCATAAGAGTCCTATACCTTCCTTTTTCTACACCATTCAGTTGGGATATACCTAGGTGTAGTTAGTTGGGATTGAATCCCTACTTCTGATAAGTGACTCCTAAATTCTCCCAAGAGGTACTTGCCACTACGATCTCACCATAGTGTCTTGATACTTTTACCTTGACATTTCTCCACATCAGCCTCATACTCTTTGAACTAATCAAAACACTTAGACTTGTGGCACATCAAGTAAATGTATCCGTATATCAAATAGTTGTCTATAAAATAGACGAAATATTTGAAACAACCTCTTGCTTGGATAGTCATAGGATCACACAAATCAGAATGAACCAATTTCAACATATCTTTGACTCCATACCCCTTAGACTTGAAAGCTTCTTGGTTATTTTTCCTTCCAAGTAAGACTCGCAGGTTGGAAAGATTTCCACTACTAATGAACCCAAAAGTTCATCAGTTACCAATGAATCATACTCAAGTTAATATAACCTAGCCTTAGATGCCAAAGATATAATTGGTTCATTTCCGAAGGTTACTTTCTCTTAAAGTTAGAAGATGTGTTACTAATTTCCATTTGTTGCATTGTGAGAGTTATTGAATTTATAAATTGCCAACCAACGTACCAAAACAGATAACTTCCCTCTTTTCCTTAATAACAACTTTGTTATTAAAAGAGGCAGAATATCATGTTCTTTGAATAGTTTAGAAACTGAAAACTAGTTTTTTCTAAACTTGGTGCGTAAAGACAATTACTCAAAAATCCATGTTTTATTTTTATCAAAAGATAAACATCTCCTACTGCAACAGCCACCACTTTAGTGCCCATGTGGACGGTGTTTTTATTTTCATTTAGTTGTCGGTTTCCGACCCTGCAATGAATTTCGGACATGATTAATGACATATGTATCTACACTCCAGGTTCCGTAGATAACACCACTAAACATGTTTCAACTAATGAATAAAATACACCTATATTGTTCTTAGTTCTAAGAGGACTACCTTAATGTCCAAATCCTATTTCCAATCAATTATAATTGGGACCACTAAGTCTATCCTAAAGTATATCAGCTAGGGATTGACCATCATCCTAAGAATCACAAAAATATTTGGTTAAGACCAACTCCTTAAAAATCCCCATGAATTTTGTATGTCACGTTAGTGTGGACGTATACAAATTCAAAGAGGAAATTTTATCATTTAATTTTATTATCTCGTCAACGTAACTTTATGACGAATAAAATTAATAGTTGATCTATCTTTAATCAAATATTTGGTCAAGACTTCTAAATTTAAAATAATATTGATTCCTCTAACAATACTATTTAAATTTACCAACACCTCAAAACACCGTGAATTTTGCATGCCACGTTAGTGTGGACGTATACAAAATCAACATTTGTAAGAGGAGGGTTTTACCCATTAACTATCTTGTCAACGTAACTTTATGACAAATAAAATTATCTCAAACACCGTTAATTTTGTATGCCACGTTAGTGTGGACGTATACAAAATCAATCATTTGTAAGAGGGGTTTTAACCCTTTAATTTTATTATCTTGTCAACCTAGTTTTATGACAAATTAATAGTTGGTTTCATTTGGTCACACAAATAATAACAGTGACTCCGATGGGGAGGATACTATTAGATGTGTCTAAGTGTATATCATTACTTGACACTAAGTCCATTAATAAGATTATGCCCCTTCCGTTGGGGAAGATCACACGCTCTTAATTAACTTCCTATAGTCATCCAAAAATGGAAGTCTGTTCTAGTGATCTGCAAACTAGCTCATCCGTTATGGAGGAAGGCACTCAGAGCCAACGCGCAAGCTTGTTTACATCACTTACAAACCAGTAATGGAGACCATGGGATTTACTTAAAAATCCCTCTCCCACTTAGTTATTTATTAATGAGGAATTTTAACTATGCTAGACTACTAAACTTGTAAACTAACATGCACACACAGCACAATATAAAAACAATAAATAGAAAATCTAATTTTCAACTATTATGGCTTTTATCTCTAGTTGTCCTTCGTGTGTTGTCATACCAAGCTGCTGCCATATTTGGCCACCGCCACCGGGTCTAGCTGTCGCATCCATCTTGCTCCTTGTTCCGCTGCGCCTCTGGTCCTTAGAAGGTTCCACGCTTTGCAAGATTCGATCCGCGACATAAATAGAATTTTACAATTTTGATCCTATATTCCATAAAAGGAATGTACATGTATCTAGATCAAAAATAAAATCCTAATAAAACTAAATACAGCTCCTGCTGTATTTTATAATACAATCATGCACACACATATAAATGCCCTTGACATGTCCAAGGGTCCAATCACACACATAAAACTATAAGCCATAATAGTTGGATCCTGCATCCACAAAGTTAGCACATCCTACTATTATCCTGCCTAAATTATGTATGACATGTGCATAATTAAACTAATACCAAATACACAGAGGCAAAACCCTAGCTCTGATACCAATTGTTGGTTGCTACTCGGAAAGCCTAGAGGTTCCACTGTACAAAAATTTTGTACAAAGGTCTGAACCTTTTCCTAGCTACCATGTGTTCTTTTAAATTAAATTTTGGATCGCCTGCGGAACTTAACACGTTTGATCCAAAACTTAATCTATTTGTTCTTTTAGGTTTTGACTTGGATCTCCTGCGAAACTTAACACGTTCGACCCAAGTCTCCTTAAGTTATTAAATCCATTAAATATTAATTTCCATAATCGGTTCGACGTGGCGAGGCACATGGCCTTCTTGGATATGGGAGCAACCACCACCGACTAGACAAAACCTTTATAGAAAGGTAATATTTAATTTCCTAAAATAACTTTAGGTTAACCAAAAGAACAATCAAATCACAAGGAAAAGAAAACAAAAGAACACTATATCGAAAACAAATTCGAAACTCTAGAATCGTATGCCTCTTGTATTTAGTATTATTTCCAAAAATAACAAGTATGATGCGGAAAGAAAAATTACTAGTTATACCTTTTAGAAAAACCTCTTGATCTTCTACCGTATTCCTCTTCTAACCTCGGACGTTGTGTGGGCAACGATCTTCCGAGATGAGAAACCACCAACCACCTTCTTCTCCTCCTAGCTAGGTTCGCCACAAAAATAAAGCTTCACCAAGGAAGAAGAAAAACACCAACCAAGCTCCAAGAGATGCAAGCTTTCTCTCCTTCTTCTTCTTCTTCTCCAAGTAGTATCCGGCCTCCACAAGAGCTCCAAGCAATAGAGAATTTCAGCCACCACAAAGAGGAAGAAAGGGAGAAGATGTTGGCCGGCCACACCAAAGAATAGGAGAGGGAGAATAATAGAGGTTGTATCTTGAGAAGGCACCCTCACCCCTTCTTTTATATTCCTTGGCCTAGGCAAATTAGGAAATTTAATTACAATAAAATTTCCTTAATTCCCTTGACATGATTTAATTAAGAAAAATAAAATAATATTTCCCCAATTAATCTCTAATGGCCGGCTACATCAAGAGGAAATAAATTAGACAAGTTTTAATCAACAAATTAAAACTTCCTAATTTGTTTCCGGAAATTTTAAAAAAAAAATTTCTCTTTAAAAATCTCTTCATGGTTGATAAAAGGAAATTTCTATAATTTTAATTTTATCAACATGTGGATAATTTTAAAGAGAAAATAAAATATCTCACCAATCTACAAATAAGGAAAGAGATTTAATCTCTTTCTTTAATCTTTTGTAGATCTTTTACAAGAGAGATATTTTAATTTTAATTCTCTTTAATAAATTATTTCTTCCACATAATAAAAATTAAAATTAAAATCCCTTTTTAATTTAATTTGGCCGGCCCCCACTAGCTTGGGTTCAAGCTAGGGCCGGCCACCCAATTTTATACCTAGGCCGGCCCTAGCTTGATTCCCAAGCTAGCTTGGCCGGCCCCTTATTGATGGGTATAGATGGTGGGTATAGGTGGGTATAGAACTCTATAAATAAGAGGCTACGATAGGGACCGAGAGGAGGAATTGGTTTTGGTCTCCCGATAAAATTAAGCGTCCCGTGTTCGCCCCGAACACACAACTTAATTTTATCAATAATAATTCATTCCACTAGAGAACTATTATTGAACTACCGCACCAATCCCAAATTACATTTTTGGGCTCCTTCTTATTATGAGTGTGTTAGTCTCCCTGTGTTTAAGATAACAAATGTCCACTAATTAAGTAAGTTACTGACAACTCACTTAATTAATATCTAGCTCCAAGAGTAGTACCACTCAACTTCATCGTCATGTCGGACTAAGTCCACCTGCAGGGTTTAACATGACAATCCTTATGAGCTCCTCTTGGGGACATTCTCAACCTAGATCACTAGGACACAGTTTCCTTCTATAATCAACAACACACACTATAAGTGATATCATTTCCCAACTTATCGGGCTTATTGATTCATCGAACTAAATCTCACCCATTGACAAATTAAAGAAATAAATATCAAATATATGTGCTTGTTATTATATTAGGATTAAGAGCACACACTTCCATAATAACTGAGGTCTTTATTTCTTTATAAAGTCAGTATAAAAGAAACGACCTCTAATGGTCCTACTCAATACACTCTAAGTGTACTAGTGTAATTATATAGTTAAGATAAACTAATACCTAATTACACTACGACCTTCAAATGGTTTGTTCCTTTCCATCTTGGTCGTGAGCTACTGTTTATAATTTATAAGGTACTGATAACATGATCTTCTGTGTGTGACACCACACACCATGTTATCTACAATATAAATTAATTGAACAACTACATTTATCACCAATGTAGACATTTGACCAATGTGATTCTTATTTCTAGATAAATGTTTATACCTAAAGCTAGGCTTTTAGTATACACTCTAACAATACATAACAGAAGTTCAAAGACTATATAGAAACACAACAAGCACCGGAGGAAAAGCATAGCAGCAGCAAATTTTGGAGGAAGGGGAAGAGGGAGAATAATTACAGTAAAATAAACTAATTAATACAGCACGATGCATCAACTTAATAACCTATATCTACTATACGAACATGTAGGGGGAAGAATTAGGTTAGGATTAGATAGTAGTTTTTTTTATCAGACAGTTAGCATAGTTGAAATTTAGCATGCCTATAAAAGATAAGCAGACCCTAAACCTTAAATCCTAAACCCTAAATCCCAAATCAATGATCCTCATAGAGTGGACCATCTCCTGATCCGCAAATTACGGACAAGAAGATCCGGCCCGCATAAGCAGTGCAGCCAACCTTCTCCCATCAGGGTTGAAAGCCAGAGCATTTATTGGTCCAAAGTGTCCTTTCACGCCACCAATTTTTTCTTGAAGATTCTATTAGTTAAAAAAAAAGATTAATAAAGATTTTGTTAAAATAAAAACATAATATAAATTATAATAAATATCATAGCATTCGGGAAACTAATAAAATAGTTCACCTTGTGAAAGAATTTCGCCTCAAATTTTCCTGCACGGCGGTCAGTGGTAGTGACATGTACTGCTTCTTGGCCTCCTCCAATAACCACCTAAATAAAACCAATACACGAAGCTAAAAATCAAGAATTCAAGACCTGCAACACTATAAGGAGTGCCAACTACCAACTGTAAGGAAAAGTTGATGTGACTACCCATATAAATATCAGATTTACAAGGGTAGGCATACAATATTTACTAAGTACACTGTTGTTTACTTTCAAACTTTAATTAATTTCCAACATGAGAAATTCTCATTTAAATAACAATGTCACATTTTCAATTCAAGACACTGGATCACAACATGAAGTCATATAATGTAGCCATGTATTCCACTCTCCATATAAAGCATAAGTTTCCACTGTGCCACATTATGATACAAAAAACAGTGTGTCAATATCAAACATAATGAGATAAGGTAGATGTTAAGCAATTACAAAAATTTTTAATTCAAGTATCAAATTACAATATAGCTATACTGCAGGTTTCAAGCTGCAAATTGAAGCTACAACAGCTCATTTAACGTAGCTCTGTCATAAGGTATTGCTTTGTAGGTGAAAAGAAAATGTCAAGGCAAATACGGGGAGCTTAAAAAAAAAAAGGCAAATCTACCAAAACAAAGGAAAATATCTTTGTTTATGTAAAGTAGATACTTTTAATTCCACATTTTTTGCATGCTTGGTTGCTTTCATCTACTGGAAATTGACAAAGCAGAATCAATCAAATGAGAAGGTAAACAGAAAATATTTTGTAACAAATAGTTACTTACATGATCCAGAAGTGGAGATATTGCACAAGCATTCACTGGACATTCTGTCACATACGTCTTGAGAAGAGTCAAAGTTCTTGCATCCCAGAGCTAAACCAAAGAAATTGGAAAAAATAAAATTTATGAAGTAAACAAAAAATTGAAGTGTGAGATAAAAAACTCTAGATAAAAGTGGTTGTCATCTTGGCAGACTTATCTGATGAACCTGTTAGAAAATGAGAGACATCTGTAGATTTTGATAGGGAGGTAATCGTTTTCTGATGACCAATTTCTTTGTATGCCTCCTTCAGCATTTGCCAATTTGAAAAGTTCACACAAAAATACCACAATGAATATGTTGAATTTTGTTTTAAATTCAAAGCATTTTTTTTTGTAGTGTTTTTAGTCCTACATTGCTAAGTGGAGAAGCTTGGAAGAGCTTATATAGGAAGCCCTTCCATCCTTGCTTAGCAATGATAAGGGGACCTACACGCATGCGCGGGCCAAGTCCAAATCGAGTGGATTTGGGGGGTTCGAGCCGGAAATCCATAAATCGGGCGTCACGTACGCGGACGTGACACTGAGACGCGTTTCCTCGCTAGCGAAGCAGTGCTTCGTATCTTCTCAGAGTGAATAAAAGGGGACTTGCAACACCTCTATTCTTCACTCAAGCCTCGAGCTTTCTCCTCCTTCTCCCTTCTCTGTGCGATTCATTCTGCACGGTTTTCTGCTTTCTTCTCGTCGAGTTTTTCGCTGCTTTCTTGTCCTGAGACTTGGTCTTCCGGTGATCTGAGGTTGGGTCCGAGTGTAGCGTTCGTTTTGGAGTGCACCTATGGACGAGATGAGCGGTTGTCGGATCTTGGGGGAATTTTGCCGGAGAGCCTTTGCACCGTGAGGCGGCAATAAATTCTCTAAGGATAGTCGGCGTGCCGACGCTTCAACCGGATAACTATATTCTAAACCCTACTCCTTTATTTATCTGTCTATTGCATGCTATTTTTTGTGCGAATATAATACTGCTTATATTTCTTTATTATACAACATTCTTAGAGAATTTATTGCCGCCTGCATCAATAGACATGATGAATAATAGGGTAATAGGATCTGATGAGGCTAGTGCTAGACCCGAGAAATTTTACGGGCAAAACTTCAGACATTGGCAACAACGGATGAAATTTTGGCTTACTACGCTAGGGCTATTCTCCATTATAGAAACAGACCCTCCTTCACCTAATGAAGAGGAACCTGCCCGTAGTGCTGCCTTAGAGAGGTTTAAGCAAAGGGATTATCTCTGCCATGGGAGAATCCTGTCTGCCCTCTCAGACGCACTATTTGATGTGTACTGCTCAACCTCTTCAGCTAAAGAGCTGTGGAAATCTTTGGATAAAAAATATAACTCCGAAGATTCTGGTTTAGAAAAGTATACTGTGGCAAAATTCCTGAACTTTAAAAATAGTTGAAGGCAAATCTGTGACTGAGCAGACACATGAATTCCAAGTTCAAATTCATGGTCTTGCTGAAGGAGATATGTCATTACCTGAAAAATTTCAGGTCTTGTCTATTATCGAAAAATTACCTCCGAGTTGGGAAGATTTTGGCATGACTCTTAAACATTGGAGAGGTAAAATCTCTCTAGAAGATTTGATGATTGCCTTAAATATCGAAGAAGAACATCGGAAGTAACATAAAAATGATGATACAAGAATGCCTATGGATTTTATTCCAAAGGCGAATGTAGTAGTCTCATCTGACAAGAAGAAATTCAAAAATCAGAAAATGAAGAACAAGATGAAACCCAACCCAAAGGTTCAAAAGAAAACTGGAACCAAACCTAAGCCTTGCTGGGCATGTGGACAGGTTGGACATTATGCCAAATTCTTCCCTAAGCGAAAGGACAAGGAGAAAAACCAAAGCAATACGTCCAACACCAAGGCACAAGTAAATGTCGTGACTGCTAGTAACGACACCAGCGATATGTTTGTTACCTTCAAACCAGAACTAAACTTGATCTATCAACCCAATGAATGGTTAGTTGATACAGGTGCTAATGTACACTGTTGTGCTGATCACTCTGCCTTCCTTACTTATCAGGTAATTGAAGGCACTTTCGTGATCATGGGAAACCATTTTGTAGCCAGGGTGTTTGGGATAAGACAAGTTGACCTGAGGTTCACCTCTGGAAAAGTCCTGTCACTGTATGAGGTGCACCATGTTCCAGCGGTCCGTCGGAATTTGATTAGCGGATCAAAGTTAGTCTGTGCTGGTTATGAGTTGAACTTTAAATGTAATAAAGTTGTAATATTACATTTAGGAACCTTTATTGGAAAAGGTTACCTTAATGAAGGTTTATTCAAACTCAATGTAGAAAATGCTACCTTAAATAAATATACTAATATTGGTTGTTCATATAACATTGAGTCTTATGATATATTGCATGACAGATTAGGACATGTCAATTTTAATACCGTGAAAAGGATGATGAACCTTGACATGATTCCTAAATATGCTATAAATGATAGGAAAAAATGTGAAGTTTGTGTGCAATATAAACAAACCCAAAAACCCTTCAAATCAGTTGATAGAAATTATGATATTTTAGAATTAATTCATACTGATTGTTGTGAGTTTAACGGTGTAATAACGAGAGATCATAAAAGGTATTTCAGCACCTTCATTGATGATCACTCTTATTATTGTTATGTTTATTTGCTAAAAACCAAGGATGAAGCTTTAGATAAATTTATGGTTTTTAAATCTGAAGCTGAGAATCAAACCGATAAAACTATTAAGAGGTTAAGGTCTGATAGGGGTGGAGAATTTACCTCGAACCCGTTTCAAAAATTTTGTCAAGATACAGGTATAATCCATGAGGTAATTGCTCTATATAGTCCTCAATCCAACGGTATAGCAGAACGAAAAAATCGAACCCTTGAAGATATGATTAATTCCATGTTAGGCAGTTCTGGGTTACCCAACTTTATGTGGGGGGAGGCTCTATACACTGCATGCCATGAGCTAAATAGAGTCCCAATGAAGTCAAAGGATAAAACACCATATGAGCTTTGGAAAGGCCGAAGGACAAGTTTGAAATATCTTAAAGTATGGGGGTGCCTTGCAAAGGTACTAGTACTTGAACACAGAAGGAAAAAACTTGGTCCAAAGACCGTAGATGGTATCTTCTTGGGTTATGCTCAAAATAGTATTGCATATAGGTTCCTGATTATTAAATCAGAAATTCCTGGAATAGAGGCAAATACTATTGTAGAACTTCGCGATGCTACATTTTTTGAGGATATATTTCCTATGAAGACAAGAACACCTCAATCTAGTATTCCTACTAGAAATGAGCCTTCTTCCGTAGAGGTCCCACTATCCGTAGTGGGTACACCTTCCTCAAGTCACTCTAGACTAGATGAATCTAGTGAGTATACAGAACCAAGAAGGAGCAAGAGGCAACGTGTGTCTACGGATTTAGGCCAGGACTTTATCACCTATAATATAGAAGGTGATCCTGTGACATATAGAGATGCTATGGCTTCTCCTGAAGCTAAGCACTGGAAAGAGGCTATTAAAAGTGAAATGAACTCTATTATCTCTAATGCCACTTGGGAGTTGGTAGATTTACCTCCTGGGTGTACCACTATAGGATGTAAATGGGTGTTTAAGAGAAAACTAAAACCTAATGGGTCAGTAGATAAATTCAAACCCCGCCTAGTTGCTAAGGGATTCAAACAAAAAGAAGGGATTGACTATTTTGACACTTATTCTCCTGTTACCAGAATTACTACAATCTTAGTGTTAATCGCATTAGCATCCATATATATATCATCTTGAGGTCCATCAAATGGATGTCAAAACGACATTCCTGAATGGAGATCTAGAAGAAGAGATATATATGGATCAGCCTGAGGGATATGTAGTCTCTGGAAATGAGAATAAAGTCTGTAGGTTAGTCAAATCTCTTTATGGTTTAAAGCAAGCCCCAAAGCAGTGGTACGAAAAATTTGATAGAGCTATGCTATCATTTGGCTTTGAAGTAAATGGCTCTGATAAATGTGTGTATGCTAAAATGAAAGGTGATAATTGTATTATCCTATGTTTATATGTAGATGATATTCTACTATTTGGAACTAATCTTTCTATTATTAATGAGACTAAGGCCCTCTTAAGTGGTAAGTTTGATATTAAGGATATGAGTTGTGCTGATATGATTTTAGGGCTGAAGTTAACTCGTTCAACTGATGGAATAATAATTTCTCAGTCACTCTATGTTGAGAGAGTATTAGACACTACAACAAAAACCCTTATAGACATCAGTTTTCCACCGGTGTCTATTACATTTTCGATCGATGTCTATGAAGCCGATGTAAAAGGTCTGCCATTTTAGACATCGGGTTAAAACCGATGTAGTATCACTTAACGACATCGGGTGTAAAACCGATGTAATATTATATGTTAATAACACCAGTTTTGGCAGCGATATACAACCGATGTAATATTAGTTAATGACACCGGTTTTACAGTGGTGGAAAACCAATGTAATATCAGTATTGTTTAACAACACAAATTCGATTTCCGAAACAGTGAAAAACCGACAGTATCCAAGAAAACACAAATATTCACAAATTACACAAATATTCTTCTTCCAACAGTATCCATAAAATACACAAATATTCACAAATTACATAAATATTCTTCTTACAACAGTATCCATAAAATACACAAATATTCTTTTTACATCAAAAGCTAATAGATATTGTACACATCAAGGTAGAACATCGATTAAGTTGCACAAACTACAAGCTCAAATACAAGCTCATTCGATTAACACTAATAGATATCGTTTCGAATAAGATGAGCATGTATTGGCAGAGGCAGAGGTTGGACCATGACTAGAAACTGTATTTTCCCAAACTACAAGCTCATTCCCAGATAGATGATTTGATGTTCGTTCCTCTTCTTGATGTTCATAAAACATAGGCTGCTTACCCTTTCCATCTGCAAAATTAAAAAAAAAAGAGTATAAATACATGAAAACAATAAAATGATTTGGAAATCCGTGTTTTTTCCTGCAACAGGTGTATAGCAAGAAAAGAATTAGAACTTATAGCACAAAATTTTTGGACATCAACCAGAGAACAAAAGAAGCATTGCCTGAAGTTGAGACACGAACCACTTCATTTGCATCTTGTAGAGCGAATGATGATTCATGAGAAGTGGCAATTGAGGGTAGAATTTCTACAAGAATAGATTCCGCTGCAGCATCAATATCATTAGGATGCTCAAGAGCGACAGCCTTCAATATTCTAGATCAATCTGTAAGGACATTAACAAAAGTGACGAAATCTTATGCTAGTGTAGGAATACTAACTAACATTTAAAACCAAATTTCAAAATATAAATTGCTCAAAGTTATTGAAGATTAGAGGCAATAAATAAATTTAAAATACAATCACGTTCAAAATAATTTAACTAATTACAAAAATAAACTCATTCCAGCTTCAAGTGAATTTGATCAGTAACTTAAAAACATATCTGCAAAATATTTTTCAACAAGTACAAGCATGACATTTGTTATACATTTATACAAGGGTGGACGCATATGAAGGGTTGTGGGTTCAATTGACCTCACAGAAACTTCAATTTCAATATATTTTACCAAGTAAATTATTTTTTGAACTTACACAAATTACCTTGAAATCATTCATTAGTTATTTAGAAAATATTCTCCCTCAGCAACTTTCTTCATAGCATTATCAAATTAGCCGTTAACTTAATGATGAAATCCAAAAATTTAAAGCATGATAAGATCAATTGGGTTCAATATACACAACCACATCAGCTTAATGGAAATTAAATAAAAAAAGACTAATACAATCTAAAATTTCATCTTGATATTGTACACATCAAGAAGATTGGCATAAGATGTTGCACTTGCCTGAACTTAAGGATTGATTGAACAGGACCGAAGATCTCATCTTGTGCTATTTTCATTTCATCCTATAAATTTCAAATATCACAACTGTCATCACAAATGCAAATTGAGAGTTTACCAAACCTTTATAGATTTAAGGACTAAGCCATACTTGTACATCAGAGAAGATGGTCGCCTGAATGTAATAACCTTTGTTTCCAATTCGATCTCCACCTGTTACTAGCGTAGCACCACTGTTGATTCCCGATTTGATGTAACGCAAGATCTTGCTAAACTGCTCCTCATCAATCTGAGATATGTGTGAAGAACGAAAGTACTCAATATGGACAGGTTTCAGAACTTCTTTGTTAAGAAGCTAGACGACTTTTTCATACATGTTTTATACGAGTTATGCACGATCAAACAGCAATCGAATGAGATGAAAATTAATATGAGCACATAAATTAAGACACAAACAAATACGGCAGTTTCTACCTTTCAGAGAGAACAAAGACAGAAAAAGGAGGATACCTGAGGACCTTGTTCAACACCCTTTTTAAAGGGGTCTCCAACAATGCGTTTTAAGGCACGGACTTTTGCTTTCTCTACAAACTCATCGTATATACGCTCCTGAACAATGGAATCAATCTCATCAATGAAGATAATTGAGGGTGCATTTTTCTCTACTTCCTCAAAAGCCTTCCTCAAATTACTCTCACTCTCCTGAAAATCATCCTCACCTATAATGTAGACATCAGGAGTCCACGGCCCAGCAAACACAATCCATTATGAATAAAAGGATATCCATGAAATAGTAAAGATAGCAACTAGAAGTCAAATAGAGAAACAGAATGTATTAATTACTAAATAAAAAGAAAATATTAATAAACGTGTACAAGTGATACCCCATAGCTAATAGAGTGAATATGTCACATATCCGGTAACCACAATTAGAGCCAGTCAATAGTTAGTCAGTCAACAGTTAGCCAGTCAACAGTCCCATGAACCTAGAGGTACCTCCTAGAGAACATGCAGTCAGTCATATAGCTGAAGCTACCATATATAATTTATCAATCATGTTTGGATGGGTCCTCCCTGGAGCTCATCCCGGGTCACCCATCCCGTACTGTCGCCACATATGCTCATACTCATTCTATTGGCTATGTAGAAAACCATAAACAACTACCTTATCATGTGACAATTTATCATGCCTAGCTATTTCATTCTTACAATCAACATATCCATTCACAGTGCCCATTCCTTATCCGTATTTCATACATCATAGCTATACACAATATAAGCATGCGTATCAAAACCCAGGAAACTATCACAGAATATTCATATTATCATGGTAGAAAGCAGTCACGATTTTTAAGAAAAGCATGCAATCATACAGGGTATTAGATCACATAACTAGTAACAACCAAGGATTAGATTTTTGAACTTCTACCAAAAACCACAATCAAAACACCTCTGCTCAGAGAAAATTAGAACCCATCAAAATCAAACCCATCAACACCGTAACAATTTCGAAGAGAGAAGCTTAACTACAATTTCAAATCGTGTTTGAAATCCCAGCACCATAAACGGACCTTCCAGCTTCAAAGGTCACCCCCACTTCCAAACAAAATTTCAGAGTCCAGTACACCACAATTAAGTCCGAACCGGAAAGCAAAACAAATCTCAAATTCATCTCGAAGATGTCGCAAGAATCAACACACCAGAGCTCCACAGAAATCCCAATTCATGACACATTCCACCAACCAGCCATTAAGCCAAGCATATCAACGAACAGGTAACGTGCAAGACGTGCAAAACACTTACAGCAGCAACAATACGGTGGAACTCAATTAAAAACTCATACACAGTCAATCAAACATTGCAAGATTTGTATTAAGAACATTCCAGTGGTTATCAAGCTTCAACAATAACCGAATACACCGACCAGATATTGAAATCCAGAAATCAGGCGATTTCAACCGCACTTCGATGAACCTTCGATTCAAATCGATAAATCTCAAGGGAAACCGAGTACAATCTCATTCACAGACAAGCGAAATCCACAAGATTCACCACAGAGTAGACCACCGGAAATCCATTTCCATCGATAATAGAACGCAGGGAAAAAACTCAGAAACCACGCGATTCAAACTAAGAAATCCCCAATGAAACCTCAACCGAACAAGGCTCTAAAGAACGTAAACCTTTCGCAAATCATTTCACCAATCTCTGCATCTAAGAGAAACGATCCACACCTCCTAAGTTCCAACCACCTTACCTCACAGATCTCGCACAATCATAAAGGTAATGAACTTGCCTTTCCTTGCGTTTCCCCTTTCTAGTGTTGCCTCTACGAGTGCTCACGCGATGGTAGCACCGTCCTGAGGTGGTGGCAGGAATCCCCAGCCCGTGGGCCTTGCTTTTATCTCCCGAAGCATAAAGAACTGCCTTTATTTCCTTTATCTCCTTTGATGTCTACAGAGACATATCTTTAGATAAAGTTACTCCATCCTGAAAAGGTAAGAATTACTTTGATCTCAAGAATATATTCATTCTCCCAAGTCCTTTATATCGAATTGTTTGGACAACCATACCCTTACTTCTGACAACATTTTGATATTGTTTCCAACTACCAAAAATATTATCTACGTATAGTACAAGAAATACCACCACGCTTCCATCACACCTTTTGTATACACAAGACTTATCCGGTTACTAAATAAATCCATAGATCTGAACTACTTTGATAAACCGGATGTTCCAAGACCTTGAAGCTTTGCCTCAGTCCATAGACTGATTGAGCTTTACACAAGATGCTCTTAGCCCTTTGCAATAAACCCTTCTGGTTGCTTTATATGGATGCTTTCTTCAAGACTTCCATTAAGGAATGTTGTCTTGACATCCACTTGCCAAATAGATAAAAGAATCTGGATAGACTTAAGCATGGCTACCAGTGAAAAAAGTTTCCTTTTTCATCAAGCCTTGCTTTGAAGGTTTCTACCTCCCTGTCTATCCCTCTTTTCCTATTATAGACCTTTTACACCCAAAGGCTTTTACACCACTTGGTAGTTCTACAAGCTTTCAGATTTTATTAGAATACATATATTCTAATTATATTATTCATTACTCTTTGCCAAGATGCTGCATATTTATCTTGGAGTGCTTCGTCATATGTCCGGAGATCAGGTTCATGTCCTTCAGGGATCGAGTTCAAAAACTCTCCAAAAACATGAATCTTTTAAGGTTGCTTAACAACCCTCCCACTACGACAAGGCATTTTCTGCAATTGTGTATCATTTGTGATACGTGTTGCAGTTTTCTTGTGGTATCTCATCTTGTACAGTTGGTACTAGATTAGACATGTCTTTTATTATTTCCTTAATAACAAATTTACTTATGAGCACATGGTTCATTATATAGTCCTTTTAAAATCAGTCATTGATGCTAACAATGACCTTCTGATTTTTAAGACTATAAACCTACTTTTGTTTATCTAGGATAACTTACAAACAAGTGAACTCCTATCCAACTTATCATTATCTCTCTTTAACATATGTGCTGGATTACCCGAATCCGAATAGGCTTCAAAATAGGCTTATGCCTATTCAGCAATTCTATATGAGTAGAGAGTTCTAACTTGGAAGGTACTATGTTCACTTTCGTTTTCAGAGTTTTATCCTTAAAACAAACTTGGTAATTCTCTGAATAACTCATCATCTATCTAATTATTCCATAAGAGTCCTTTACCTTCTTTCTACTACACCATTCTGTTGGGGTGTACCAGATGCAGTTAGTTGGGATTGAATCCCTACTTTTGATAAGTGACTCCTAAATTCTCCCAAGAGGTACTTGCCACTATGATCTCACCATAGTGTCCTTTTACTTTGTTGTTTCTCCACATCAGCCTAGTACTCTTTGAACTAATCAAAGTACTTAGTCTTGTGGTACATTAAGTAAATTTATTTGTATCTTGAATAGTTATTTATAAAATAGACGAAATATTCAATACTACCTCTTGTCTGGATAGTCATAGGATCACACAAATCAGAATGAACCAATTTCAATATATCTTTGACTCCATACCCCTTAGACTTAAAAGCTTCTTGGTTATTTTTCCTTCCAAGTAAGACTCGCAGGTTGGAAAGATTTTCACTACTAATGAACCCAAAAGTTCATCAACTACCGATGAATCCTACTCAAGTTAATATAACCTAGTTTTAGATGCCAAAGATATAATTGGTTCATTTCCGAAGGTTACTTCCTCTTAAAGTTAGAAGATGTGTTACTAATTTCCATTTGTTGTATCGTGAGAGTTATTGGATTTATAAATTGCCAACCAACGTACCAGAACAGATAACTTCCCTCTTTTTCTTAATAACAACTTTGTTATTAAAAGAGGCAGAATATCAAGTTCTTTGAATAGTTTAGAAACTGAAAACTAGTTCTTTCTAAACTTAGTGCGTAAAGACAATTACTCAAAAATCCATGTTTTATTCTTATCAAAAGATAAACATCTCCCACTGCAACAGCTACCACTTTTACAGTAGTGCCCATGTGGACGGTGATTTATCTTTCATTTAGTTGTCGGGTTTCCTGGAACCCTGCAATGAATTGCAGACATGACTAATGGCATCTTGTATCTACACTCCAGGTTCTGGTAGATAACACCACTAAACATGTTTCAACTAATGAATTACCTACACCTATGTTGTTCTTAGTTCTAAGAAGACAGTCTACCTTAATGTCCAAGTCCTATTTCCAATCATTACAATTGGGACTACTAAGCCTTTTCTATAGTATGACTACTAGGGGATTGACAAATATTTAAATCCTAAGAATCACAAAAATACTTGGTCAAGATCAACTCCTTAAAAATCCCCATGAATTTTATATGCCACGTTAGTGTGGACGTATACAAAATCAAAGAGGAGATTTTATCCATTAATTTTATTATCTCATCAACTTTACTTTATGACGAATAAAATTAATAGTTGATCTGTCTTTGATCAAATATTTGGTCAAAAAATTTTGATTTTAAAAAAAATATTGATTCCTCAAACAATATTATTTAAATTCACCAACACCTCAAACACCGTGAATTTTGCATGCCACGTTAGTGTGGACGTATACAAATTCAACATTTGTAAAAGGAGGGTTTTAACCCATTAATTTTATTATCTTGTCAACCTAACTTTTTGACAAATAAAATTAATAGTTGGTATCATTTGGTCGCACAAATAATAGCAGTGACTCCGATGGGGAGGATACTATTAGATGTGTCTAAGTGTATACCATTACTTGACACTAAGTCCATTAATAAGATTATGCCCCTTCTGTTGGGGAAGATCACACGCTCTTAATTAACTTCCTATAGTCATCCAAAAATGGAAGTCTGTTCTAGTGATCCACAAACAAACTCATCCGTTATGGAGGAAGGCACTCAGAGCCAACGCGCAAGCTTGTTTGCATCACTTACAAACCAGTAATGGAGACCATGGGATTTACTTAAAAATCCCTCTCCCACTTAGTTATTTATAAATGAGGAATTTTAACTATGCTAGCCTACTAAATATATAAACTAACATGCACACACAACACAATATAAAAGCAATAAATAGAAAATCTAATTTTCAACTATTATGACTTTTATCTCTTGTTGTCCTCCGTGTGTTGTCATCCCAAGCTGCTGCCATATTTGGCCACTGCCACCGGGTCTATCCATCTTGCTCCTAGTTCCGCTGCGCCTCTGGTCCTTAGAAGGTTCCACGCTTTGCAAGATTCGATCCGCGACATAAATAGAATTTTACATTTTGATCCTATATTCCTCGAAGGAATGTACATGTAAACTAGATCGAACATAAAATAAAATTTACATCCATCGATCCTATATTCCATAAAAGGAATGTACATGTATCTAGATAAAATCCTAATAAAACTAAATACAGCTCCTGCTGTATTTTAATACAATCATGCACACACATATAAATGCCCTTGACATGTCCAAGGGTCTAATCACACACATAAAACTATAAGCCATAATAGTTGGATCCTGCATCCACAAAGTTAGCACATCCTACTATTATCCTGCCTAAATTATGTATGACATGGGCATAATTAAACTAATACCAAATACACAGAGGCAAAACCCTAGCTCTGATACCAATTGTTGGTTGCTACTCGGAAAGCCTAGAGGTTCCACTGTACAAAAATTTTGTATAAAGGTCTGAACCTTTTCCTAGCTACCATGTGTTCTTTTAAATTAAATTTTGGATCGCCTGCGGAACTTAACACGTTTGATCCAAAACTTAATCTATTTATTCTTTTAGGTTTTGACTTGGATCTCCTGCGGAACTTAACACGTTCGACCCAAATCACCTTAAGTTATTAATTCCATTAAATATTAATTTCCATAATTGGTTCCCAGTACTGACATGGCGAGGCACATGACCTTCTTGGATATGGGAGCAACCACCACCGACTAGACAAAACCTTTTATAGAAAGCTAATATTTAATTTCCTAAAATAACTTTAGGTTAACCGAAAAGAACAATCAAATCACAAGGAAAAGAAAAAATAAAAGAACACAACATCGAAAAACATATTCGAAATACTAGAATCTTACGCCTCTTGTATTTGGTAATATTTCCATAAATAACTAGTATGATGCGGAAAAGGAAAAACTACTAGTTATACCTTCTAGAAAGACCTCTTGATCTTCTACCGTATTCCTCTTCTAACCTCGGACGTTGTGTGGGCAACAATCTACCAAGATGAGAAACCACCAACCACCTTCTTCTCCTCCTAGCTAGGTTCGGCCACAACAAGGAAGCTTCACCAAGGAAGAAAATCAAAACACCAACCAAGCTCCAAGAGATGCTAGCTTCCTCTCCTTCTTCTTCTTCTTCTCCAAGTAGTATCCGGCCACCACAAGAGCTCCAAGCAAGAGATAAGTTTCGACCACCACAAAGAGGAAGAAAAGAAGAAGATGGCCGGCCAAAATAACTTTCTTCAAGCATGAAGAATTTCGGCCACCACCAATGCTCCAAGGGATGATAGAGACGAGACTTGCTTTCTCTCCTTCTTCTCCTTCCTTGATCCGGCCACCAACAAAAGCTCCACCAAGAAGATAGGTTTCGGCCATCAAGAGGAGAGGAGAGAAAGGGAAGGGGCCGGCCACCATACCAAGGAAAAAAGAGGGAGAAAAATAATAGAGGTTGTTCGTCTTGAAGGCACCCTCATCCCTTCTTTTATATTCCTTGGCCTAGGCAAATTAGGAAATTTAATTGCAATAAAATTTCCTTAATTTCCTTGACATGATTTAATTGAGAAAAATAAAATAAAATTTCCCCAATTAAACTCAAGTGGCCGGCCACATCATGAAGAACAAATTGGACAAGTTTCAATCAACAATTAAAACTTCCTAATTTGTTTCCGGAAATTTTAAAATTAAAATTTCTCTTCAAAAATCTCTTCATGGTTGATAAAAAGAAATTTCCATAATTTTAATTTTACAACATGTGAATAATTTTAAAGAGAAAATAAAATATCTCACCAATCTACAAATAAGGAAAGAGATCAAATCTCTTTCTTTAATCTTTTGTAAATCTTTTACAAGAGAGATATTTTAATTTCAATTCTCTTTAATAAATTATTTCTTCCACATAATAAAAATTAAAATTAAAATTCTTTTTTGATTTAATTTGGCCGGCCCCCACTAGCTTGGGTTCAAGCTAGGGCCGGCCACCCAATCTTATACCTAGGCCGACCCTAGCTTGGTTCCCAAGCTAGCTTGGCCGGCCCCCTATTGGTGGGTATAGAAGGTGGGTATAGGTGGGTATAGTACTCTATAAATAAGATGCTACGATAGAGACCGAGAGGAGGAATTGGTTTTGGTCTCCCGATAAAATTAAGCATCCCGTGTTCGCCCCGAACACACAACTTAATTTTATCAATAATAATTCATTCCACTAGAGAACTATTATTGAACTACCGCACCAATCCCAAATTACATTTTTGGGCTCCTTCTTATTATGAGTGTGTTAGTCTCCCTGTGTTTAAGATATCGAATGTCCACTAATTAAGTGAGTTACTGACAACTCATTTAATTAATATCTAAGTCCAAGAGTAGTACCACTCAACCTTATTGTCATGTCGGACTAGGTCCACCTGCAGGGTTTAACATGACAATCTTTATGAGCTCCTCTTGAGGACATTATCAACCTAGTATCTCTAGGACACAGTTTCCTTCTATAATCAACAACACACACTATAAGTGATACCATTTCCCAACTTATCGGGCTTATTGATTTATCGAACTAAATCTCACCAATTGATAAATTAAATAAATAAATATCAAATATATGTGCTTGTTATTATATTAGGATTAAGAGCACACACTTCCATAATAACCGAGGTCTTTGTTTCTTTATAAAGTCAGTATAAAAGAAACGACCTCAAATGGTCCTACTCAATACACTCTAAGTGTACTAGTGTAATTATATAATCAAGATAAACTAATACCTAATTACACTACGACCTTCCAATGGTTTGTTCCTTTCCATCATGATCATGAGCTACTGTTTATAATTTATAAGGTACTGATAACATGATCTTCTGTGTGTGACACCACACACCATGTCATCTACAATATAAATTAATTGAACAACTACATTTATCATAAATGTAAACATTTGACCAATGTGATTCTTATTTCTAGATAAATGTTTATACCAAAAGCTAGGCTTTTAGTATACACTCCAACATGGACTTAGTACAAAACCTTGGTCTAACTGGTTAGGATTCATAAAGGGTAGCTTCGGTCAGTTCCACTTAGCCAAATGTACCAGGTCGAAGTCATATCTTCCTAGACATGCATGGACTAAGCTTCCCTAACGTAATATCATCCAATATTTCACCAGTACCATTTTTCAAGTTAAACTTGAATCCCTTTTTAACTAATCCTAATTACCCTGTCGGGTAGGTTGGTTAGGATTACCCTGCCGGGTAGATTAGTTTTGGAGGTGCCAGCTATTCTAGAGCCTCCCCCTGAATTAATGGTCATTTAATTTAATTTTGTTCTTGGTTTATGTCTATTTCTTTTGTAATTATATTTTACTTGGTGATAGTTTACATTTTGTGATTTGTGAGTTTATCTGATACCAATTTATTTGGTATCAGAGCAGGTTACAATACTTGCCTTTTGTTTTGGATTTTGGACTTAGTCTGATACCAATATTTTTGGTATCAGAGTAGGTTTGCGATACCTATTCCAGATTTTTGAGTTTATCTAATACCAATTTATTTGGTATCAGAGCAAGGTACACGATACTTGCTCTTCGTTTTGGATTTTCGGGATTTTATCTGATACCAATTTATTTGGTATCAGAGCAGTTTTCTGATACTTGTTTCTCATGTTCTGGGGTTTACGAGTGTATCTAGATATTTTTAGATTGTACGGATTTCCGTCGATTTTTTGATTCGGAATTCCGAGGTATTTTAACGAGGTTCTATTTTGGGGGACTAAGCACCGACAGGACATCTCCAGACGAAAAATAGTAAATTTAGGTAATTTTATAGTTCTTATACCTGTAGTGATATCTCGGTAACATTTTGTTTACAGATATGGCACATACACGTATTCCGGTATCGAGACGTGGTCGCCCCCGTAAGAGGGCGATAGATTCTCCGGAGACAGAGTTTCCAAAGGGTCTACTAGGGTCTAGCCTGTTCGTTAGGGACAGACTCGTCAGGATATTATAGGCACGTCGAATTATCATACCTCGATAGTTCTGACTTCTGAGGTACATACCTCGACTATACCACTAGTGGTATCACCTTCAGTATACTTGGCACCCCCTCCAGTCGTGCCTACTACTGCGTACTTGAGGTACGAGACGAGGCAGAGATCTAGTGGGACATTCAGTGCTCAATTATAGGCGAGCAGCATATTACATGGGCGAGATTTAGAGAGGCATTCGAGAGTCAGTATTTTCCCCTGGCGTATCAGATGACACGTCGGCAGGATTTTCTGAGTCTTCGGCAGAATAACAGCTCAGTGATAGAGTATAATGCCGAATTTAATCGGTTGGTCAGATTCTATCATGAGTTAGTTGCCGAGGATAGATCTCGTATGCTTCAGTTTGTCCAGGGACTGGACGGACATCTTCAGGTGAAGATTGCCGGTCTTAGTATTGCATCATACACAGAGGCACTGGATAGAGTGCTTATGATTGAATCTGCTCATCAGAGAGTGAAAGTAGACAAAAAGAGGAAGCAGACTGATCGGACTTCCAGACAGATTCAGCAGCCACGGACCACAGGACAGCAGCACAACAGTCGCACTCAGACAGGTCAGGGTACTTCTGGGTCATCTGGACAACTCCAGAAGTCAGGACGATCTTCATCTAGACGTTCCTGGTCTTCTTAACAGAATCGAAAAAGGTCCACCGGTGACTCTCACTGCACCCGATGTGGATCGCGAGATCACATCATCTCGGCATGTACTTTGGGATAGCCAGTTTGCTATTATTGTAAACTGCCTGGGCACGTGAGCCGAGACTATTCACTAAAGGCTCAGCATGTAGCTTCCGGGATTTCTGTTCCGGGAGGACGGTTTGGTCAGTCCGGGACTCAGCGAGGTGGGCCGAAAGCCCAATTTTTGCAGCGTCGGCAGAGGACAACTCCTCCTGCAGAAGCTGCATATGGCATGCACGGGCAGGAGCATTCCGGTGTCCTTGTGGAGAACCCCATGGTATTCTGCCTTAGTGTTCTCCTGTACTATTCATCAAGAAGAAGGATGGTACTCTGAGGTTGTGCATCGATTATAGGCAGCTGAATGCAGTGACTATCAGAAATAAGTACTCCTTGCCACGGATTGAGGATTTATTTGATCAGCTTAGGGATACATCAGTGTATTCTAAGATTGATCTGCTGTCTGGATATCATCAGTTGAGAGTTAGAGATTCTGATATTCAGAAGATAGCATTTCGCACCAGATACGGACATTACAAGTTTTTGGTAATGTCATTTGGGCTTACCAATGCTCCTGCAGTATTTATGGATATGATGAATCGTATCTTTCTAGACTACCTCGATCAGTTTGTTATTGTGTTTATCGATGATATATTGATATATTCGCGTTCTGAGGAGGAGCACGCGCAGCATCTTCGCATAGTCTTGGAGACTCTGCGACGACATCATCTGTATGCGAAGTTCAGCAAGTGTGTATTTTGGCTATCTTCAGTTTGTTTTTTGGGACACGTGGTGTCAAGCTAAGGTATTTCAGTAGATCCTCAGAAGATCGAGGCTATCACTAGCTGGGAGCAGCCGAAGTCAGTTCAGGAGATCCGTAGTTTCTTGGGGCTGGCTGGATATTACAGACGATTCGTTGAGGGTTTCTCCAATATTGCTATGCCGTTGACACGTCTGACTAGGAAAGGCGTGAAGTTCATGTGGTCAGAGGCTTGCGAGACCAGCTTCCAGGAGCTGAAGGGGAGATTAGTATCAGCACCAGTTTTGGTTTTACCTTCTGGTGATGACGGATTCGTACTTTACACAGACACATCTCTTCAGGGCTTGGGTGCTGTTTTGATGTAGCACGGTAGGGTAGTCTCCTATGCTTCTCGTCAGTTGAAGGAGCATGAGAAGAACTACCCAGTACATGATTTAGAGCTAGCCGCTATTATCTTTACTTTGAAGATTTGGCGACATCATCTTTATGGTATTACTTTTGAGATTCTTACTAATCATAATAGTCTCAAATATATTTTCACACAGAAGGAACTCAATCTCCGACAGAGGAGATGGATGGAGTTCCTGAAGGATTATGATTGTACTATTAGCTACCATCCGGGTAAAGCTAATGTGGTTGCTGATGCACTTAGCAGGAAGTCTAGAGAGACTTTAGCTTGTCACCGAGTTTTAGTCACGGACTTGATTCAGGGATTCTCCGAGTTGGGCCTTGAGGAGCAGGGACAAACAAAGCAGGGTATTCTTGTTACCATGGTTGCTCAGTCGTCGATCAGGATGAGGATTCGAGAGGCCCAGGCTGGAGATCAGCATTTACAGTTCATTGGCAGTCAGATAGCTTCCGGACAGCAGACCGAGTTTACACGAGATGATGAGGGTATTGTTTATTTCCGAGGCAGATTATGTGTACTTGAGTCTCACCCGGTCATGGAGGAGTTACTTCAGGAGGCTCATCGTTCTAGGTTTGCTATCCACCCAAGTGGGACCCGTATGTATCGTGATTTGAGGCGTTCCTATTGGTGGAACGGTATGAAGAAAGACATCACAGATTTTGTAGCTAGATGTCTTGTCTGTCAACAGGTGAAGGCTGAGCACCAGAGACCTGCTGGTTTACTTCAGAGGATCCCTATTCCAGAGTGGAAGTGGGAGCATATTATATGGATTTTGTGGTAGGATTGCCTAGGACTCGACGAGGTCATGATGCGATTTGGGTAATCGTTGACCGATTAACCAAATCCGCACATTTTATAGCGATACGGAAGACTGATTCTCTAGATCGATTAGCAGAGTTATACTGTCGTGAGATTATCAGGTTGCATGGTGTTCCTTTGAGTATTATCTCAGATAGAGACCCACGATTCACATCCTAGTTATGGCAGAGTATGCAGCAGGCTTTGGGCACACAGCTCCGTTTCAGTACGACATTCCATCCGCAGACAGATGGACAGTCAGAGCGGACCACTCAGACTTTGGAGGACTTGCTGAGGTCTTGCGTTATGGATTTCGGAGGCAGTTGGGAGGACCACCTGCCATTAGTGGAGTCCGCCTACAACAACAGCTATCATTCGGCTATTCAGATGGCACTGTTTGAGGCGTTGTATGGTATGCCTTGTCGGACACCCACCCTCTGGGAAGGGGTTGGGGAGGCCCAGTTGGTAGGACTTAGAGAGCTCAGCAGGAGGCAGAGTTGGCTCATACTATTAGACGGAGGATGTCAGAGGCTCAGGACCGTCAGAAGAGTTATGCTGACCGACGACGGAGACCCCTGGAGTTCTCTACTGGTGATCATGTGTTTTTCAGAGTTTCACCCACGAAAGGGGTGAAGAGATTTGGTCTTCGAGGTAAGTTAGCTCCACGATATATTGGGTCATTCCAGATCTTGGAGAGGATTGGAGTAGTAGCTTACCGTTTGGCGCTACCACCATCTCTAGCAGGCATTCACGATGTATTCCATGTATTTATGCTGAGGAGATACGTATCCGATCCAACATATGTACTGTCAGATATATCAGTTCTCATTCAACCTGACGTTACTTATGAGGAGGTTCCGGTACGGATTCTGGACCATAGAGAGCGTCAGCTGCGGAACAAGACTGTCTGACTGGTCAAAGACGGATGGCAGCATCATTCTGATGAGGAGACTACTTGGGAGCTGGAGGATACGATCCGAGCTCGATACCCTCATTTTTTTACTTGAGGTATGTGGGTCAGAGTCCTTTATGCATTTATACTGTTTGGTTATATCCTAGTGTTTGCTGCTGGGTATAGCAAAATTTGTGGACCAAATATTTATTAGTATGGGAGAATGTAAGATATCGGAAAAATTTAAATAATAGGGTTATTTGGGAAATAGCCTTATAAATTTTTTTTCGGAATTTTAGAAATTTTCTGGGAATTTTTCGAACCTCGTACGGAGAGTTTTGAGGGGATTGATAGGCAGGTTCGGATAAAGCCTGTTTGGGATACCCGTTTAGATGAGGAAATGTTTTTAATTATAAATCCTTGTCTTTCTCTTATTTCCCTTCCCAAACGCCGATCCACCCGAAACCATTTCCTTCTTTCCCTCTGCTCCGACGCGAACTCCCTTCCTTCTATGTTCTCTCTAGCGGACATGCGACGCTGAAGGGATTAGGGTTTCCAGCTCCGGCGGTTTCCTCTACCGGCATTGGTGGTCGTTGAGCTCAGATCCGTGCGGCGCTATTTCTCTCCGGATCATAGACACGGCGTCGCGTCTCCTCTAGCGGGCTGCCGACCTTTCTTCCCTGATTCGACGCCACTAGGTTGAGTCTTGGCCATCCGATCGCCGGCGTGAAGAGACCATTAGGGCCTTGAGGGAAAGCGACCGATCTTTCCTCTTTTCTATTCTTTGATCTGTGCCCTAGTTCGAGTTTTCTTTTCCGATTCTTTCTCGCTGCCTCGCTGATTGTTGCCGATCTCAGGTTAGGGTATGGATCCCTTCCTTGTTGTTGTTGATTGAGGGTCAGAGGAATCCCTGGAACATAGAGTCGAATCGGGCGACACCTTCTGGAGACACTCGGTTGAGGTAAGATTAGGGTGTTGTTTGATCTATGGTTCCATGGTGTGATCTACTAATTGATCCGTGATCTTCAATCTTAATCTGATCAATGAATTCTAGCTTAATTCATTGTTTGATCCGATTGATTCCAGTGAGGACCTGTTCTGTGGAATTCAATTTGTGTGCTGTGGATTGCTTTATGATCCAACAACATATGGTTTCAACAACAACTAGATTAGAGCAGCGAGGTCCTGCTGCTGTGGTGTTGGAAGGGTGATCGTGAAGTGATTTCTAGTAGCATCCCTTGATCCAGCAATCCATAGGGGCTGTGAATTGAGGTATGTGTAGGGATTTTGATACATGATGTGAATGTATTGAATTAGGCTTATGTGTAGGTATTTGATCCGGGTTGTAGATTATAGTATAATTTTGATTGCATGATCATGTGTAGGTTTGACTAGAGGTTGTAATTAGTGGTTGATTGTGATTAGATATATTACTTAGATTTAATCTAATCGAATGATTAGGGTTAAGACAATTAACCCTAGTCAACTATTGGATCTAATCTAAGTTTAGATATGTAATCTAATTGGTGATTAGGGATTAGATAACTAATCCTAATTAACCATTAGATTTAATTAGGTAGGTTGTGATTGTGTTTGATTAGGGTTTTGCCCTAATTTAGTTTTAGGTATTTTATTTAGCTATTCATTTGGATTTAGCTAAATAATATATATATATATATATTTTTTTTTATGCAGGATTTTGATTCGAGACGGGCGTCTCGACCTTGGATTGCTTGATTGTACCTTCTATTTGAGACGGGTACCCTTTGACTTATCTCTTGATAGTGTCTTATGATATGTGCAGTCTATATATACTTAATAGTGTTGGTAGTTAGTATTTCCTTGGTTTAGTTTAGTTGATACCTATCATGCTTCTACTATTAGTTGCTTTACATTAGAACTGGATGCTTTTATCTTTTGCCATGTGTATCTATGTTTATAGAGATGGATATGTATATTTATAGTGCTCCACTATACTGGATTAGTTGCTTTACATGTTTGATACGTGCTCTTGGATTCATGATACTTGTATCATTGTTATATGTGATGTTCTTGGATTTATGCTGTTTATATCATAGTTATATATATGTGTTTACCTTTTTGGCACACACATATATGGAGGAGGCTATGTTCAGGTATGACATACTTAGCATCATGCACCATCCCGCATGATTGCATGCTGGGTGATTGACGACTCCATTATTCTTGAGCTCGTCGGCTGACTACACGGGCCTGCACACAACGTGACCACTGCATGGGTAGTAGCACAACACCCAGGGTGTGTATGGCAGTTGCTCTGTAGTGCTCCGCTAGTCCGCTCATGGGTAGTGAGACTACAGCGTGGTAGCAGGCAGGGATCCCTCCCCGTCATCACGTACCGGGAGATGAGAGCATTGCGCTCCCTCACTATGTTTGAGGTAGGAGGATAGGTGTACTCCGACAGCATCCCGTCCACTCGGTCACTCATCAGGGGTAGTGACGGCAGAGTGCACGGTGTCACAGCCCTACCCACTCGGTCTCACCATCGCGTGTGAGATGGTTGACTGGCGTCAGGGGTGACCATGTCATATTGCATCATATGCACAGATTGCATTTATTATGATTGTTGCATATTGGATGGTGCACTTGGGTGACTGCATATGTTTGACATGCATACAGGATACATGCTTATTTGCTTTGACTATCTTTATCTGTGTATGTTCACAGTCAGTTGTACAAGCCTCGCAGGTGAGTACAGTTTATTTCAGTATTGCATTTCTTATTATTCTTGTAGTAGACTGTATTACATGCCTATTGTTGGTTACTGCAGTTTATTCAGTGATGCATACTTGTTTACTGTTAGGAGATTGTACTATATGTTGCACTGTTAGGATACTGTACCGTAGGATTATTGCTGGTTGTTATATGTTGTTGTACATATCTATTGGATTACATGCTGAGTTGTTTGGACTCACACCGTTATATTACTACCTTTCAGGTTGATGCCGTCGGGAGATATTCCAGTCGCTAGCCCTTTTATCGCGAGGATTTCCTGTTGTCGGGATCTATTTTGCTTTTGCATCATATATATTCGTGATGTGGGTTTTGTATTGTGGACTTTATATCGAATACTTGGGTTTACTACTTTTGGTTTTCCGTTGCGGATTTTCTCATTACTTCGTGGATTTGTTTTTCTTCGTTGTAGTGGAGTAGGATGTTTACATATATCTTCGAGGATTCTATATCGTCCTTCCTTATTAAACTACGTGGATTGAGTATATGTTGAACTGTGTGGAATGTTAATATAACTACGTGGGTTGTTTCTTATTTGTATTGTATTGTTCCGGCCGTGTGGGCCGATGTATAGATATATGTATTCTGGATTCATATTGTCACCCGTACAGGGGAGATGCTGCCGAAATTTCTTCGGACAGGGACTACCTGGGGCGTGACACTTTTGTAATTATATTTTACTTGGTGATAGTTTACATTTTGTTGAGTTTTACTATGTTTAGATTTTAATTTTTTTGGTTTAGGTTTGTATTTTGGTCTTTGACTTGATTTGTTCGAGTTTATATAAAATATTTTTTCTTTAGGTATGTAGTATTGATTGAGTCCTACGTGCGTGATTAAACACGCTTTCGGAACCCAAGCTTGTTTTGTTGGTTTGTGTTAGGTTATTAATGACTTGAATGTTTTATTTGAGCTTGACTTATAGCCAAGTCCGGTTTTATTATAAATTGCTTTTTGATTATTTAATATTAAATCTAAGGTTTTGGATCTTGTTGTGAATTTTTCTAACATTTCTTTTAAATTATTAATTTTATTTTTTAGTGATAAATTCTCCTTCTCAAGTGTTAGATCTTGAGTTGGATTTGAATTTTTTATTTGTTCCTTGAGATTTTGATTTTCTTCAAAAAGCAGCTCATTTTCTTTTTCTATTTTAACTAATTTATTGTTTAAGCAAGAAATAATTTTAAAAAATTTCTTATTTAAATTTTGGTATACCTCTTCGGAAACGAGTACGGACTCGTGGCTCGATTCGGGTTCGGACCCGTCCTCCGATTCTTCTTCGCGGGCCATCAGCGCGAGGTAACTCTTGTTCTTCTATTCTTCGGCTTCCGATTCATTCGAGGAAGTGTCGTCCCACGTTGCTTTAAGAGCCTTCTTTTTGGTCGTCCTTGGTTTTTAGTTTTTCAATTTCGGACACTCGTTCTTGTAGTGGCCCTTTTTGTTGCATCCAAAGCATGTCACGCTCCTCGGGTCGGTTGGAGAATTGATCCTCTGAAGGTCCTTTTTGCTGAAGATCCTTTTCCTCCTGGTGAACATTTTCCTTACCAAGTTCACCAGGTGCTCTTCATCTTCAGAGTTCTGATCAGAGTCGTCTTCAGGTTCAGACTTGTTCTTTATCTTCTCCTTGGAGGAACCTTCAAACAAAGCTACACCCTTCTCGACCCCGATGTTAGTTTGTTCGTGTAGTTCTAATTCACAAAACAACTCATCTAATTTAAGTTTAGATAAATTTTTAGAAATTTTGTAGGCATCCATAATAGATGCCCACAAACTATTATGTGGAAACGCATTTAGTGCATAGCTTATTAGGTCCCGGTTATCCATTTGGTGGCCTATCGCGTGGAGCCCGTTGAGGATGTCCTTGATCCTCGCGTGTAGCTGACTTGCAGTTTCCCCTTCCTGCATTTTTATATTAAATATTTTATTTAAGAGTAAATCCCTTTTTGTTACCTTAGCATCGTTGGTTCCTTCGTGCAGCTCGATCAGTTTGTCCCACAACTCTTTGGCGTTCTTATGTGGTCCGACCCGGTTTAGTTCTTCTCTAGTCAATCCGCATTGTAGGGTGTTGATTGCCTTGTTCTCTGTTGATGCCTTCTTTTTTAGGTCTGATGTCTAATCTTCTGGATCTAGTAGATTCCCGGAACTGTCTACTGGTATTTTGTAGGGTCTGGTGACGCTCATCCACTGGTCGAAGTCCGTCTTGAGACTTCCATTCTCTTCTTCCAGTACGGGAAATCGTCCCCGTTGAAAAGGGGAGGTCGTACTGTGCTGAAGCCTTCAAGCTGAGACATTTTAATCCCTGCACGCAATCAAACAAATAGACAGGCAAATTCCCAAGACTTGGTCTTGGATTAGCAGTGCGGGAAGAATTAAAAGATAATAAAGGAACTAACTTGGTGTTGCACCAATTTAGATTTAATTGCAATGAGAAAACTTTCCAAAAGGATAATAGTATCAGTTTGGAATTAAACGTAAGGCTGAAAGCAAAAGGAAGAAAAAACAAAAGAAAATTCCCCCCCCCCCCCTTGTCTGATTGGTGGTTGCACCAAATCAGAGCGGTACCTGCTCTGATACCACTTGTTGGATCATGACGTTTCGATAGAGGGGGGGGTGAATATCGATTATAAAAATTCGTTCAAAAAGAGTTACGCGCAGCGGAAATAGAAAAACAACGCTAACACAAACCAGTTTTACTTGATTCGGAGTCTGTGTCGACTCCTACTCCAAGGCCCGCACACAAGGGTGCTTTCGGTGGGCAATCACTAGCAGTTCGAAAAACTATTACAAACTAAGTGCTGAAATGCTAATGAAAATTAAAGCGATACCGACAAGAAAATTAACCAAAGAAGAAAGAGCGCGTTGTTGGAGCTTTGTTAGCGTCGTAGGAGCGCAGAGCAATAGAGCAAGCAGTAGAAGATCTCTCTTTTTCAGTTGTGTTTGAAGCTCCCCCCTGACCCTCCTTTTATATGAGGCTTGGGGCGCCTCGGATCCCTTCCGGGCGCCCTGGTGAGACGTGGCAGGTCCAACCAGCGAGCTCCACGTGACGAAGCACAATCTGGATAAAAATCGCCTCCCGGGCGCCCGGACCACCTTTCTCCAGAAACCAGCTTTCCTGCAAGACAAGGTTAGTCCGAGGCAAATAAATAATGTATATCCTGCAAAACAGAGTGTTAGTGTAACACCCACTAAGCTTTTAAGATAAATATGAGAATGATGAATTTACCTTAGGAAAATATTAGTAGAAGGTTGAACCCAAAAAGAAATAAAAAGAATTAAAATATAGGGAACCTTGAACCTCTCATGATGTGAATAATAGGATTAGGGAGTAATGACCAGTTGGGATAGGAATAATATATTGATAGCAAAGGAGGGAAACTCATGATAAGGGTGAGAGTAAAAGCTAGCTAAAAGAAAACAAGAAAAGAGCAAGAGAAAGACAACTTGCCTTCCTTCTTTCTCTCCCTCTTTCTCTCTTCTTTTGCCGAAAATTAAAGAGGACCATTAAGGGGATTCATTCCCCCTTGTTTCACCATGAATGATGAGGACAAATAAATAAATAAAAATAAAAAATAAAATAGAAAAAAAAGGCTAAGGGAGAAGGAAAGCAAAAATCAATTTTGCTACCTCTTCCCCCTTAACATAAAAGGAAGCAAGTAAAGAGAAGAATTTTAATTTTTCTCTCATTTCTCTCATTCTTCCCTCTCCATCACCGAAACCTCAGTCCCCCTCTCCTTCATTTTCGGCCCCAAGCCAAGGTTTTCTCCTAAGAAAACCTAAGATACAAGGAGGACTTAGCAAGGGAATCAAGGGAAGGGAACTAGAAGAAGAGGCTACTTCTTCCATCACCACACCTTAGATCCACAAGCGAAAAGAATGTAAGCTTCCCCTCACCTGTGGTACAAGGTGTTTTATGTGCTTTTCGGATTTTATGAGGATTAGAAAACCTAGAATAGAATTTAAGAAAAATTCGGCCAAAGAAGAGTTTTCAAACCTAGGAAGGTTTAAACAAGTCCTCATTTCATGATAATTTTTCTATGCTATGTAGGAAGGTTTTCCTTCTTGTTTTTATACCTATATGATGCTTGGTCAGAGGAGTACCTAACCCTAGAATTTCGGGCAAAAATATTTTAAAGAGGTTAGGGAAATCATTGTTTAACCAAACTAGTACAAGATTCCCTCCATGAATTACTAAGGGTCTTTTATTGGTTTTCTTGCTTGAAAGTTACTTGGAACCAAAAGAAATCCACTCATATGTTTCGGCCAAGAAAAGAGCTTAGGGTTAAGAAGACCCTTAAATTTAAGTAACCATGTTTATATGATAGAATATAGAGTTCTCTTAAAGAATTGCATGTTGAATATTGCTAGAAATTCATGAATCTTCATTAAGATTTTCGGCCATGATAAGATGGATAGCTTAGAAAAGCTTAAAAAAAATTTTAACATGCTCAAGACCTCTGTGATATTAAGATATGGAAGTTGTTTAATGCTCCCATGCTTAATTAGGGTATAGAGAATTTAGTTACATGATATATGACATGTAAGATCACAAGGGTCCTAGCTTGTTTATGAACCAAATTTGTATATGATGTTCTTAGTAATTTTTTGCCATGAAACTTACTTAGGTTTTCATGCTTTAGGCCACTTAAAACCTAGTTTAGAGATTGGTAGGTTTCGGCCATGAGGAAAAATAAAAGAAAAAGGAAAAGAAACCTAGGAAGCCTAAGACACAATTCACATGTATGTTTATTATGCTTGTCTTTATACATGCTATGAAACTTATATGACTTCCTATGCTTTTAGGCTATTTGAAGCAAATCTAACATTGATGAGTCTCGGCCAAGTAGGGTTTAAATGACCTAGAGGCCTTAGAATTGAAACCAATTGAGTTAAAAATGCTTCTTATGGAAATATGATAATATGTTGATTGTGTCACATGCTTGTATAATTTTTCCATGACCTAAATGGACCATTGCATGTTTCGGCCATGAAGGGATAGATGCCCTAGAAATCCTAGAACAAAAATTAAAGATGCTCATGTCACTTTACATGAAATATGATAAGTAGAAAGCCAAAGTTCTCATGCTATATGTTGTTTTATGACCTAAAATGAGGCTAGGGTAAGTTTCGGTCATACCCATTGTATGATGCCTTGTTATGAATTTATACATGATGTTAGTTCAAGTTCACATGCTTGTATGCTTGTTTTTAGCCCTAATGAATACTTGTTAAATTTCGGCCATGACATATGTTAAGGGCTTGAAGAACTTAGGAACTAGCTCAAATATGCTTACTATGTTACTTGGAAAAAATGCTATAAATATGGTTTAAGGTTTCCATGCTTTCATGACATTTGGGACCTTGTTTCACACTTGATAAGGTTCAGCCACATGAAGTTTAGGGACTTGGAGAACTTAGAAACCAAGTTAATCATGCTTATAATGCTTCCTATGAAATTTATGTGATGATAATTTAGGTTCCACATGCTTGGAGGTTATTTTTACCTAAATTGAGATCTAAGGGGGTTCGGCCATGATAAGAACCCAAGGGATTAGGAAGCTTAGAACCCAAGCTAACTATGTTACCATGTTTCTTATGATAGTATAATCACATGATACACCCTCATGCTTAAACATGTATGCTTGTGATTTATATTTTCCATGATATGATATGTGCTTAAAATATGCATGCTTTCATGATATGCTATGTGGATAGAAATATGCATGTTTTGATGATATGCTATGTGCTTAAAATATTCATGCTTTCATGATATGCTATGTGGATAGAGATATGCATGCTTTGATGATATGCTATGTGCTTAAAATATGCATGCTTTTATGATATGCTATGTGGATAGAAATATGCATACTTTGATGATATGCTATGTGCCTAAAATATGCATGCTCTCATGATATGCTATGTGGTGAAAATATGCATGTTTTTATGACATGATGTATGCCTAAGTGATGCATACTTTTTATGACATGATGTATGCCTAAGTGATGCATACTATTTATGGTATGATGTATGCCTAAGTGATGCATACTTTTATGACATAATGTATGCCTAAGTGATGCATACTTCTATGATATGCTATGTAACTAAAGGATGCATTTTTATACATGCTACTTTACTTTGTAAGGCTTGTACCAAGGGTGGGCTCCTAATCAGCCCCTAGGCCTTTGGCTGTGTGATCCGGGCTAGTAAAAACAAAGGGATGGGCTCCTTAGTACGCCCCTAGGTCTATGGCTGTGTGATCCTGACCTAGTTCCTAGTATGATTTAAGACTTGCTACCTTGGATATACTTAGGAAGCGCGCTTATCTATGTGATTTATCTATGTGTGGTACAAGCCGGGGCCCTGATTATGTTGATATTATGTTCAAGTATATATGTAAGAAGAAATGGTTTTAAAGATCATGAGACATACACATGTTTTCAAAATCATATTGCATATACCTTATGATCATGTTGTGATGATGCTATGATTTATGATATGCCATGATTAGATATGATTATGTTATGTTTCATGCTATGCTTTAAGAGTTGATATGCCATGACTAGTTATGATTTTTTTATGTTGCATGATATGCTTAAAGAGTATGATATGTTATGCCATGACTAGTTGAGATCATGTTATGTTGAGACATTCTTTGATCATGTGATGATTTTCGGTTTTAGTGAGTAGGAAAGGAACTTACTGAGCCCAAGTGCTCATAGCTTACTTTCCTTGTACCACAGATAAAGGAAAAAGCTGGATGAACTAAAGGAGCAGCAGGAGAGGCCAGGAGATGTGTGTGGCAGTGGCTAGGCAACCAAATAAGAACCTGCTTTAAAAACTTTTAAAGAACTATGCTTTGGTATCATGAATTGTAGTACCGTATGTGTGACTTGATGTTATGTTTCTACTAATTTTGATATCATGTTATTGATGCCATGATAGTGTAGTTCGGATTTGATGAAAAGAAAAACAAAAGAAAAGTTTTTATTAAACTAAGAAAATTATTTTAAGTCTTCCGCTGTTTTAAAAAGAAAAATTTGTACATGGAGTATCGTAGCTCCGTCCCTTAGGGTTAGCAGGGAGGGCGGGCGTTACAGTTAGCATAGTTTATAAGTTTGACATAAAAAATGACTTAGATTCCGTCTTTTCATGACCGGAATCTAGTCACGATCTTGACTTAGAGATCCGAAATGGATCTAAGCTGGATCGATGCCTAATGTTCCCTTCCCGGAAACGCGTCCTCACAGTCACTCCCTTCCAGTGACTTACCTTTACTTACCTGCCAAACGTCCGGTCAGCCCTTCGACCCATCTGGACTTCTCGCCAGCTATCCGGTCAGCCCGTCGACCTAGCTGGACTTCTCGCCAAGCGTCCGGTCAGCCCGTCGACCTAGCTGGACTTCTCGCCAAGCGTTCGGTCAGCCCGTCGACCCGCTTGGACTTCTCGCCAGCTATCCGGTTAGCCCGTCGACCTAGCTGGACTTCTCACCAAGCATCCGGTTAGCCCATCGACCCGTTTGGACTTCGTGCCAAACATCCGGTCAGCCCGCCGACCTGTCTGGACTTCGTCTGCACACTCGGTCAGAGTGTTAGATCATGACAAACCTAACTTAATCCGATTTGTCATTCATCAAAACCTGAGTTAGACCGTTAGTGCTAACCGCACCAACAAAGTCAGCCTTCCTAAATGGACTGATAAAAGAAGAAGTCTATGTAGGACAATCGCTTGGGTTTGAAAATCTAGAACACCCTGATTATATCTTTAAATTAAAGAAGGCTTTGTATGGACTTAAGCAAGCCCCTAGGGTATGGTATGAAAGACTAACTTCTTACTTAATTTCTAAAGGGTTCAACCAAGGTCAAATTGATCCAACCCTATTCGTTAAGTTAATACAAAAGGATATTTTCATATCCCAAATCTATGTAGATGATATCATCTTTGGGTCAACAAATTCAGAATTTTTAGATTAATTAACAAGTCTAATGGAACAAGAATTTGAAATGAGTTTAGTAGGAAAACTAACTTATTTTTTAGGATTACAAATCAAACAAAAAAATGAAGGAAACTATATTTATCAACAAAAATACACTAAAGAATTACTTAAAAAATACGGAATGGAAAATACTAAAGAAATAAAAACGCCTATGGTCGTGAACACAATCCTAGATAATGACCCAAATGGAAAATCGGTTGACTTAAAATATTATAGGAGTGCCATAGGTAGCTTACTGTACTTAACTGCAAGTTGACCCCGATATTTTATTTGCAGTTAGTATGTATGCTAGATACCAAACCTGCGCTAAGGAATCACATTTGACTCAAGTTAAAAGAATCTTTAGATACCTTAAAGGAACAACAAATATAGGTATTTGGTATCCTAGAACTAATAATTTTGAATTAATAGGGTATTCTGACTCAGATTATGCTGGGTGCAAATTAGACCGCAAAAGCACAAGTGGTGAGTGTCAACTACTAGGTCCATCACTTGTTAGCTGGTTTAGTAGAAAGCAACACTGTGTTGCGCTATCTACAACTGAGTCAGAATATATAGTCATAGGAGAATGTGTTGCACAATTATTATGGATGATGCACACCTTAAAAGATTTTAACTTAAACCTTACAAATGTAAAAGTATTAATTGACAATATTAGTTCAATTAATTTAAAAAAAAATCCAGTGCATCATTCCAGAACCAAACACATTGAAATAAGGCATCACTTTATCAGGGATCATGTCACCAAAGGAGACATTGAACTCAAGTACATTGAGTCAAAGTCTAATTTAGCTGACCTATTTACTAAACCCCTCCCTAAAAGTGAATTCAGCAATCTATGTAGAAAATTAGGGATGTGCCTAATAAATTAGGAATTTTAAAATTGTTTTCAAAATTAGGTATTTTTAAATTCTAAGATAAAATGCTTTTATGTTTACAAAATTTCCTATTTTTAGAATTTCAAAACAGTTGTAGCCTTAAACTTGAATAGTTCCTTAGAAATCATGTTCCCCTAGGTCTAGTATTTGAGCATCTCACCAACCCCCTAGGATTCCCTTGTTTGTGATTGCCAAACATAGAAAAGGGTGAGATGCATAGGCAGATTGCCTGAACTTAAGATGCTTATGTCAGTGCATCAATATAAGTTTGGGCGTTAAATACCAAATAAATATTAATCAAATTAAGTCATTCAGTGTAGTCAAACACTAACTGATATTTAGACTTAACTTGACTAACCAAGTGAAAGCTGCTATCCTCTGAACAGTCAGTAAGTAGCTAACTGGTTAGATAGATTCAATAATGTTAGGTTCAGGGGGAGCAATAATTACTTTCACATTTTTTAAAAATATTTTTGAAATTAGGGTTTGGAAAATATTCTTCTAAAAATATTTTAAAAACCAAACCTGTGTAAAACTAAGTTTTATGTTAATTTTTTTTGTTTTGAAAATTGTATGTTATAAACTTGGTTTAAACTTTACAAACTTAGTTTTGAAATTATAATTGTTCAAACTTAATGTTGAATATTAATTTAAGAAAATAGAAACTCAGTTTTGCAAATTAGATTTCACAAACTTTGAAGAATTAGGTTTTGAACATTGAATTTTACCTGACTTTTGAAAATTTTAATTTTGTAAAATTTTCTTTATAGAATTTATGCTTAAAAAATATTTCAAGCTCAAGTCTATTATGAAAATTTTGGAACATATAAACTTATGTTTGGAAATTTGGATTCTTCTTAACTCATACTTGAAAAATTATCTTTTATGATTGCATTAATTAGCTTTCGAAAATTAATCTGCAAACTTACTACTAAGATATGTTGCTAAATTAGCTATATTTCTAACTTAGTCATTTTTAAAAACTTAGCTATTTTAAAAAGTTATTAAAAATTACTCTTTCTAAATTATCTTTCTTATAACTTAGCTATTTTAAAAAGAATAAGAGATACTTTTTAAGAAAAATTTCTAATTATTTAACTCCCCTGAGTCGATATGATTTGTGTTTGCATTTTTTTTGCAGTGTTTTTATTTATGATTATTTGATCCATGTTTATTTTTGATGAATGCCAAAGGGGGAGGGTTAGGTGGTTAAGTTAGCCAAAACAAATTGAAAATAAAAACTAACTTAAAAACTTGTTAATGCTTGTTTTGTAAAATACCGGAAATAGGCGAATATTAATAAGGGAATTTTCCGGAATTTTTGGAAATTTTTCGGAGCTCGTATGGACGAGTTAACGGGGACAAAAATGGGGCCCGGAAAAGCCTGTTTTGGCTACCCCATTTAAATGAGGAAAAGTTGAATTTTTTCTTATTTCTTTTCCTTTATTTAATTTTCTTTTTCCTTCATTTTTCGCCGTTTCCTCTGCTTCTTCTCCCCGAAACCGCTCGCGCCTCTCCTTGCCCTAACCTCCTCTGCGCCGATACCAGCCGCCTCCTCCTCTTCTCCGAGGTCGAAGCCTTTTTCCCTCTGCCCCTTTCCAGCGCCGCCGACCCGAGTAGCACCGCCGCAAACCGTGCCCTAGCCGCCGGCGACGTACGAAGCAGCACCGATAGCCGGTGCCCTAGCCTCAGCCCGCGACACCCGACTCCAACGACGCCACTTCTTTGCCTTTTCCGCCGGCGACGAGAGCCACCGCCGACCCCCTGTCGCCCTAGCCGTGGAGATACCGAGCACTGGCCGATCGTTTCTGCCCTAGCCTTTGCACAACGCCACTGCCGCCATCTTTTGCCGATCGTCGATCTTCCCTCTTCCCTCTGTGCTGCCAGAGCCGATCACCACAGCCGACGCCACTGACTCCTCTCGGCTGCTTCTCTGTGCCGTGCCCTTGCTAGTAGCCGGCGTCACACGTACCAGTGCCACCCCTCACTGTGCCGCCTCTCCTCTGTTCTTGATCAATCCTTCGCTGTGGTGGAATTAGGTCACGGTTAAGGTAAGGCAGTGATGAGAAGGTTAGGGATTTGAGGATCTTGATTGATCTCGGATCAGTTTCCTGTTCTGTTGGTTTGATTTGTAGGTTGTTTTAGTAGTAGGATGTTAACAAATTATGTTTGATCTGTGATCTTCTTACCGGCAACGCTCAAACCAGCATCACCAGTGGGTTGGATCAAGAGCAGAGGTTTGAATCAAGGTAAGAAGTAGAGTAATTGTTACATGTTGATGAGTTAGATTCATGTTTTGGATTAGGAATATATTGGATTAATCCATGTTTAGGTATGATCTTGATACCTATTGATAATTTATTCATCATTAGGTTGTGTAGAATAATTAGGTTATATGGATTAGGTTTGGAATTAAATTAATGGTATGATTAGGGTTAAAGCAATTAACCCTAAATAATCGTTGGATTTAATTTTGGTAGGATTAATGCTATATGATTAGGGTTTTGCCCTAATTTAGTGTTAGAGATTTTTATTTGGCTATTTATATGAGTTGTAGCTAAATAAAAATGTATATATATTGGTGACACAGGACTTTGACGCGAGACGGGTATCTCGGAGTCAGATTTGGACTTTTCTTATCGGAGGCGGGTACTTTTGACTTATGTCATTTGATATACATAGAAGTGAATTTAACATGTTGCATTAATTATGTCCTTTATTTGTTTCAGTTAGTCACTACCCAATATCTGATACATGATTGATTGATTGCTTGATTTGCATCCCATGTATACTTTATTTGTTTATACATGCTTATAGGGGGTAGTGATATACTATGCTTCACCATGTTCAGGACCTAGGCTTTTATACCTTCTTTGTACCTTTGATTCGATAGGATTCGTTGACCCAGGGTGCACTTTTCTATATATATGGATTAGGTCAGGATGTTTTTATGGTTATTGCCATGCACCATTTGCATGATTGCATGCTGTGCGATAGTCCGCTCCATTATTGTTGAGCACATCGTCAGTTACATGGATCTGCACACACCACCACTCATGTGTTAGTGGTCGATTCAGGCAGAGTGTGTTGCAGCAGGGACTCTGTTAGGCATCGTTGGTCCGCTCATGGGTAGTGTGACACAACGTGTTATCCAGCAGGGATTCCTCCCCGTCATCGTGTACCGGGTGAGAGCATCAAGCGCCCCCATTTATGATTTGGGGTAGGAGGATAGGTGTACTCGACAGCATCCCATCCACTCGGTCACTCATCGGGAGTAGTGACGACGAGTGCACGTTGTCACAACCCTACCCACTCGGCCTCACTATTGTGTGAGATGATCGATTGGCGTCGGGACGGATCATTGGCATCATATGCATGATGCATTTATTGCTTGTGTTTGTGTTTCTGCATTTATATGCTGATATTGTTTGGATACCTATGTTTGACATGCATACAGATTTCCTATCCTTGGACTGCTTGACCTTATACTCAGGTCCTAGTCTCTCCTGTTTACTTCAGATGCATTTGTATCTTTCTTATCAGGAGACTGTACGCATGATTAGTGCTAGGTGTTATTTCCCTACTTTGTATATCAATTGTACCTGCTGAGTGTTGGACTCACCTCGCCTCCATTGTTGATATTTTCAGGTTGATGCTGTCAGGAGAGAGTTCCAGTTGCTGGTCCCTGCAGACCTCGAGGATATGATTGGTTTTCTCTGGTTTCTTTTCTGTTCTAGACTGTTTTGAACTTGTTATGTTTTGGATTATTCTACTTATGGATATTGTATGGATTTTATTATTGCGATGGATTTGGATTTGGATTTTATTCTACTACATGTCTGCCTGGACGGCAGAAGAGGTGAGTTCGTCGGATTTGAGTTTTACGAGTGCAGTTGAGTAGGGTGGATTTCGAGTCAGAGTACTATTGTTTGTGATTACTATTATTAACTGCGTGGTTGTGACAGCCAGAAGCTGAATATCTATATAAACTGCGTGGTGATTATTTTTATTTATTGTTATTATTCCAGCCGCCTGTGGCTGAGGTATATGTGTTATGTAGAAGTTTCAGATTGTCCACCGTACAGGGGAGATGCTGCCGAAATTTCTTCGGACAGGGACTCCTCTGGGCGTGACAATTTATTTGGTATCAGAGCCAGGTTTTGCGATTTTTGTTTTTCATATTTTGGATATTTGGAAATAACCTGATACCAATTTATTTGGTATCAGAGCGCCAAAGTTTGGCGATACATGGTTGGTTTCCGTGTGTTGGATTTTGAGATTTATCTGATACCAATTTATTGGTATCAGAGCAGGGTTATGATACCTGCTGTTGGTGTTCTGGAGATTTATCGGATACCTGTTGTTGGTATTCTGGATATTTGGGTTAGCCAGGTTTGCGAGTCAAACTGGGCATTTTTGGATTTTCGATATAGTTATGTTTCGGATTTATTTGGATTTCCGGCGATATTCTCGTTCGGAATTTTGAGGTCAAAGGTTGGGGACAGGACAGCGATGGAACATCTCCAGTCAGTAAATAGGTATGATGTTTATTTTATGATTGTTATACCTGTAGTAATATCTGTAATTTAATTTAACAGATATGAGGTGATCTACTCGTATTGCTGCGAGACGTGGTGCTGGACGACCACGTGCGAGGACCACGGGATCTCTGGATATGCCAGAGATGCCCACTGTTAGTGAGACTGTCAGTCAGGGACAGACTCAGCATGCTGCGGGCACGTTGGGCTTTCAGACCCCGACGGCTCCTATAGAGGTACCTACCTCAGTTGTGCCGAGCGTACCTATCCCTACAGTAGTTCCGGTACCATCAGAGGTACCATTCATGATCCGACATCCGCTCCACAGCCTCACAACAGATTCAGCACCACCGCCACTTGAATCTATTAGCACCGACACCGGGCACTGTGCCCCGTGCTCTCACAAGAGGCATGCACCATATCCGACCATTATCTACCGTACCTTCACCAGGCCACTTATGTTCACCCTAGCCACCGGCTTATGCTTCAAGATATACAAGACCGGAGTTCCTCCTCCGTTTATTCCGCGGTACCACCTGTAGTATCAGCTCCAGTGTTCCCAGCCGTCCCGACACAACTCACTGATATTGTCTCAGCACGAGCTAGGATTCCAGCATTGGCGAGTCGATGAAGACTCGTTTCACTCTTTTCCGCGGAGATCTCGATCCGAGTATGGCTCTGTCATGGATAGAGACTATGGAGCGGACTTTCTTCTATATGGCTTGCTCCGAGTGGGAGAAAGCAGAGCTGACCATTTACGGGATGAAGCTAATGCCCGGTGGATTACTCGGCGTTCTATTATTGGTGAGCGCAACGTCACGTGGACTAGGTTCGGAGAGGCTTTTGAAAGCCGCTTTTCCACCGCCTTATCGATGGCTCAGCTGTGATTTTATGAGTTTGAGGCGTAACAACCGCATGTGACCGAGTATAATCAATTCCACCGTTGGCTAAGTTTTGTCCAGAGTTAGTCATGGATGACGAACTCGCATGATGCAGCTTTATTCAGTGGAATGGATGGTTATCTCGCATGTACGGCTTGCCGTTTAGGGATCACATCTTACTCGGATGACTGGATTGAGCTTTGATGATAGAGTTAGCTCAGCAGATAGCATATCCGGACAGGAAAAGGAAGCATACGGGTCAGGCATCAGAGCCAAGCGACCGGACAGCAGCAGAGTAGTCGCGGTCGGTCAGGTCAGGGTACTTGGGTATCTCGAGGCCTCAAGTCGTGGCGGTCTTCTTGACGCCCCGGTTTTCTCAGAACCGCAACCACCTCCCGTGATACTCATTGTTTCAGATGTGGATCCGAGATCACCTCACCCCGCCTTGCTCTTCGACAGTTGCTTTATTGCAAAGGCACCAGAGCCGAGATTCTCACCAAGGCTCAGACACTACTGCCGGAGGGTCAGTCGAGGGATCTAGTCAATCAGGGGCATATCGAGGAGGGCAGAAAGCTCATTCTTCACATCGTCAGCAGGGAGCAGCTCCCACTGTAGCAGCTGCATTTGGCATACTTGGACAGGAGTACTCTAGTGCTTCTGTAGCACCCCAGAGTTTTGTTCCAGGACCTTATTATCCTACTCAGGGGCAGTACCAGACTCAGTCCCAGCCAGTTGTACAGTATCAGTCACCATCCTCTCAGTCTTCTCTGGCACATTGTCCAGCAGCGCCTCATTGGCAGGCTTCTGCCCAGCCGCAGCAGCCACTGGCAGCGTTACCACCTCCTCCTCCGCCAGAGACTGGTCGTGTTCATGCGATTACCAGAGAGGATGCTCAGCGGGCCGACGGATCCGTTTTCCGCGGTACAATTTCCATTTATGCATTTTCCGCTGATATTTTGATTGATACTGGTAGTTCGCACTCTTTTATATCCTGTACCTTTATGCGGGAGATTGGTAGATTACCTATTGTTAGACTGCAGCGGTTGACCATCTCCCTACCGTCCAGTGATACTTTAGACGTCACCCACGAGGTCAGAGGTTGCCCGTTAGACTTTGGCAACATGACACTTACGGTAGATCTTCTAGTATTGGAGATGATCGAGTTTGATATCATTCTTGGCATGGATTGGCTGTCAGTATATCATGCTACCGTTGATTGCCAGACGAGGGTGGTCACCTTCCGGCCTCCGAACCAACCCTCGTGGAGTTTCACTGGCATCAGAGATGATGGCATCTCGATTATTTCGGTGATTCAGGCGCAGAAGCTGCTGTCTCACGGCTGTCATGGTTTTCTATTATCTCTGATTAGTATTGAAGACAGCAGCAGTTCGCAGCTCTCTGACGTTTCTATAGTCCGAGAGTATCCAGATGTATTCCTTGAGGAGCTTCCTGGTTTGCCTCCCAGAAGGCCAGTGGAGTTCGCTATTGAGCTAATTCCGGGAACCACACCGGCATCGAAAGCTCCGTATCATATGGCACCGAAAGAGTTGAACGAGCTGAAGGTTCAACTCCAGGAGCTTTTGGATAGGGGATTTATATGCCCTAGTGTTTCACCATGGGGTTCTCCAGTATTATTTGTCAAGAAGAAAGACGGTACCATGAGGTTATGTATTGACTACAGGCAGCTGAATTCAGTGACCGTCAGAAATAAATATCCATTACCACGGATTGAGGATTTGTTTGATCAGCTCAGAGGTACTTCAGTGTATTCTAAGATTGATCTGCGATCCGGATATCATCAGCTGAGAGTCAGAGACTCAGATATTCAGAAGACAGCGTTCCGTACCAGATACGGTCATTATGAGTTTTTGGTAATGCCATTTGGGCTTACCAATGCTCCAGCGGTGTTTATGGACTTGATGAACCGCATCTTTCTGGAGTATCTGGATCAGTTTGTTATTATTTTCATTGATGACATATTGGTCTATTCGCATTCCGAGGAGGAGCACGCACAACATCTTCGTACAGTTATGGAGATTCTTTGACGGCATCAGCTGTACGCGAAGTTCAGCAAGTGTGCATTCTGGTTATCCTCAGTCGGTTTTCTGGGACACGTGGTTTCTAGCAGAGGTATTTCAGTTGATCCTCAGAAGATCGAGGCTGTCACCAGTTGGGAGAAGTCAGTTCAGGAGATCCGCAGTTTTCTGGGATTGGCTGGATATTACCGACGTTTTGTCGAGGGTTTCTCGCGTATTGCTATGCCATTGACACGTCTTACCAGGAAAGGCGTGAAGTTCATGTGGGCAGAGGATTGCGAGACCAGCTTTCAGGAGCTGAAGCGGAGATTAGTGTCAGCTCCAGTTTTGGTTTTACCTTCTGGAGAGGATGGATTTGTACTCTACACCGACGCGTCTCTATAGGGTTTGGGCGCTGTTCTGATGCAGCACGGCAGAGTAGTCTCTTATGCTTCTCATCAGTTAAAGGAGCATGAGAAGAACTACCCAGTTCATGACCTGGAGTTAGCCGCCATCATTTATGCATTGAAGATTTGGCGCCATCACCTGTACGACATTACATTTGAGATTCTCACTGATCATAAGAGTCTCAAATATATTTTCACTCAGAAGGAGCTTAATCTCCGACAGAGGAGATGGATGGAGTTCATGAAGGATTACGATTGTACCATTAGCTACCACCCGGGTAAAGCTAATGTAGTTGCTGATGCACTCAGCAGGAAGTCCAGAGGGACTTTGGCTTGCCACCGAGTTTCAGTTACAGACTTGGTTCAGGGTTTCTCCGAGTTAGAACTTGAGGAGCAGGGATCTACAGAGCAGGGTATTCTGGTTACCATGGTTTCTCAGTCATCGATCAGGACGAGGATCCGAGAGGCCCAGGCTGGTGATCAGCATTTGTAGTTCATTAGTAGTTAGATAGCTTCTGGATAGCAGACCGATTTTACACGAGACGAGGAGGGTATTATATACTTCCAAGACAGATTATGCGTACCTCAGTCTCATCCGGTCTTACAGGAGCTACTCCAGGAGGCACACCGTTCTCGATTTACGATCCATCCAGGCGGGACCCGTATGTATCGAGACTTGAGGCGTTCCTATTGGTGGAATGGCATGAAGAAAGACATCGCGGATTTCGTAGCTAGATGTCTTGTTTATCAGCAGGTGAAGGCTGAACACCAGAGACCTGCAGGATTACTTCAGCGGATTCCTATTCCTGAGTGGAAGTGGGATCACATTACCATGGACTTTGTGGTAGAGTTGCCAAGGACACGACGTTCATGACGCGATTTGGGTAATCGTTGATCGATTAACCAAATCCGCGCACTTTTTAGCGATTCGGAGGACTGATCCCCTGGATCGATTGGCAGATCTGTATTGTAGGGAGATCATCAGACTACATGGTGTTCTGCTGAGTATCATTTCGGATAGAGATCCACGGTTCACGTCTCGTTTCTGGTAGAGTCTGCAGCAGGCCTTGGGCACACAGCTCCGTTTTAGTACAGCTTTCCATCCACAGACAGATGGACAGTCAGAGCGGACCATTCAGACTTTAGAGGATCTGCTGAGGTCATGTGTTATGGATTTCGGAGGCAGTTGGGAGGACCATCTGCCGTTAGTAGAGTTTGCTTACAACAACAGCTTCCGTTCGGCTATCCAGATAGCACCGTTTGAGACGTTGTATGGTAGACCTTGTCGGACACCCGTCCTCTAGGATGAGGTTGGAGAGGCCCAGTTGTTGGGACCTCATAGAGTTCAGCAGGATGCAGAGTTGGTCCGTACTATCAGACGGAGGATGTCAGAGGCGCAGGACCGTCAGAAGAGTTATGCTGATCGGAGATGCAGACCACTAGAGTTCTCTGTTGGCGACCATGTATTTCTGAGAGTTTCACCCACGAAAGGGGTGAAGAGATTTGGTCTCAGGGGTAAGCTAGCTCCGCGGTATATTGGTCCTTTCGAGATCTTGGAGAGGATCGGAGCGGTAGCTTACCGATTGGCACTACCACCGTCCCTGTCAGGCGTCCATGATGTATTCCACGTATCTATGCTGCGGAGATACGTACCTGATCCGACGCATGTGCTGGCAGATATCCCAGTTCCAGTTCAGCCTGACATTACTTATGAGGAGATTCCGGTACGGATTCTCGACCGGAAAGAGCGTCAGTTGCGGAACAAGACTATCCGGCTGGTTAAAGTCGGATGGCAGCATCATTCGGACGACGAGGCAACTTGGGAGCTCGAGGATACTATCCGAGCTCGATATGCCCATCTTTTCGTTTGAGGTATGTGATTTATTTACCGTTCAACATTTATACTTTATATCTGTTGTTAGTACTTGCTGATGGTAGAAACGAAATTTGGGGACCAAATTTTTATTAGTGGGGGAGAATGTAAAATATCGGAAAATAGGCGAATATTAATAAGGGAATTTTCCGGAAATTTTGGAAATTTTTCGGGAATTTTTCGGAGCTCGTATGGACGAGTTAACGGGGACAAAAACGGGGCCCGGAAAAGCCTGTTTTGGCTACCCCATTTAAATGAGGAAAAGTTGAATTTTTTCTTATTTCTTTTCCTTTATTTAATTTTCTTTTTCCTTCATTTTTCGCCGTTTCCTCTGCTTCTTCTCCCCGAAACCGCTCGCGCCTCTCCTTGCCCTAACCTCCTCTGCGCCGATACCAGCCGCCTCCTCCTCTTCTCCGAGGTCGAAGCCTTTTTCCCTCTGCCCCTTTCCAGCGCCGCCGACCCGAGTAGCACCGCCGCAAACCGTGCCCTAGCCGCCGGCGACGTACGAAGCAGCACCGATAGCCGGTGCCCTAGCCTCAGCCCGCGACACCCAACTCCAACGACGCCACTTCTTTGCCTTTTCCGCCGGCGACGAGAGCCACCGCCGACCCCCTGTCGCCCTAGCCGTGGAGATACCGAGCACTGGCCGATCGTTTCTGCCCTAGCCTTTGCACAACGCCACTGCCGCCATCTTTTGCCGATCGTCGATCTTCCCTCTTCCCTCTGTGCTGCCAGAGCCGATCACCACAGCCGACGCCACTGACTCCTCTCGGCTGCTTCTCTGTGTCGGCTACCGTTTTCCTCTGCCAACGCCGATCCTCACCCTTGTACCCTAGCCGACGCCTCTCTGATTCTCACTGTGCCGCCTCTCCTCTGTTCCTGATCAATCTTCCTTCGTTGTGGTGGAATTAGGTCACGGTTAAGGTAAGGCAGTGATGAGAAGGTTAGGGATTTGAGGATCTTGATTGATCTCGGATCAGTTTCCTGTTCTGTTGGTTTGATTTGTAGGTTGTTTTAGTAGTAGGATGTTAACAAATTATGTTTGATCTGTGATCTTCTTATCGGCAGAACTCAAACCAACATCACCAGTGGGTTGGATCAAGAGCAGAGGTTTGAATCAAGGTAAGAAGTAGAGTAATTGTTACATGTTGATGAGTTAGGTTCATGTATTGGATTAGGAATATGTTGGATTAATCCATGTTTAGGTATGATCTTGATACCTATTGATAATTTATTCATCATTAGGTTGTGTAGAATAATTAGGTTATATGGATTAGGTTTGGAATTAAATTAATGGTATGATTAGGGTTAAAGCAATTAACCCTAAATAATCGTTGGATTTAATTTTGGTAGGATTAATGCTATATGATTAGGGCTTTGCCCTAATTTAGTGTTAGAGATTTTTATTTGGCTATTTATATGAATTGTAGCTAAATAAAAATGTATATATATTGGTGACACAGGACTTTGACGCGAGACGGGTATCTCGGAGTCAGATTTGGACTTTTCTTATCGGAGGCGGGTACTTTTGACTTATGTCATTTGATATACATAGAAGTGAATTTAACATGTTGTATTAATTATGTCCTTTATTTGTTTCAGTTAGTCACTACCCAATATCTGATACATGATTGATTGATTGCTTGATTTGCATCCCATGTATACTTTATTTGTTTATACATGCTTATAGGGGGTAGTGATATACCATGCTTCACCATGTTCAGGACCTAGGCTTTTATACCTTCTTTGTACCTTTGATTCGATAGGATTCGTTGACCCAGGGTGCACTTTTCTATATATATGGATTAGGTCAGGATGTTTTTATGGTTATTGTCATGCACCATTTGCATGATTGCATGCTGTGCGATAGTCCGCTCCATTATTGTTGAGCACATCGTCAGTTACATGGATCTGCACACACCACCACTCATGGGTTAGTGGTCGATTCAGGCAGAGTGTGTTGCAGCAGGGACTCTGTTAGGCACCGTTGGTCCACTCATGGGTAGTGTGACACAACGTGTTATCCGGCAGAGATTCCTCCCCGTCATCGTGTACCGGGAGTTGAGAGCATTGCGCTCCCCCATTTATGATTTGGGGTAGGAGGATAGGTGTACTCCGACAGCATCCCGTCCACTCGGTCACTCATCAGGAGTAGTGACGACAGAGTGCACGGTTGTCATAGCCCTACCCACTCGGCCTCACTATTGTGTGAGATGATCGACTGGCGTCAGGGGTGACAGGATGCATGATTGGCATTATATGCATGATGCATTTATTGCTTGTGTTTGTGTTTGCTGCATTTATATGCTGCATATTGTTTGGATACCTATGTTTGACATGCATACAGGATTTCCCTATCCCTCGGACTGTTTGACCTTATACTCAGGTCCTGGTTAGTACAGTCTCTCCTGTTTACTTCAGATGTATTTTTATCTTTCTTATCAGGAGATTGTACGCATGATTAGTGCTAGGTGTTATTTCCCTACTTTGTATATCAATTGTACCTGCTGAGTGTTGGACTCACCCCGCCTGTAACGGCCCACCTTCTACTAACTAGGCTGTAAGGCCGATCGTCACATTATGCTGTGCTAACTACTCCCTGACCATCACTAAATTTTGGTGAGAAAGCTGTACTAGTTAAAATTTTACTAACTATTATCTTTTCTCCATTCTACATGTGCTAAGGGGTGTAATCTGGGCTAATCGTGTTATTATTACCTCCCCTTATGGTCAAGGAACTTAACTGAGGGCTTCTAGCTAATATCAGGCCTCCCAATCGATCCACAGATCGATTGGAATTGTCGAATCGATCCAGTGATCAATTCAGAAGGCTACTGTGCTCGGCCGATATTCTGGATCGATCGGCTGATCGATCCAGACTGGTCAATCGATCCGGTGATCGATCCCAGGGCCTTCTGTTCGCGACAGAGAGCGTCTGGATCGATCGGCTGATCGATCCAGAGGCCTACTGTTCGCGGGACGAATTGCCAGTCGATCCTTCAATTGATTGGAAACCCTCGAATCGATCAGCTGATCGATTCGAGTTTCTGATTTCATGCCAATGGTCTGATTTCAGCATTGGTTCATGCCAAAACTACTTATAACATTTCTAAACTAAATGCCAAACATTCTAACATCACAAAAATGGTATTCTAACATGATAGGATGCATGATTAACTAATCCATAACATTTAACATGCTACGGTGCAAAATAACAAAATGCTAAAAGGTTCTAGTACTTAAACAAGCTTGCTGAAATTCCCTAATATCTTTATTCCAAGTTCCATCCACACACATCCTCATCGCATTGCCCTCCAGCCTCCGCTAGTCCATCTTTCCTTTACCTTTATCTGCAGTATAAGGAAAAAGTATCTGTAAGCTTTCGCTTAGTAAGAAACCATCTGCCTCACAAAACATGCATTCGATGCAATATGCTATTAAAATATGCTATTTGAAAAATGTACTGATTAGACTGAAATATGACATGCTATCATACATAGAAATCAAAGCTAGTCATGGCATACTATCATCTAACATGTGTAACAAAACTGAACATGAACACCAAAGCATGGCATACAAAGCTAACCATAACTATCAATAAAGAAGAATTGAACTGAACATAAACTGAGCTAGACTGGAGCTGAATTCAAATTCAACTAACATAACTAATCTTTGTGAGTTTTGAAAAAACTAATAATGTAATAGATTAAAGTACATAATCATACTGCTAGTGGGTCCGGCAACTGTACATGCTATGCGCGCAGCCTTAACTAGACCCGGGGTTGCAAATCCCGAATTTAGTAAGGTTTACTAGGTTATCTAAACCTAGGGACCGACTATGGGAGCCCAGCCCAATGGATATCTAATCCCGTACAGTGCCCCTACTGGAAGTAAAATACTGGATCATAGATAACTAATTTACCTTGCTTTTACTAGGTTATCTGAACCTAGAGGCGACTGTGGGTGCCCACCCATTGGACTGTAGTCCCATATATGTTGTGGCAAGGCTAACTAGACTATTTAAATGCTTCTATTGCATTTACTGAGCTATTAAAATGCCTAAGTTGCATTTTTCTGTGCTAAATAATTTAATCGAACACTTAGTATGCACTAATTCGCATCCTTGTGCCGAAAGTCTACATACTACTAAACTAAAATATGGAATTCACACGGAAGCTACTTATACTGCAGGTGAGGGGTTTCTTACCTCCTGTGCTAGGTTTCTTACAAATCTAATCGCTAGATCTCCGGAGGAGACGATCCTTTCGACGATTTTCCCGCGTCCACGCGTTCTTCTCGCGGAGAGAAACGTCCTCGTGTCGGAGTCATCGCCGGAAGGTGTCCTTAAAGCCCTAGGAGAGGAACCCTAGGTTTCTTCTTGTGGTTGGCGCCGAGAGAAGAAGAGGGAAAGGGGGCAGCGTGGCTAGGGTGAGGAGAAGGAAAAGTCACGTTAAAAAAATAACTCTTCACTTATTACTTCCCTATTTATATTAAGTGGGTAATTTCAGCCCAACTCTAATATAAATTTAATTGCCTCCCTTTCCTTTTAGCACGGCCCTGCTGGGTTCACTGGTTACTAAAATTATCCGTAAACCATAGGCCTCGGGTTTAATTCCCGCTTAGGCCGTTTTCGTTTTCTATTTGTTTTTGCTACCTCCGCTACTCTAAAAATTATGTAAAAACATCCTAAAATTCCAGAAAAATCATAGAATATTTCTAAAATAGTTTTGAGAATTTTTGGGCGTTACAATCCCCCATACCTTATAAAAAGTTCGTCCTCAAACTTAGAATAATTCTGGGTACTTCTGTCTCATGCTGGCTTCTGTCTCCCAAGTTGCCTCTTCTGCCGTGTGATTTCACCAAATAACTTTGACTAATGGTACTTCCTTGTTCCGCAATTTCTTAACTGCTCGGTCTATTATCTGAATAGGCCGACTGCTATAGTTGAGGTCTTCGCGGATCTGTACCAACTGGGGCTCAATCACCTGGGTGGCATCTGGGGTATGCTTCTTCAGCATAGAGACATGAACTACATTGTGGACAGCTGACATTTCCTGGGGTAGCTCTAGCTCATATGCTACCTTGCCAACTCTTTTACTGACAAGGTACGGTCCCACATATCTGGGACTTAGTTTGCCCTTCTTCCCAAAACGCATTACTCCCTTCATGGGAGCTACTCTGAGGAATACTGAATCCCCAACTGAAAACTCTAAAGGTCTGTGCCGTGTATCAGCATAGCTTTTCTGGCGACTTTGAGCTGTCTCTATCCTCTGACGGATCTGCTGTATAGCTGTTGTGGTATCTGCTACTAGGTCTGTCTGAAGTTCTAGTTCTTTCTGTTCACCACTCTCATACAAACAGATTGGAGATCTACACCTCCGCCCATAGAGAGCCTCGTAAGGTGCCATGCCGATGGTGGCCTGATAGCTATTGTTATATGCAAATTCTGCTAAACTCAGATATTTGCACCAACTTCCTTTAAAATCTAGGGCACATACTCGGAGCATATCTTCGAGTACATGATTTACTCGCTCTGTTTGACCATCTGTCTGAGGATGGAAAGCTGTGCTGAACTTTAACTTCGTGCCCAAAGCTGACTGTACACACTCCCAAAAGTGTGATGTGAATCTGCTATCTCTGTCTGAAATAATGGTTCGTGGGACTCCATGTAGTCTAACGATCTCCTTGAGATACAACTGAGCTAGCTGTTCCATGGAGTAGGATATCCTGATAGCTAAGAAGTGGGCTGATTTAGTTAACCTGTCAACTACTACCCAGATGGTATCAAAACCGTTCGTAGTTCGGGGTAGTCCCACTATGAAATCCATAGAAATGTCTTCCCACTTCCATTCTGGGATTTGAATGGGCTGCAAAACTCCTCCTGGTCTTTGATGTTCTGCCTTGACCCTCTGACAGGTTAGGCAGGTGCTGACATATCGAGCGATGTCTCTCTTCATCCCGGGCCACCAAAAACACTTCCTCAAGTCCTGGTACATTTTGGTGGAGCCTGGATGCATCGCATAGGGAGTCTTGTGAGACTCATCTAAAATCTTCCTTCTGAGTTCCTCATGATCTGGAACACATAATCTGTCGCCAAAATACAACACCCCACTAGCTGACGCTCTGAACTCTCTACTTTCTATTTCTGCCAATCCTTGCTTGATTTTCTGAATTTCAGGATCATGTTCCTGAGCTGTCTGGATGTCACCAAGCAAGGTCGACTCTAAGGTCATAGTAGAGAGCTGTCCGACTATGAGTTCGAGACCGAAATCTATGATCTCTTTTTGTAGGGGTGGTGACATGGCTGCTAGAGATAATAAGGTAGCACTGGACTTCCTGCTAAGTGCATTTGCTACCCTATTGGCTTTCCCTGGGTGGTAGAGGATGTATATATCATAGTCCTTGACCAGCTCTAGCCATCTGCGCTGTCGCATATTCAGATCCTTCTGAGTGAAGAAGTACTTCAGACTCTGATGATCTGTATACACTCTGCACTGAGCTCCATACAAGTAATGTCTCCACATTTTGAGAGCGAACACCACTGCTGCAAGCTCAAGGTCATGAGTAGGGTAATTCTTCTCATATTCCTTGAGTTGTCTGGAGGCATAGGCGATCACCTTGCCACTTTGCATTAGCACTGCTCCTAATCCCAACTTAGAGGCATCACTATATATATTAAAGCTGTCTGTATTTTCTGGTAAAGTTAGAATAGGTGCACTGGTCAATCTCCTCTTCAGCTCGCTGAAACTGTTCTCACAGTCCTCTGTCCACTGAAATTAAGAGCTGTCAGTGGGGAGGCTATCCTGGAGAAATCCTCTACGAATTTTCTGTAATAGCCTGCTAATCCCAGAAAGCTTCTGATCTCACTGGCGTTCTTGGGTCTTTTCCAATTGCTCACAGCTTCTATCTTACTGGGGTCTACCATGATACCATCCTTTGAGATGATGTGACCCAGGAAGGACACCTTATCTAACCAAAATTCATATTTTGTGAACTTGGCGTACAACTGGTTCTGCTGGAGGGTCTGCAGTACTATTCTCAGGTGCTCTGCGTGTTCTTCCTGAGTTCCTGAATAGATAAGGATGTCATCGATGAATACGATAACGAACTTATCTAAGTATTCTCTGAATACTCTGTTCATGAGGTCCATGAAAGTAGCTGGAGCATTTGTCACGCCAAAGGGCATGACTACGAACTCGTAGTGTCCGTATCTAGTCCTGAATGCTGTCTTAGGTATATCCCCTTCTTTAACCTTCACCTGATGATAACCCGATCTGAGGTCTATCTTAGAGAACACTGCTGCTCCCTTTAGCTGATCGAACAGGTCATCAATTCTGGGAAGAGGATACCTGTTCTTGATGGTGACTTGGTTCAGCGCTCGGTAGTCTATACACAGGCGCATGCTCCCATCCTTCTTCTTCACGAACAATACAGGCGCTCCCCATGGTGAGTGACTAGGACGTATGAAGCCTTTGTCAAGCAGCTCCTGTAGTTGCTCATGAAGTTCCTTTAGTTCTGCTGGAGCCATGCGGTAGGGTGCTTTGGAAATAGGGTTGGTACCGGGAATGAGCTCTATCTCAAATTCAATCTCCCTATCTGGTGCTAATCCTGGTAACTCTTCAGGGAAGACTGCTGGGTAGTCACATACGATTCGGACCTCTGCTAGCTGTTGGTCTTTGTCCTGACTGGTACTGACTACGTGTGCTAAAAAATCCCGTACACCCTGAATCCATTAATATCTGTGCCTTCATAGCTGAGAGAAACCTCTTGGCCTTTCTCTTGGGTTCTCCGATGAAATCGAACTGTGCTTCTGCTTCAGGTTGGAATACGACCTTCCGTTTACGACATTCTATGGAGGCACCGTATCTGATCAAGAAGTCCATTCCTAAGATGACATCGTAGTCCGTCATATTTAGCACTATCAGATCACAAAAGAGCTCTTTGTCTGCTATAACGACTGGCACTGCTCTGAGCCAGTGCATAGATGCCATAATTTCTCTTGAAGGTAGCGTCGTCAGAAACTGACTACTGAGTACCTCTGGAGGTACTGCTAACTTCTTAGTTAATGCCCTGGATATATATGAATGGGTTGCCCCAGTATCGAATAAGACAGTTGTACTTTGCTGTAAAATACTAATCTGACCTGTAACAACTGTCGAGGCATTTGCTACGTCCTCTCTGGTCAGTGAGTAGATCCTCGCATTGGTCGTAGCTGGAGGGGCTTCTAATCTGCCCTGGCTGATGTGGGGGCCATCTAAAACGGCCTGCATCTGATGCAACTGTGCTGGCTTGGCCTCGTACTGGATCGGCTGTGGTGGAGGAAAGCTGGCCTTGTTCGGACACTGCTTGGCCATATGCCCTTCCTGTCCGCATTCAAAGCATCCTCGTGTGCCCTTACGACAAAATCTAGGATGGAATTTCCCACAAGTAGCACACTTTGGATAACTGGGCTGCTTGCTGGCTGGTCCTCCTTTTGGATAACTCCCTGGTTTGCGCTTGTTGCTGGAGTTCCCTTTCCAGTTAGAGCCGTGGGAGCTGTGGCCCTGCTGTTTCTGAGTGCCTGATCCTCCTTGACCTTTCAACTCTGAGAGAACTTGCTTCTGCTGCTTGATACTGTTCTGGTAGTGCTCAGTGGTCAGAGCACTGCCGACTAGTTCTTCAGTGGTTTGCGGCCTATGAACGCCGCCAGCCACGTTCATTGCTATTTCCGGCCTCAGCATCTTGAGCATCAACCGAACTCTTTCTTTTTCTGTGTTGACTAGTTCAGGTCATAGGCGAGCCAACCTGTTGAATTTCTTCACGGCTTCCTCCACTGAAAGGTTGCCCTGGCGAAATTCAGTGAACTCGTCGTAGTGACGGTTCGTGACCCGCATGTGAAAGAACTCCTCAAAGAATTCTTTCTCGAAGTTAGCCCATGTCATCTGGTTCACTGGGCGCTTCGCTCTGATTCTCTCCCACCACATGCGGGCATCTCCGCCGATGTAAGGAGGCGACTTCACCTTCTCATGTTCGCCACCAAGCTCCATCGCATTCTCCAGTTTTGAACCGGGCCCGAGCATCCCATGGTTCATGGTGCTGAGAAATTCTCGCTTGACTCTCGCCACCGGATCGATAGGCTTCTCTCTTAGCCTCTGCTGTCAGAGGGTCGGATGGTGGAACCTCTAAGACTACGGGTAAGTTTGGTTCCGGAATGACCGTGGGGGTATTCTGCTGGTTAGACTTCAAGGTGGCTATCTCCGCCGCCAGCCTAGTGAATCGAGCCACTAATCTTTGTAGGTCCGGGAGGCACCGAACCGCCTCATCGGGGCTCAGTAGCTGGTGCCCTTCTAGCTAGGCATCCTCGTGCCATCTCTAGAGACATGGAGGACATACATGACTAACACAATCATAAGGGAATAACTATTGTTATCATGTTAACTACTATCATAAACAAGCATGCTTTAGTTATATCTAAACATGAAAACAAGAAACATGGAGAAAGTGAGAGATGTTCTTACTTGGAAGCTGCAGGTTCAATGCTGATGTGTATGAAGGAAGTATGGAAACTGCTCTGATACCACTCTGTAACGACCCACGTTCTACTAACTAGGCTGTAAGGCTGATCGTCACATTATGCTGTGCTAAGTACTCCCTGACCATCACTAAATCTATGTGCGGAAGCTGTACTAATTAAAATTTTACTAACTATTATCTTTTCTCCATTCTACATGTGCTAAGGGGTGTAATCTGGGCTAATCGTGTTATTATTACCTCCCCTTATGGTCAAGGAACTTAACTGAGGGCTTCTAGCTAATATCAGGCCTCCCAATCGATCCACGGATCGATTGGAATTGTCGAATCGATCCAGTGATCGATTCAAAAGGCTACTGTGCTCGGTCGATATTCTGGATCGATCCAGACTGGTCAATCGATCCGGTGATCGATCCCAGGGCCTTCTGTTCGCGACAGAGAGCGTCTGGATCGATCGGCTGATCGATCCAGAGGCCTACTGTTCGCGGGACGAATTGCCAGTCGATCCTTCAATTGATTGGAAACCCTCGAATCGATCAGCTGATCGATTCGAGTTTCTGATTTCGTGCTAATGGTCTGATTTCAGCATTGGTTTGTTCCAAAACTACTTATAACATTTCTAAACTAAATGCCAAACATTCTAACATCAGAAAAATGGTATTCTAACATGATAGGATGCATGATTAACTAATCCATAACATTTAACATGCTACGGTGCAAAATAACAAAATGCTAAAAGGTTCTAGTACTTAAACAAGCTTGCTGAAATTCCCTAATATCTTTATTCCAAGTTACATCCACACACATCCTCATCGCATTGCCCTCCAGCCTCCGCTAGTCCATCTTTCCTTTACCTTTATCTGCAGTATAAGGAAAAAGTATCTGTAAGCTTTCGCTTAGTAAGAAACCATCAACCTCACAAAACATGCATTCGATGCAATATGCTATTAAAATATGCTATTTGAAAAATGTACTGATTAGACTGAAATATGACATGCTATCATACATAGAAATCAAAGCTAGTCATGGCATACTATCATCTAACATGTGTAACAAAACTGAACATAAACACCAAAGCATGGCATACAAAGCTAACCATAACTATCAATAAAGAAGAACTGAACTGAACATAAACTGAGCTAGACTGGAGCTGAATTCAAACTCAACTAACATAACTAATCTTTGTGAGTTTTGAAAAAACTAATAATGTAATAGATTAAAGTACATAATCATACTGCTAGTGGGTCCGGCAACTGTACATGCTATGCGCGCATCCTTAACTAGACCCGGGGTTGTAAATTCTGAATTTAGTAAGGTTTACTAGGTTATCTAAACCTAGGGACCGACTATGGGAGCTCAGCCCAATGGATATCTAATCCCGTACAGTGCCCCTACTGGAAGTAAAATACTGGATCATAGCTAACTAATTTACCTTACTTTTACTAGGTTATCTGAACCTAGAGACGACTGTGGGTGCCCACCCATTGGACTGTAGTCCCATATATATTGTGGCAAGGCTAACTAAACTATTTAAATGCTTCTATTGCATTT